>NW_027270913.1:2195000-2412500 GCF_040938485.1 Diadema antillarum
ACCAAAGGTGTCGTGTAGACCTAGATTTTTCCGAAGTGGTGCAGAGGCATACAGCTCTTCGTGAAAAAGTTGTATAACGTAAGTTCATTAACAGAGAATAGAGGACAATATTTAGCAAGGACTCTTGAACCTCTGGCAAACCAAAACGGCTTGTCTCTTTTGTTCTGAAGAAATGAAATATTTACCCCCTCCCCCCCCCCCCCCAAAAAAAGGGGGGAGTGTGAATATAATAAGAACAAAACGAAACATGAAGGTGAGGTCAATCAACAGGTAATTATTACAGTATAATGTGCTGGGCCACGGGTAATGAACTAATTCGTCCATAAAACCAGTCGGCTATTGGTTCCAAGAGAATACGCAGATGAGTTGCCCATGGGAGGTATCAGTGTAATTTCCGCCGGCTAGACAGCAGCGACGTTAATGTGAACATGAGTTTGAGTTTGAATCTGAGTTTGAGTTTATTTTATTTCACCACGGGTCACTCACTTCAGCCAATGGTTGTTCTTCTGTGAGTCCGTGAAGTTAAAACCATACATTACAAAATACAACATTTTATACGTAGTATAGGAAATGAAAAATCAAACAAACAAAAGCAAAACATGCAAAATCATTCATATCACATAAAGAAATGGGAATGACATGCTGATAAAAAAAGATCATAATTAATGCACAATGTTACAGTTCAAGGCAAAGAATTACTATATAATTTTTTTCTACCTTCTTTCTAAATATAGAAGGGAATACACTTTGCTTTACATCATCTGATCAATTATTCCATAGTTTGGCGCCTCGATATGTATACATTACGTTTCTTGAAATTAGTTCTCGGATGAGGTACGTCTAGTTTCAATATTCCTTTTCTCAATATATCATAAGTAGACTGTTTAAATGGAAATAAATTACATATAACTGGTGGCATGGTCCTATTTACAATTCTATACATTACATTCAATAACTGTTTATCACTTCTTTCTATAATGTATCTATCTTTAACTTTTAATTTGTCTGTATCATATTATCAAATAACACTTCACTTGAAAATCTCCATTTTACATTGATAGAAACTCTTAGTGCCCTATTTTAATCATTTCTGAATTTTATCAATACATTTTCCCCGCGTTTCTCCAAATTATACTATAATAATCAATTCTACTTTGAATAATAATCTTGTAAAAAATCAATGGCATTTGCTTTGTTATATAAGATCGAATTCTTTTTAACAAAAATAAAAGAGTTTGCAATTTTGTATGCAATGTATCGATTTGATTCGACCACACTGAATATTTATCAATTTGCACACCAAGATACTTACAATTTGAAACACGAGTTATAGCTGTGTCCTTTATCTTAATACACATGTACATGGTGGCTCAACTGGATAACTGGAGCAGCTTTTGTTGACCTCTCTGCGGCCTACGATACAGTGAACCATAGGATTCTTACAAGGAAAGTCTTTGAGATGACCAAGGATGTCAAGCTGACACAATTGATCCAGAACCTGCTTTCAAACCGGCTGTTCTACGTGAATCTGAATGGTACCCGCAGCAGATGGCGGAGACAGAAAAACGGTCTCCCGCAAGGAAGCGTCCTTGCCCTGCTTCTTTTCAACATCTACACGAATGACCAACCAGTCCATCCAAGTACAAGGAGCTACCTGTATGCTGATGATCTCTGCATTGCCTCACAGAAGCAATCCTTTGAAGAGGTGGAAAAAGCACTCAGTGATGCTCTGGCAGGTCTAACTCCTTACTATGCCGCAAATCACCTACGTGCAAATCCTGAGAAGACTCAACTTAGCGTCTTCCACCTTAAGAACAGAGATGCTAACCGACAACTGAGGGTCAGATGGTATGGAAAATGGCTTAAACACACCAATAAGCCGATCTATCTAGGTGTCACACTGGATCGTTCCCTTACTTACAAGGAGCACATTGCCAAGACAAAGGCGAAAGCTGGAGCTAGGAACAGCATATTGAAGAAGCTTGCTAATACAAGATGGGGAACAGATGCCAAAACTATCCGCACCACAGCTCTTGCTCTATGCTTCTCCACTGCCGAGTATGCAGCCCCTGTCTGGTGTAGGTCATCCCATGCTGCAAAGATCGACCCAGTCCTGAATGCAGCTTGCAGAGCTATCTCTGGATGTCTGCGACCAACAAGAGTAGATGACCTTTACTTACTGTGTGGTATTGCCCCACCACACATCAGGCGAGAGGTCTCAGCACAGATGGAGAAAACCAAGCAAGAAGTTAACCCTCGCCACCCACTCTACAATCGTGAACCTGCTAAAAAGAGACTCAAATCCAGACACAGTTTTCTCCATTCAACCGAATCCCTTGATGGCACCGCCCACGGTCGAAGGATTACCCTATGGTCCAACCACCTCCAGACTGGACGCATCAGCTCTCCTATGAACCAAGTGAATCACTCCCTCCGGGTTCAAGTGAGGCATGGCCCACCTGGTCATGCCTGAATCGCCTACGGACAGGAACAGGACGATGCAAAGTCCTCATGCAGAAATGGGGCTACAGTAGGGATGGAGAAACTGCTTGCGACTGCGGGCAGGATCAGACAATGCAACATCTTTTGGTCTGCCCCCTCCTACCAGAGCCATGCACTGTCAATGATCTGGAGACTTTCAACACCAAAGCCAGATCCTGCGCTCTGCACTGGACAGGACTTGTGTAGTGACTCGAGAAGAAGAAGGCTCAACTGAGTTGATTTTCTTTATTGACCCAATTAAAAGAAATTCACACTTTGTTACATTGAGAGCGAGTTCATTTTTGGTTAACAAACTATGTATTCTCACTAATTCTTCATTCAAAAAGTTCGTCAATCCATTCACATCACTACACGTCAGTAGTGCAGGCAGGTATCATCTGAGTATAATGAAATCTTGCATTTCTTTACAGATAAAGGCAAATCGTTTATGTGTAGAACAAAATGTAAAGGCCCCAGATTTGACCCCTGTGGTATCCCACGTGTGATTGTTTGTGGACTAGACTGTTCGCCGTTTAAAAAAAAAAAAGTGTATTGTGTGCGATTGGCAAGATAGCTTCGGAACCAATCGACAACATCGCTCATACCATACATAGTTTCTTCAGGAGGATGGCATGGTCTACCGTATCAAAAAGCCTTCTTTAAACTCAAGGCTACTATTCCAACGATGTTGCCTTTGTCCATATCATCAAGCCAGTCTTCAGTGGTGGTAATTAAGGCAGTCATGGTGGAATTGTTTGGCCTAAAGCTTGACTGGTGCTCACTAAGCAGGTCATACATTTGTAGATATCCAAAGAGTTGATCAAATACTAACTTTTCTATTATTTTTGTAATAACTGATAATATAGATACAGGTAGGTAGTTACTCATATTAGTTTTCTCACCACCCTTGTAAACTGGCGTAATACATGATCGTTTCCACAACAGCGGCACCTTACTTTGTTGTATTGACTGATTAGATTATGTCAGCGGCTTAACAACATATTCAGCAATTGCCTTCAAAATGATAGCGGGAATAATGTCCAAACCAGTTGCTTTATCAACAGAGAGACTATTCAAACAACTCAAAACATCGTGCTCATCTATCTTTTTCAACTTAAAATCATTTCTGTTATCAACGATTCCAAGGACATTGCTCCCGTCTTCATTATTGTTCTCTTCAGTAATCTTGTAATTGTTTGTGAAGTGCTTATTGAAGCTATCAGCCATTCACCTTTATCATAAATCTCCCTGTTCTCATTTGCAATACACGTTCTTCTTTCAGTCTGCGATTTCTTAGGTAGAACGTAGCACAACGATTTTCATACGTCATCAGAGGTATACCATTACCATTTTCAACACAGCTAGCAATATAATCTTTGTTTGCTTTCCGAATTTCATATGTTATTCTATTTCGCAGTTACTTATACTTATTCCAATCATCAGACAGACCTAATTTCTTTGCCGCATTTCTTTGTCTGATTAATTCGAGAACCTGCTCAGTAATAGCCGAAGGTGGTTCGATAGAGTTGAAATTTTTATCTTATTATCATTATTTTTTCAACAATTCAAAATCGACCTTCCTTAGATTACGAGAAACATTATACAAATGTCGAGCATCTATTTGAGTGCGTCTTTTCCCAAAGGTACAATACACAAGGTAGTGATCACTTAGAGATAATGGAAATACATCCACCATTCCTATTTTTCTGCTGCATTTGTCGCAATGAGATCAATTGTGGAAGGTGTATAGCAGCTGTATCCCTAGTTGCAGAATTCATTTATTATTCATAACCCTAACATTCAGTCACTTCAAACAACCTTTTGGTTTTTGCCACGATCTTTTCTCAGACATTGCACAATTCATGTCACCAAGAAGTATACATTCATAATCTAAATGTTCTATCTTCTGAAGTACTGATTTAAGCAAATCAAATGCTCTCATATTTGAGTGAGGAGGTCTATACCAAGTAGCACTCAATACTGGCTTTACATATACACGTTTTATTTCAACGATTAACATTGCCAATTCATCAGGTCATATCTTACAATATAATCAACTTCATCTCGCACATATACATCCACACCTCCCCCTGATTTATCCCTGTCTTTACGGACTATGCTATAACCGTTACACAGTAATTCGTTATCATGAATTGATTCATTAAGATGTGTTTCACTCAGTGTTTATACGTGGATATTTGTTTGAGTAGTGAGTAAACGCAATTCATCAATGTTCTTTGTCAGCGATGCACAGTTTAGACGAGCGATTTTGATTCTATCAGCACTGAGAAGTTAATCTATAGGCCTATGCTCTTCCATGGACGCTAATACATTTCATTTTGCTTTACGGGGTTCCAAAACTCGACGTTCATCGCTATGGGATGCATTTTCATTATTAATGTGCAAACCTTCATCAGATATATCATAAATGCAATCACTTTTACATGAAATGGAATTCAGATAGACAACAACATCGGCAGAGCCAGTCATTGTCTAAAACAAAACAAAAAAATCACTGTAAGGAGTGCATTTCAAAGAACACCATCGTCGACATATCATAAGAGTGCATTTTGGTTGCATTGAACTAATTTTTTATCACAAACAATACATGTGTGCTTAATGTTCATATTCGTCCTAATTCACCGCTTCGTGTTACAGCTAACCTTTCTTTACTGCAGCCTCTTGGTGTCGGACATGTTCCTGATCGGGTCTCACTTGTTGTCTTTCCCGTATATTTTGACTAGCGCGGTGATTTTTCGGTCTTTGGTCCATACTCGTTTCACGGACGACTTTTTCGCTGCGGCGTTGACGAGTGTCCGTCGCTGCAGCGTCAAGTCCTCGTGCACGAAGATGGGGCTGCCTTTGAAGCTGGACTTCGCGTCGTAGACCATCTGACGAGTGTTGTAGGCCGCAAATTTGACGATGATGGGTTTGTGTGCCTGTTGTCACTCTTTTCCCTGTCTTGATCTGGGTGTAATACGATGGCTCCTGGCAATCCATGAAGACTGGATGTCATTTTCAAATGCTTGTAGTTTTGCATTCATTGAGTGTTGTTCGGCCTCTAGCAGTGCAAGGTCCAGTGAAATGGCTTCCTACACACTCTGTGTCACTTTCTCCAAAATAGCGTGGGTGATTACCTCCTGCATTCTTTCAATGATGTCATCCGAGCACAATGCCTCGATGTACAATGTACAATGTAGTATCGCAAAAGAAGTTAAAAGTAACCCAAAAAAATGTTGGCAATATGCCAAATTTAAGACTAAAGTTAAAAGTGGTATTCCACCTTTATTACAGGTGGAAACAGATAATGGTGATACTTTGGTTGAATCAAATGAAGGTAAATGTAATGTATTATTGCAGCATTTCTCAAATGTTTTCACTGTTGAGCCTGATGGACCAGTGCCTTTAGTTCAACAGTATGACATCAACTCACATCTGAGTAGTGTTGATTTCAGTGAAGAGTCTGTGTTACATAAATTGGAAAAACTGAATGTTTCTAAATCACCTGGTCCAGATGGGCTGCACCCTCGAGTGTTACGTGAATTAGCTACAGTTATTTCCAAGCCTTTGAGTAAAATCTTTTCAATCTCATTGGTTACAGGGATTATCCCAAATGATTGGAAGAAGGCCAATATTAGTGCAATTTTTAAGAAAGGAGATAAGAAACTTCCAGTAAGTTACAGGCCTATAAGTTTGACATGTATTGTATGTAAGGTCATGGAATCTATTATAAGAGATGAGATTTATGAATATATGTGTTCAAACAGTCTTCTCAGTGTAAGACAATTTTGTTTTGTCTCGGGTCGTTCAACAACATTACAATTATTACTAAACGTATTAGATGAGTGGACAAGTTTATTAGAAGGAGGTGGTTCTGTTGATGTGATTTATTTAGATTTCATTAAAGCCTTGGACAAGGTACCGCATCGACGATTGTTAGCAAAAATTGAGTCTTTCGGCATTGCTAATCCTTTGTTTGATTGGCTGAAATCTTGTCTTCTCGGAAGGAAGCAGCGTCTTTGTGTTAATGGTGCTGTTTCATATTGGGATGATGTCATTAGTGGTATTCCCCAGGGAAGTGTCCTTGGTCCTATGTTGTTTGTTATGTATATTAATGACCTTCCCGAGCAGGTAACTTCCAGTAGTATTTATTTGTTTGCTGATGACACAAAAATGTTTAGACATGTTACTTCCAATAGCGATGCTGTGTTTCTGCAAAAAGATCTTGATTGTCTTATTTCTTGGTCGAACAAGTGGCTCCTTAGGTTTCATCCCAAAAAAAAAATGTTGTGTTCTCACGGTTGGCGGCAACCAAGGTAATATGTATGATTACACTATGAATATTGAAAACACTGTTCATCATCTTTCACATGTGGATTCATGCAAGGACCTAGGAGTCACAGTTGATTCTAAACTCAAGTTTAAACAACATTTTCAGGAACAAATAAACAAAGCTAATGCAATTATGAATTCAATAAGACGCACATGTGTTTATTTAAATAAAGAAAATTTTTTAATGTTATATAAAGCTTTGGTAAGACCTCATTTAGAATACGCCCATGCAGTATGGAGTCGTTATTTGAAAAAAACATATAGAAATTTTAGAAAATGTCCAGCGGAGGGCCACAAAATTAGTTTCTGAAATAAGATCTTTATCTTATGAACAAAGATTGAGGCACCTCGGACTTTCAACTTTAGCATACCTCAGGGCGAGAGGTGACATGATTGAAGCCTTTAAATTATTTCATAAATATGATCAGGAAGTAGTACCTGACTTGAGTTTAATAAAAAAAATGCACAAGAGGACATAGTAAAAAATTGTATATTTTTCGATCACAAACCACTACAAGAAGAAATTCATTTTACATGCGCATCAGGAAACCATGGAATAGTTTACCTAGAAATTTAATAGATGCACCCAGTGTCTTCAGCTTTGAAATTGGTTTGAATAAACTCCGGGAAAGTGAACCCATAAAATTTAAGTTTGACGCCACGCCACCTGGTCACTACCCAGCTCATCTTAAGGACTGAACCTGGATCTGAATACAGAGGCTCAGCCTGCGTTCAGAATCTTCCATAGGTAGGTATCCATAGGTAATGCCTCCTTTATTTGCGCTTGAAGTGTTTTCTTTGACGTTTTCCATGGTCAATGGCAAAGTCTCACTTCGATGATCAGCTGAGGTCTGGGGTCTCTGTCAGCTGGAGTAGCCGGCGATGTTGCCTGAAGCTGATTTGTCCATGCACCGTCACTTTGCTTGGACTTTCCAGCGGATTTATTATTCAGCATTTTTCTCCGTGATTTCAGGAGATATCCCCTCTGATATGAGTGATAAAAATAGGTAGATGAAGAACTCTGCTCGTTCAGTCACTTTCTATGTGTTGTTTGATTATAAGTTAGAATATTGGCGTGAATCAGGCGTAACTTCGAAGCGCGTATATGCGTAGGTAGCGAGCAGATTATGCGTAGGTAGTGAGAATGGAGTTGTCAGAGGTAAGTAAGCACTTTGGATAAATTATTATTTAGCTATGACTGGAGTATTTATCCATTTTTAAATCTTTTTCATCTAGTACTTCTTTGATCAGTTGATCAAGGTACTGACCGAGTGCCTTGTATAACATATACAAGGCACTCGGTCAGTACCTTGATCAACCGAAGTACAAGGCACTCGGTCAGTACCTTGATCAACTGATCAAAGAAGTACTATTAGATCAAAAAGATTTTAAAAAACTGAATAAATACCCAAGTCATAGCTTCATGGAACACATACAGAATCCAATTTCGTTTGTAAAGATCGAATGCAAGGTTTTGAAAATGTCGTCTAATCTTACCATGTTTGAGAGCAATCAGGTATTTCAATTGATATTAACGTTGTATATGTCAAGTAAGGAAGACGAAATTGAAAGCAGGGTTTTTCCTTTTTTTTCATATTTACAGCGATACATTTTAAGATCATGTTTATCTAAAAAAAAAAAAGATTGATTATGAAAGTGTTTACATGTATCTTCCTTAGGATTGTGTCACACGAAAACAACATATTTAAAGGAGGAATATTGCACTTAATTTGTTACTTTTGAACGCACACAGTTTTCGAAGCATTAAAAAATCATAAAGCTAACCAAACCAAAAAGTGCTGGAGTCAGTTATTTGATTTTACCGTCTCCATAATCATGATAATGTTGTGTTTCACTTCTTGATTTTAATGAAAAATAATCAAGAGTGGCTATTTATAAAGTGTTATCATAAAAAGGATCCATTTTTTATTTTACATTTAAAATCCTTTATATGAATCAATATATTCTTTAGCATTTACATCTACACCGAATCATCTCACTTTTTTCTTCTATAACATGAAGTATTATAGGTAAATTTTGAAAGACTCGCAACTGAATAACTTCCAAAGCACTAGAACGTGTAGTTCCTTTATATCACTGGACCAATTTACAGATAATACAATAGCCTTCATAAGGAAAGTGTTTTTTTTTTTCAATATATGTTTCAATGAAATCACAATTAGATCCTTTTGTATCACTTAGATCAATATTCACATGTGTATTGCAAAAAAAAAAAAAAAAAAAAAAACCTTCGTATCATAGCGGTTTCAGCAACTGGATATTAACATTATTTTTAATGTTATCAGGACGTACTTGCTCTGAATAAATCGAGATGATCTGTAACGAACTCGACATAACTTTCGTCTCAATTTGTTTCCGAGCACTGTTAACATCTTCATTCAAAATGTGTCTTCACCTAACATTTGAGCGAAAGCAAGTGACACGATATTTACCATTTTAAAACAAAGGCCTATTGGTCATAATTCAAATTGTAGATATTTCCCTTTTATCCTATATATACATTATATACCTCCAATTCCAAAGAATTTCAGTTATCCTATCATTACCGCCCCATTAAATGAATTTGATGGAAAATAGTTATCTCCTGGCAAGCCGAGATTTGGAGTCGAAGTTTGAAGTCGTCAACTTTTTTTTTTTCTCGCCGGCATTTTACTTGTATCTACCCTAACGTAGTTAAAGCCATGCAGTGAAGATAAACAGATTAGTTAAGCGAAAGGTATATGAGGTAATTTAACTCTCTATCTTTATGAAACCCTTTTTTTTTTCTTATTCTGTCCATCACATTTCTTACAATATGACATATTTCGTTCAGTATAACTGTAGTGAATAATGCCTCTATTGAGGTAATACTATGGCAATATAGTGTTCATACATGTTTATTATTCTCCTTCTTTTTTATTCCCTGAAGGTATTTGATTGGAGTAAGTACAGTATAAAAGAGTATGAAATAGTTAAAAGCTGAACCCTCACCTCAACCAAAACTATGCCATCTCTTACATGTATCGGTCTTATGGGTCTTTTGCTCAGCGTTGATGCCAAACTCGTGGGCCTTGTTTGCCTAATATGATGTTTGTTGGTCTTGTTTGCATAGTGGAGCTGTATCAACTAGAAGCGTAGCAGCTATCACGCTACTGCACTCATGGTACAGGGTATCTCAGACATCAAGAACTTTGGACCGATTTTGGACAGCTCCCATCATGTGGTTATCACACCTAATTAATGATTATAACGGGTAGCGTCTTCAAAGCTGCTACTGTTCGACCAGAGGGCCCTGTCATTATCATTACAAAAGTGTTGCTGGGTACCGAGTCATTCAATGGGACGTAGCGGGTAAAAAAAAACAAAAAAAAAAACAAACTTGTCAACTCGTCAAACAAATCCCTAATACTTTAACCAAACGTCATCAGAGCAATGGAACTTGATTCATCTTTCTTCTGATATACATTCATGGTGAACAGTATAAGTGTGCTACGAATCATAGGGTACATTTCGCGGACTGAAGAAACATCTTCAAAATGGCAGACAACACCTCTGCAACTGCGAAACGACAGGGTGAAAACGAAAACAATGCTGAATCTTGTGACTTTAACGGGAACGTATTGGGTTGTAGTGACGGAGGCATACGTGTTCGCGAGAATGAACAAATGTCAAGTACATTGGGACAAGACATTGAAGTAGAAAAAACCACTAAAACGAGGACGATGTCGACTTGTTGGGAAGTGGTACTGCGGTGGAGAGGAGTCTGGTACACACTAACTTCGGCCGCCATTATTTCGCTTGCAGCGATGTCCGTGCGACATTTGACGAGCTACATTAGCCCTAACGAGGTTGCCTTCACCCGGATGGTGATGCAGCTTCTAGTTTGTCTTCCAATCGCTGCCTGGAAGAAGGTATCTTTTAATTATACTCGACAGGGATACGCCCTCCTTCTTTTTCGCTCCATCCTTGGATCGCTGAACGCTTCACTCGTCTTCTTCACATACACCCTCATGCCGGTGGCCAACTCTAAAGCCATCCAGTACAGCTGTTGTGTCTTTGCTGGCCTCCTCAGCTGGCTGCTTCTTAAAGAGCCTTGCTCCTTCCTCGATGTCGTCCTCGGACTGGTGACCATAACGGGTGTCATGTTGGTAGCCCAGCCCCCGTTTCTCTTCGATGCTCTCGAATCAGTGACTTCGGCTTCTAGATCCAGCGTCCTTGGTGCAATTCTTTGCTTGTTTTCTGCTTTTCTCTCCGCGGTTACTCTCATCGTACAGCGAAAACTTGCCTCTTTGGGTATCTCGTCTCTGGGAATGCTGACAGTATATTCTCTGACCGCTACCGGTTTCACTGCCCTCTTTACGTCCTTCCCAAACCAATGGACTCCTCCGTACTGTGGGCTGGATCGCATAGCACTAATCGCCAACGGTCTTCTCAACTTTTTCTCCCAAATACTCATCTATCTTGCCCTGAAGTACGAGAGGGCCCCCAATGTCTCTCTCTATCACTCCAGTGACGTCCTGTTTTCATTTGTGCTAGAATATGTGTTCTTTGGAGTCGTTCCGAACTGGGTTACGCTTTTGGGCACTGTGCTTATCATAGCTAGTTTTGTTGGAATTGTAGCAAAACAATATGTTGTTACAAAGAAGAATTCGGATGAGGATGAAAGCGAAAAGCTGAGTTCTGAGAATATTGACGAATGTAGTAGTATCGAAACAGAAACTACTGATATTTAGGCCTATAATCATACTGTTATTCTTGTTTCTGTTGGGAGGCTTGTAACTTTCTAATAACCTGGTTGGAACATTGATTTTTTTTTTCCAGCTGACATTCTCTTGTTCTTCTTATTTGCTGTTTTTTATGCCGTTAAAGGGAAATGTCCGTATCATGTGTCTTACCCAGGTCATATTACTTCAAAAAATGCCGTCAAACGTAACAGGAATCTGTCTGTATCCAATGATACTGGGTTTTTGTTATTTGACATTGAACACATCCCTCTCTGCACTTACAGATATGACCTGAGGCAGGGCAGATTCTATCGGGGTCAAAGACGACTTAATGCCTTCGCAAAAGAGAAGAACACCAAAATATGAATCGTCCAAACCCCTCTCTTCCTACAAAGTAATAGGTCTTAAATGGACGAGCTTGTATTTATACGGAAAGTTGTACATAATTCTGTATTTTATTTCTTGTGCACTCACAGATATGACCTGAGGCAGGGCAGATTCTATAGGGGTCAAAGACGACTTAATGCCTTTGCAAAAGAGAAGAACACCAAAATATGAATCGTCCAAACCGCTCTCTTCCTGCAAAGTAATAGGTCTCAAATGGACGCGCTTGTATTTATACGGAAAGTTGCACATAGTTCTGTATTTTATTTCTTGTGAAACACAGCAATCCTTCGAGTCACTACTGGGAAATCAAGAAACACACAAAGGACTGTCTATAGCAAATTTTGTATGCTTTTCTTTGTAATGTTGAACAACAGCAACTTATGTGATATTTTTTTGTAAAAGAATGTGATTTACATTTCGTGTTACATCAAGGAGATTCAAGAGGTGCAGGCACAACAGTCTTGTCCTTTTTGAAACTCGTGGTTGATGCCGCCACTCAAAATATTTGAGGTATTTTTGCCTCACAGAAAGAAATTATTTTTGTCCAGCTGAATTAAAAATCATAACTATTTTAATTAAGATGTTTCTTTTTCATGATGGCAATTATTTTCCGCCATGTCATCTTTGAAATGGTAAAGACAAGGGTAAGCGCAAAGAGAGATTGAGCAAAGATTTATGAAAAAAAAATCAAATCACTCGACCTGGCATGTCCCGGCACTAATCTGACGTATTAGTTTATAATTTGGTTGATAATAGAGAGCGGAACTTCTTTTTCGGTGAACACACTGGAGAAGCTAGTGGAGACCGCATGAAGTTAAAAATACGAATCTTTAAGCCATTGTTTTGTGGTACCATTTATGGCCCTCTAAAATGTAATAATGAGATCTTCAAACAGATAGAAAGTAACTTGGAAGGGGTGACGGATATTTCACGGAATAGCGTTCTTGGAGATCTCAATTGCAACAAGCTTACCGAACTACTAAATGCACCTGATATTGATTGTTTACTTATATGAACAGATAACCTATTTGTGTACAGAGACTGCACTCTTTTGTTCTTACGCGGACTACGCGATTCTGATACTCAATATCATTTTGACGATATTTCTTAGGAAGATGTTATTGAAGCATTGCGTAAATGAGAACGAAGCCCCCGGATGATATTCACCAACGCCCACTACAAGAGATGTTTCATTTATTAGTAATCCCCTCACTTATAAACACCCTGTAAAAGGATTTTACAAGTCAAATAGGAAAGGGATGGAAAAGCAGGGTGACATCGATTTATTATATATATATATATATATATATATATATGTGTGTGTGTGTGTGTGTGTTACGTTTGTTCTATAAGTTATAATCTACAACGTGTATTCTGTGTATTTTGTATAGCGTTTCATCGTACTACAATTTGTATCTACTCCATGACTGAATTTCTTTTTTCTAATTTTTTCTTCGAGACGCTCAGCGCTTAGAAACATTGTAATAAGCGCTTTGTAAATGATATCTATTATTAATATTATTATTTTTATTATTGTTGTTATCGTTATTATTATTATTATTATTATCATTATTATCATCATCATTATTATTGTTATTATTATAAATTGGAATGAGTGGATGCAAAGCGATTACTGGAACACTAGCTCTTGACTAGTACAATGTTTAAAGAAATCGAACAGATCGCTTTAACCCTGTTTCAAAAGTGGTTGTTAATTTCTGGAGGGGAACTATTAAACAGTTTGTAATGTTAAAAAAAAGTGAAAGGCATGAATGAACAAAATGTGTCATTATTTCACTACCATTTTCTTTTTTATATTTATATTGTTCTGTACGGCGTCCGATCTCAAGTCTCGAATATGATTGCTTATGACTGGAACAAATCAACACATAATCCGACCCAACAGGTTTTCTATTATCTCTCTCTCTCTCTCTCTCTCTCTCTTTCTCTCTTTATATATACGTATGATCATATTTGTAGTTGGTACCAGTACAGAAAAGATGACGAAGTAGGGTGGTAATGCATTTCAGTCGAACAATGTTATTTATTCAGGTCTGAATAAATAGCACTGTTGGACTAAAATGCATTACCACCTTACTTCGTCATCTTATGTATATATATATATATATATACATATATGTGTGTATATATATATATACATATATATATATATATATATATATATATGTGTGTGTGTGTGTGTGTGTGTGTGTGTGTGTGTGTGTGTGTGTTCTGTTATCATCTAGGACTGCCTCTCTAGCCGGCACTGTCATTGTTATAGACTTATTAAGTGCTCAGCCTTTTAACCTTGGTCAAACACGTTGGCAGACACGGACAGGATGGATGATCGGAACCTGACCAACAAGTGATCGCGCACCTCTAAAATTGACACACTTGAACTCAGCGCCAGTAAATAAGGAGAAACATCAGACGATCTTGGTATGTGATGTTCAGGAGTTTATTGGCCGTGACCGAATCAATCGCACACACATAACACATAGCGTGCACAACACGTGGAAACCGATCAGAGTGTGGAAAGCCACTTGATACAACATAACTATAATTATAATCAGAATGGCGTGATCCCTTTCTTCTTTCCTCTCATTACTTAAATGATGATACAGTGTACTACCATGTACCAAATCTACTCAAAACTACTGTTTCTGAAACAGCCTTGATCAACAATACGGTGCCATAATGCATGAGTAAAACAATCATACGCACTATCCTTCACACCACATACGGCCTAACTTTGAACAATGTAACATATATAAACAAAACAACTGTCAACATCCTTCTCACTGAAGAACTTATGGCTGTTACACGACAATTATCTATAGTGGCCTACTCTAAAAATAGATGTTGGTCACATATCCAAAACAAAAACAATCTACAACGTAACATTAGACCAATTTAGATTGATTGTGCAACTAATACATAATTACACAATCACAGACACATTACATAATCAGGCCTACCTTACTCACACAGCATTTAGCTCATATAACATTGCTCAGAACACGATTAACATGCTAAAACTATTCTGATTAATACACTTCCATTAATCAACCATCACTCTTTCCCAACATCAAAATAATTCACACATTTAATAAAACTGCTAATAGCACACAGAGTAACTCATAAATAGGTTACACTAAACCCAAAAATTTGACAGAGTAAGATCAATAACAAAATGTTGAGAATGGTACTTTGCACAGCAAGCAATGGAATTACATATACCTATCTACCTCAATTCGTACCCCTACAACGAATACTCAATTAAGGAACACTTCCATTACGCCTAATAGAAGTACACACTGTACATCTATCATAAATACTCAACACTTACATCACGCCTCACTCCTATTTTCTTGCTTGAGCCAAACGTATACGTACAATGAATCAGATCTGCAATAAGAGGAATGGCGTGTATTAAAAACAGCAAAAATTAATAATACTGGTGTTACAACAATTAGTGAGTATAAGATACTGGGGAAAGGGCCACAAACACACACTGTATGCGCATACATGGGAAAAGTGTGAAGAAAAAAAAACCCCAAACTTATAGTCCAAGACTACAATGAACAATAAATATAACCACATTTAATACAAAAGTCCACAAAACAAAACATTATCCGATACACACTAAGGCCGACTTTGAGAGTGTGAAATCTATTAAAAAAAAAAAAAAAAAAATTGTCCTGAAGTATGGATGTACAAGCAAACTACATTGTACTGTGATATACCTAAAAATGACATGTATTAACATTCATGAAACAGTGTGTTATGGATATCCGTATAGGAAGGATACTACGAAAGGTGGACAGAGGGTCAAGCCTGGAGAATGGGTACATGTATACCTGCCCCACAGAAAAGCTGCGTTTGTAAGCAAAGTATGAATATATCAGGTACGCATATTATGAAAATGATTGGCAGGTATAAGAAGCAATGATCCGGTATACAATATGAAAACTGTGCCTAAAGATGACACCACTTACAAATTACACTTTACATAAAAAAATGCAACGAGATATAATGAAAATTCAAGGCATACAGACACCACCATGGGAGAAGCTAATATACAACGTTAAGTCATTTTACTCCAGAAATAAAATACAGCCTACATCACAATGCGAATCAACCAGCAGTGAACACCAACAGGTAACCTAGTACATATTAAAAACCAGCAAATCCAATAGAAAGAGGAGAAAGTGCGGTCCCTTCCAGAAAACAAAATATGCGTACAGCTGTATGTCACATCAGAAGGAAAAAATACTCCCTGTCGACTTGACACTTAGGTAAGTATGGAAATAATGGGAAGTATTGGAATCTTCAATACATGTATAAAACATGCAGACAAAAGATATGCTGCAAGGAGCTGGCAAATGCAAAAAAAAATGTAACAAAGTTTTATGTGCATAATTAACTATTGACACCGAGCTGCAATAAGACAATAATAAAGCACTTGAAACATATAACTTGACATATT
This sequence comes from Diadema antillarum, assembly GCF_040938485.1. Taxonomy (NCBI): domain Eukaryota; kingdom Metazoa; phylum Echinodermata; class Echinoidea; order Diadematoida; family Diadematidae; genus Diadema; species Diadema antillarum. The sequence continues at coordinate 2,211,414 of NW_027270913.1, forward strand.
CCCTTCATCTGTTAAAAAAGGGAAGAATCTTAAATTTTGAGAAGAAATGGCACACTTGTGACAACAGTGAACACAATATAATTAACATAACCTTAATGCCATTTTGAGAAACAAAATATCCTGCAATGCAGAGGTTATGAAGTAACAGTCTAACAACATGTAATACATATCAGAATTACGAATACTAACCATGGTTTAAGGGAAAGTAAGAAACAAAACTACTTACAGAGTAATATACTGCTTAAAGCAGTAGAACAAGTACCACAGGGAGTACCACAGGACTTTTTTGTTAAGGTGGGATAAGCTGTTGCTAGCATAAACGTTATATCGATTTTATCAGCCGCTTTGAGTTTGATGAGTTTGTTTGACGGATTTGTATACATGAATTCGGAGTGGTGCTTGCGTGCGGGCAGAAGTTGCTTTTATGCATACGGTCCATTTATATGTCTTATGTATCAACATTGGGAAGTCGTTTTATCAGGAAGGAAGGTGGTATCGGTTCGAGTGTGTGTGTGTGTGTGTGTGGGTTACATTTCGTTATTCCGAAGGTTCGTTATTCCGAATTTCATTTTCGAATCAACGAATCTTTGGAATAACGAACCTTCGGAATAACGCCACAGATGTTCGGATTAACGAAACATTTTTCATTTTCGGATTAACGAAACATTTTTCATTTTCGGATTAACGAACCTCTAAGTATAGAGAATTTGTCTGTTCCGGAAAAAACGAACCTTCGGAATAACGAACAGCACCTGTGTGTGTGTGTATGTGTGTGTGTATGTGTGTGGGTGTCTGTATGTGTATGAGTTGGTGAATGTGGGTGTGGGATGATATAGGTGTCACGAGTGGAGTGACAGACGCTCTTCTCCACTGAGGTCAATTTGCATGGAATTTGTAAATAAGCACTTAAGCATGTAAATTGATGCAAACTGTTTAGCATTTCAATAGAAGACATTCCAGACCGCTCTCGGTAGAGCCACGATAGTGCTATGTGTGGCAAGGAGCGGCAGTATGACATCAGGCCGTGAAGGGGACATCACGCTGTGGTGCTGTCTCCGTGACACATGGTATGAGAATGGCCACTCGGTAACGGTGACAGGGGCCGCCACCCCAGTCAGTATTAACTAGAGATACCCACAGATAGTGGTAAGTGCATTAATTCTGAAATGTTTATGTATTCAATTGGCATAATTCGTTTGTGTAATGGATATCCGAATTGAGAGTGAATTGTGATAAAGGTTTCAGTTAATATGTGATGTAGATATAATGGTTATTGTTAAACGCTCAAGTTAATATGTGATATAGAATATAGAATGGTTGTTATTTATGGTTGCATGAGCTGAGATACATTTGTATATTTATAATGAGGTAATTTGAACGTTGATTAGGATAATATGAATGTGCTCAAGTGCTCTGGCTGTAAGTGATCTGAATATTTTAATATTTGAAGGGTTTCCGGGTTTCCCGAAGGGTCAAGGGCCCACTGACACTGCAAGAGGCAGGTTCATAAAGGCGTTGACTGTCGACCAGCTCCGAGGCAGTAAGGGAGCATAGACTGTCGACCGGACTTCATTCCTGGATGCTGAGGAGACACCGCTAAGACGTCCGTCGGGAGAGCGACCACGCGAACGGCAATCGCGAAGAGTTGCTACGACAGACCACGCGACAGTCCATCCCAGCACCAGCGTAACGGGGCCCCGTCGTCAACCGACATCGTCATCGACCTGCATTGTCATCGTCATACATCGTCGTCATAAGCCGTCGTCACGCAACGTACACCCGTGACAGCCATTCGAGGTGAAACGAATCCAATCTGAGTTAAACATAATAAATGTCCTAAGAGCCAGAAAGCCACTGAGCAGGAATAGTTTATGTTCGTTTTTTCTCTTTTTATCATTTGCTGTAACACCAAGATTCACAGTTATAGACAATAAAAATATTTGAGTTAACTGAATGCACATTGGTTCCTCCGTTTCGTCTTGTATGAGTTACAGCCTGCCAACAGTTCTCAGAGGTTATGAAAATTTCTTTGTTCCGTTTATTTCCACATATAAGGATGGAAATCGGGCAAATTCTGTGACAATAGGTTTGGTTTAATTTGGGGTTGGTGGAATGGGGATTTGATTTGAGGAAGGATAGTTATAAATGGTATGACAGATTTTGGTAGGATTTAATATTCAGGATAGATGTAGATTTGTTTCGGTTGGCATAGTTGGGAGGAGGGTTGGTTGGTTTTTTTTTATGAATGATTTTATTCTATATTTGTATAATGTATTTGCTTTTTTTTATATGTATATGCCCTAGTAAGTAAGAAGGAGTTACATGATCCAAACCAATATATTCAAGGGATATAGGTTTGGTACATGTCAAAACTTTCTCGTGAAGAAATTGTTAGTAGGGTTGATTTATAATCGAATTATCTATGTTGAAGTGAGATTATTTGTAGTATAAATTGACAAACGCACAAACATTAAAACACAAACACAAACAGACACACGTAAGCATACAGTCACACGTACAATGTTATATATACACTGACAAACAAATCACTACCACTATACATGTACAACCACCACACATGCAGTTTCCACATAGGCCTATTGTATTGTAATGAAATGAGGTTAGAGCACTGAAGTTGGTGTCTCTGGTACGTCTGGTTAGGACGTAGGGGGCGTGCGGTGACCCCATGACCGTATGAGTTTCGATGGGGGTCACGGGTCGCACGTGGTTATACTCTCGCTCGGGTAGAAGGAGCGAGGAGTGGTGAGCTGACGCTCGTCGGGGGCGGACGTGTCCGCGGAGTGCCCCCGTGGTTTTGTAGTGTATTGTACACTAAAGTCTTGTAACGCTGTGTGTATCGGCCATTCGTGCGGCGATACAGTGGTGCATCGTGTCAGGCGACTGGTCCTGACGGGTAGCCGGATTGGCGAGTACGGTAATAAAGTTCTTCTTCGCACGCACTTCGATTGTCTTCTCGGTGAATTATTGATGCTTTCTCTACGTGATGATGCGATATGATGTGATCGTTGTGAGTCCGAGTGAGGTGTCCGCGAACATACCCAATAAAGATCCCACAGTAACTGGAGAAATCCGGTTATATTACATTGGTGGCAGCGGTGGGATGGGTTGCGTGGACCAGGAGACTGCTATAACGATCATTTTCATGTTATTGTGACATATTTTGCATTAGAGGAGAGATGATTAATCCTGCAGTGCTATAGTAGTGCCCTCGATCGTTACGAATGCCTACTATATTTTTCGTTGCCTGCAGGGTGAGTCTGGATCAGTAAATTCATCTTGCGTATATTTCGTCCTGCAGGTGAAAGACGCTTGCAGGTGAAAGGCGCCTGCAGTTGAAGTTGAAAGGCTCCTGCAGGTGAAAGGCTCCTGCAGGGGAAGGCGCCTGCAGTGAAGGACGCCTGCAGGCGGAGGCGCCTGCAGGGGAAAGGCGCCTGCGAGCGAAGGCGCCTGCAGGGGAAAGGCGCTTGCCGGCGAAGGCGCCTGTATTGTTTTAGACTTTACGCAGCCTGGAGAAGATAAGGAGAGAATAGCGCCTGTCAAGAGGACCCTATAGCGCATGCAGTGTCAGCGGTGCCTTTAAATTGAATGCCCGGTATGCCTGCAAGTTCATCTGTCAATACCGACATCATGAAGTTGAAGTTGTTTGAGAGGCAGAAGTCTACGCCGGAAGAAAATACAGTAGGACCCTACTCGTCAAGAAGAAATAGTAGCGCCTGTAGTGCCAGCGGTGCCTTCACCTTGAATGCCTGCTATGCCTGCAGTGTTGTTAGTAGTGCCTTCAAATCGAATGCCTGCTATGCGTGCACATGCATGTTTTCACGATCAGACCGAAACTCTGTTCCTGGTGCATTTTAACGCAATTCTGCGTTGCTACACATCATGACAACGACCGTTCCTGGTTGTAGGAAGGTTGTCGGACGTGACCTGCTGAACACAAGAGAAAACATCGGAAAGAAAAGCGTTATGCACGTGGATCGAATGAAACAGTGCTTTGGCGAGCCGTTGTTGCAGTCGTGGATCGAGGTTGGTGGAGGTATTGATGCTCCTTTACAGGAGCCGGATCGTCATGTCCTCGTGGCACCATTCACCTCGGAAGTTCCTCAACGAAGCTGCAGACGTTCGACCAGAGTCTGACCCTATCGATTTGCACACCGGCAAAGATGAATCCATTTCTCCGACGTTTTCCATACTGATCTCCGGCGTAATCAACCAAGGAAGCGAAACTCTCCTCAGCGATGCGATGACTAACAGTCTTGTATCAGGGATGCTGGGTAGAGCGCCAGGTGATTGTAGTGACTCGTGTACAGCCGCAACTTAATGTATATAATGTAGGAAACTGCGGGATCCCTGCAATAGGTGCACCATACCTGCAACGCCATGTGCTACTTCGACAGGTTGAACCAGCAGTGACGTATTGTCATATCTGTCATGTAGTCTGCGAGAAGACTTACGATAAGGGTATCTGCTACACCAAGTGGGACGGCGCAAGGAATTCTCCGGAGACGCTATGGTTGGAGTGCAGGACGGGAACCCCTAGCGGAAGGCGCAACGACTTATGACGCTATCCAGTGTTCTATTTGTCTTTAAAATGTGGACTGCTATTAAGAGAGCTTTGTTTATTTTGTGTGTGTGTGTGTGTAAATACGTGTAAATACAATGTAAACTATCGGAAAAGCTATACTTTTGGAAGGTAACTTCTGCGTCCGTTTAAGCTAGGCGGGAGACAATGATGCATAGGCCTAGTGATAAATACCTCGCTTGTTCAGTAATGATGCGGTTTTCACATCTTTTTTGTGTTTATTAAGTTATGTAAATAAATGTAAATGCAAAGTTGCGAACCAGTGTTTCGCGTATGTATGTCATACACTTGGTTGTTTTAGCGTGTAAGAATAGGTAAATGTGCTTACGCTAATCTGTGAAGTTTATGTAAAAATGTTGTTCTCGCGTTATTGTTTATGTTTCTGTTTGTGTGGGATACGGGATTGTAGTATCCGGTTTTGGTCATTTCATTGTTTATGTAAAGCCCGAGTTGCCCTAGTCAAGGGACTGACTAGTCTTAGGGAGGGGCTGTGTAATGAAATGAGGTTAGAGCACTGAAGTTGGTGTCTCTGGTACGTCTGGTTAGGACGTAGGGGGCGTGCGGTGACCCCATGACCGTATGAGTTTCGATGGGGGTCACGGGTCGCACGTGGTTATACTCTCGCTCGGGTAGAAGGAGCGAGGAGTGGTGAGCTGACGCTCGTCGGGGGCGGACGTGTCCGCGGAGTGCCCCCGTGGTTTTGTAGTGTATTGTACACTAAAGTCTTGTAACGCTGTGTGTATCGGCCATTCGTGCGGCGATACAGTGGTGCATCGTGTCAGGCGACTGGTCCTGACGGGTAGCCGGATTGGCGAGTACGGTAATAAAGTTCTTCTTCGCACGCACTTCGATTGTCTTCTCGGTGAATTATTGATGCTTTCTCTACGTGATGATGCGATATGATGTGATCGTTGTGAGTCCGAGTGAGGTGTCCGCGAACATACCCAATAAAGATCCCACAGTAACTGGAGAAATCCGGTTATATTACAGTATTATTATACTCCAAACACACAATTTCATGATGTAAATAAGACACAATTACTTTCTTCAACCACAAAATTACATTTATCAAAGCGTTTTTAAATCACTCAATATCAGAACATGCTCACCTACAACTGCATGTCGTGAAATTTCGTTCGTGCACATATGTGGCATTAAGACTGACGAGAACATTATAATTGTAATCCACATTCTTCCTCCTAAACACACAAAGGCTACAGACATCAGTGTACATGTAGAATTTATAGAAGAAAATAACTGATGTCACGATACAGGGGCAGCAATTTATTGACTTAAGTTTCACAAAGTTGAAAGGAAAGTCTGTGATTATAATAACATGAAAAATAATCTTTGTAAACCATCAGAGTGCATATACCATAATAATATATCAAGATTACACTACAATGTATTTTGTGAATTTGGACATGCTCGCCAATTTTGATAGTGGTTGAATGTGTGATCGAGAACCACATTGATGAAATAGGAAAGGAAAAACGCACCATCCCTTTTCAAAAGGATAAATTTGCATTCTGCTGCGCTTGAAATGGTATACAACACATCTGTTTTACGCTAGTCAAGACTTTTTAGAAATATTGATTTCGCGAATAGCGGCTGAATATCAAAATCTATAAAGATGAAAACACTGTGAAACATATTGTTGCTACGCAATGAAGGTAACAATAACAATAATGATAATAGCCATGGTAGTTATGATAAGAATTATCGGCCTGTTGTAAAGCGCTGGAGTCCGTCAAAAAAAGATGCTCATTGCGCTGTTACAGAACCAGCATGAACAGTACATAATCAAACCACACGATTGATATACTTATCAGAACGGATGAAGTACACAAACAAACAAAATACTACTTTAACCAAATGTAAACATGTTTACAGCATTCAACAGGCACGACGTGAATGAAACAAATGATGTAATTTCATGAAATAGGTACATCGAGGTGAATAATCAAATTAGTGTCGATGTGATTCTTAGGCATTCTAATCATCAGAATTATAGATCATCTGCTCTTTACATTCTCTCTCCTCTTCACTTAATTTTCCCCTTCTTGAGGGAGATTCCTCGAAGCAATCCATTTCTTGATGGTAACTCCCAAAGAACTAAATAAAACCAACAATGTCCCGATGACAGATAGCCAGTGAGGAACTGTGCCAAAGACAGCGAACTCCAACAGAAAGGCCACTATGACATTGTTACTCTTGACCATCGCCACATAGGATGCTCTCTCCAGCTTAAATGCAAGAGTCATGCAGATCTGATCGAAGGAACCAATGATGCCTATGAATATAAGAATGAGCCTGTCTTTTCCACATTGAGGGATTCTCCACTCTCCTAGAGCTGTTGTCACAATGGCAGATTGGACACTCCCTGCACTGCCAAAGGCCATGATCTGGATAAATGGATGGACCATTATTCCTCCAAGCTTCCTAGTTAGGACAAAGACGAAAGAATCACATAGTGCACAGAGTAACGCAGCTAGGACTCCTAGAAGAGTGTTCCCTTCCTCGGGAGCTGCCACAAGATCGCCAAAGAGAAACGACGGCCGGGCAATCAGCGCCACGCCAAGTATTGCAATCACCGCCAACAAGGCATCAACAATGGTATACCTTTCGCCCATGGTGATCCAAGCGAAGATACCAGTGAAGATGGTGTTGCACAAAAAAATGGCAATAGCGTCGCCAACTGGAATGTTTTGGTAAGAATAGAAACTCAGAGTCATGGCACTGGTCCCCGCCACAATTCTCAGAAGAAGCCACTTCAACTGAGTAAGAGTCACCTTGGGAGGCACACGGACGAGGACTAAGAGAGGTAAAATGAGGACAAAGAAACCGTAGAGACGCAGAGTGACCACTTCAGTGGGAGAAATCCTCCCTGATAGTATCTTGACACTAATGGAACCACATGACATAAAGATGCATGAGGCAAAGGCAAAAATTAACCCTTTGTGGAGGCGCAGGTTCCTCCAGAAACAACCCATCTCCCCGGGTTTGATAATTTCTTGAACTGCACGGCAGATTTGAAGAATCCCTCTTTTCTCTTTCTCTTCCTAATGACCCTTCAGTGCCCGAATAATCTCCAGCAGCTTGCTAGCCTCAACTATCATTAATTCTTTCTCTTGCAGACACCCATTTCCCTGCTATTTTAAATTTTGCGATTCACCCTTGACAAACCTACAAGAAGTGTATGATGTCACAAAAATGTATAACCCAAATTTAACAAGTAATCAAGTGAAGTGCAGTTTTCGTTGCCAGCATGCTACACACGTATTATATGCACCTCTGCCTAATGAACGGTATAGCTGGTATTTCAACCTCCACGTGTGTTCTGTCCCCAGCAAATCATAAGAGAATAAAAGACATCAGTAAAACCTACACAGCTTCGGATTACCAGAGCAATTTCAGATTAGAGTACTTTAATTGAATTATAAGTTCTTTTACATCGTTGTCATAATTGTATAAACACATGCTTGATTTTAATGTGGAACACTTGAAAACGTTTCATTCATGTCCTCTAACATTTGAAGGTCTCCAAGAAGAAACTCCACTCATCAAGTCGCCTTTAGGAGTTCACTGCGATAAGATGAAACTGAACTTGAAGAGAAGAATGTTCTGTTGTCTGGGAAAACAAAGGAATGCAACGATGACGATACTTGGCTTGGAGTCCTCTGTTTATACAGTGTATGTCCTCCTCCAATGACCGATGAGCCCTCTCTTTATCTGCGTGCAAAGTATTAAAAGAAAATGATGAATGGAGAACTGGCGATAAAATCCGACACAGTACATGTACTTGTTTGGACCTGACATAATGATTATTGTACATGAAGGAGCGCTTGACTAACCGCTTTCAGAAAGCAGGGGGAATGATTGCTACCCATTATGTCAGTATCAAGTTGATGGAATGGGTATTTAATTTTCACAGGAAACGATTTTTCCTCAAATTTTCCCTAATGTGTTCTACTAATGTTGCGGCTTTCACTCAATCCACATTTCTCTTTGGGTTTGGGTTTCCTTTAAGTAAACACGAGATGCGGGCAGAGCACCATTTCATACTGGAGGTTCGTCTGGAGTGCGGTCGACACACGTTACCGCGACAACGTCGTCGAGCGCTTTGCCTGGCGATGCAGCAAATTCTTCAATGATACTTCTAAAATTGTTTCGTCCTGTGTTACTGCAGTTTATTATACGCTTAATCAAGTCAAAATATAAGTAAAGTTTTAAGATTAAAGGTTCAAATCAACAGATTATTGAAATCGTCAGCACTTATTTTATCGTCATTGCCTGCATACACAATGCATGCATGCACTCTGTACACGTTCCCCGCCCGCTCCCCCCCCCCCCCTCCCCTCCTTTTTCCTCCTGTTTTTTTTTTCTGTTTTTTTTTTTTTCAGCGTACAAATAAATCCCGCTCATGACCGCGTTCCAAGATTTACGGTTCTGGTTGACGTCCAGTGTTCGTGCAGAGACCTTTCATAACGGAACGACACTGTTCATTAATATTGTTCGTCCACTGTTCATCCACTGTTCGTGCGAGACGGGTGAACAGTGGACGACCTCCGGACGTCATCGGCATTGTTTAGCGTCCTGTATGTAAGGGGCATTCGTCCTTTTACATCATAGGGAACACACTGACATTAAAATATTGTTCGTCCACTGTTCATCCACTGTTCGTGCGAGACGGGTGAATAGTGGACGACCTCCGGACGTCATCGGCATTGTTTAGCGTCCTGTATGTAGGGGGCATTCGTCCTTTTACATCATAGGGAACACACTGACATTCTATGATTGATGATAGTATCGCTAAAGGTTCTGTTATGTTTTTTTTAGCAGCAAATTGATACTGGTCTAGAACGTCACCAACATTACAAATTGCATTATGGGTCGACACTTTGTTTAATGATCCACTAGCTCACCCTACAAGATAGCAAAGGCAATACAAAAGAACATACTTTAAATCCACGTCTACGGTTCTCCTATTTCTTATGTACATTTGACATGCATAATCACCAAATGGAGATTCCTCTTTTTTTCTTTTATTTTGATTCAATCTTGTTTATGGGGAAATCCGGACCAGTTCAGTGTTAGTCTGACAACTGAAAGTAGCCCTTGTAAGGCACCATAGCGAGATTTAAAAAAAAGAAGAAATCGGATATGCTTATAAATCAGGGAAGTTATGAAGGGAACTGTGCTAATTATCAATTGTTTGCAAAACAGTTCTCGAAGAGTTGATATGACTATGCAAATCTGTGAGCTGCTATGCTATTGGGCCGAATGCATAAAACAAGCAATTGCTTGTAAGCAATTGCTTCAAGCAAAAGCACAAGCTCGTCTAGCAAAAGGTCTAGCTCAAGCAATTGCTTAAATCTATATGCATAATCTTTGGCTTATGCCAATACCTTTTGCTTGTCCCGCACAAGCAATTGCTTGCGTTTTCAACAAAAGGGACGTCACGCCTGTGCGAACACAAGAACAAAGACGAGTGTGGCAGCATGTGTTTGAAAGGGGATGTGTGTGTGGAAACATTTCCTGACATAGCAGAAGAGCTATGAAATGCACACACAGACACATACACACACATCTATACACACGCACGTATTACTGGCTGATTCCCATCACTGCAGCTTGCAGCAGCCCGGATCTGCCAGATCGCACGTGGAGAGAGGTCTCCTCGCTCTCCACCGAAGTCAGACATCCTACCTGTTTTTCATCACATTTTGCGTGCTAACCACTGCACATTCCCTTTGTTGAAATGAAAAAGTTTCTTACACTACTTATGAGTAATTCCTTGTAGATTTACACCACTCCTTCACAAGTGTGGTTTTTCTTTCATGAATATGAAAATGATACTTAAAAGGGAACGTCCCAGCTAAGCAAAAGCTCAAGCTCATTTTACAGAGCTTGGAAAATCGTAAGCAATTGCTAGCAAGAACTAGCAAAAGGTATGTTTTATGCATACGTTTTTAAGCAAATGCCTGGTCTCTAAGCAATTGCTTGAGGGCAGCAAGCAACTGCTTGTGCTTGCTAGCAAAAGCTTCTGCTCGCAAGCAATTGCTCGTTTTTATGCATACGGATTCGAGTAAAAGGCTAGCACAAGCAATTGCTAGCGTTTATGCATTCGGCCCATTACCTCACAAGTTTCTATTTGTCGTGTACATTAAGAAAAATGTGACGAAAAATCCATTTTCTGCTATGGAATAGTAAACTGTGATGTATAACAATGTACCGGTCTGATAACTTCAAATGATGATCACTCACATATACAATATGATTTGATACTTGTTCAACACACACACACACACACACACACACTGGAAATTTCAATATTTTTTGTACAAATTTAATACATGGCAAGGTGTCAGGTGATGACGTCATAAACATACTCATTCAGATATTATAGGTTTTCCCGGCCAATTTCGCACTTTTGTCAGTCCATTTGATAAAAGGTTCGTTCCAATTTAGCGAAAATCCTCGTCACTGCACATTCTGTCACTCAAAATTCCAAGTTGGTCGTTCAATTTAGCATTTTGATCAATGAAATTTGCACATGTGCCTTTCGAATTCGTAAAACGAGCATTCAAATTGGCACGCGCTCTTCAGTCATTCAAATTCGCCAACACTGGTCGAAAGGGGTATTTCAGTCATTCAATTTCGCGTATGGGCAGTCAAATTCCTAACATGTTCATTCACATTAACGTCATTTTATTTCTTTATAGAAAAGGTGATAACATTTAAACGTGTATTTCTATGTGACCTTTTGTTTCATCCACGCGCTGTTAAACAGTAAAAGTATCATATTTTTGACCATATTATAACTCGAGTTTGTTGTTCTGTAACACCCCTTTTCTTTCATACATGTCATTTTAGGCCTACATGTACCAATACTACAGATTAACTTCATCTTCTTATAGTCATGACAGCACAAGTTAGATACAGACGTATATCTCAAGAAGACAGAAAAAGAATTATAGGAACATTTGATGATCATAACCTTGACTTCCTAGAACTGGCCGACATCACACTCGGAATAAAGCACTCAACGGCCAGGTATATATATATATATATATATATATATATATATATATATATATCAAAGTTGTGGCCACATGATGCACTATATCTTCGGACTGGAAGAATCATTAAGCACATTGAAGAAAAAAAAACTGTTGCCAAAATCTCTAAAATAAGTACGAAAATATGAAATGTAATGACGCTTGCAAAACAATAACTATGTTGCCAAAAAAAAAATGAAGAAAGAACCAAAGCATAATTATGCGTGCTAAATTGGCTGCAAAAGATGTTAAATTGGATGCCCAAAAATGAATTTGAATGAACGAGTGCGGCATGTCCGTGATCACGTGACTATATCATTCTAAATCGAATGAACGAATAGTGAAATGGTGCTTGTTTTACGAATTTCAATTGAAAAATTGTTGATAAGAATGAGGCTAAAGGTAATTTGAATGCTTCAAAATGAATTTGAATGAAGAGATCATAAAATTGAACTACCGAACATGTCATCTACGCTAAATTTTGTTAAATTGAATACAGCAATTAGGAATTGGACTGACAAAAGTGCGAAATTGGCCGGGAAAACCTATTGACTGCTCAAGAACATTGTGTCTGTATACGTAAGTGAAAAATAAGACGCCCTCATAAGTTCATTAATTTTTATCCGAATTTTATAGAATTGCTATGAGTGTTTTTTTGTGAATTTCCACACGTTCTTATTGGAATTACTTTTCAATAGTCTATAATTCCCCTAAAAGGAATCTGTGCAATGAAGTTTCACGTGATACTCGTGCTCAAAATAATTCTCATTTGTTGCATGACGCGTCTGGATTGATGGATTCTACTGATTCTCACCTGTTTTGCGTAACTTTCATATGGACCTTCTGATTCTGGTTTGTAATGACATTATTCATCTCTTTGAACCCTCTTTGTTACCTGCATACACAAATAGAGATAAGAAAATATTTCAGACAAAGAAATAGCAGCAGTCTATTAAAACATATATTATGATACGCGTTGTACATTTTTTTTCAAGTATTCATCGCAGTCACAGCAATATGAAATGCAGACATTTTCTCTGTCAACATATGAAAATATTTTTGTCATACTTGTAAAGATAGCAACAATAATAAGAAAAGTATCGAATAACACAGGGTTGGCAAATGGGAATAAATAGAATCTAATCCAGTGGCGGACCCAGAGGGGGCACACAGGGCGAGCGCGCCTTTAATTTTTTTTGTGTGTGTTAAAACAAAAGAAATAAAAAGAAAAATGGGGGCGTGTGCGCCCCCCCCCCCTTTTTTTTGTAAAGGATTCGCCCCAATCACGTGCCAGTAATCAAAATGATGCGAAACACCTAATCAGTTTGGGGGGTTTTGTAATGTGGGGGATTCAAGTCAAAAATCAAATTTGATTTATGTGCTGCGTCAAATTTAGACATACTAAAACCTCTTAAGAATGTGGGAATTCAATATTGTCTTTATGCGAAGAATTTAATAGAACCTTAAGATTAGAATCTGGTTTACCCTGTTGCTGGTTATCTAATCAAAATTAAAATTCCAATTTTGATGAGATAACCCGCAGTAAGATATACCAGAATCTTGATAATTTCCAAAGATCAATAATACCATACAATAATACAAAGACTATCTTCATTTTCCACATCAGTGTGAAACATGCATATACTACACATCTATCCGGGTCCCATTGCATGAAACTTAATGGGTGCAGAAAAGGAAAAAGAATGGAAAGATTAAAGACATTCGATACAATACTTACATCAAACAATTCCTGGCTTTGTGATCCGTATCAGACGAAGTCATCGTCCACAAAGAATTCACTAGAATTTGGTGTCAGTGGGGACTGTAAGGATCCTTATATCAATTTCCCCCAGCCATGAATCCCCAACCTTCTCTCTAACCTATAAAGGTCCTCCTGTTTTCACTGATAAATCGTTCTTTTTGCACGTTTCCACTCTTATCTTTGTACTTCCGGAAACAATGGTGCGGTTTTGTTTTGTTTTGTTTTGTTTTGTTTTGTTTTGTTTTGTTTTGTTGTTTGTTTGTTTGTTTATGTGTTTGTTTTTGTTGTTGTTTTTAGTGGGGTTTTTTTGTTTATGTTAATGAACATTCTGACACGGTTTGATTGCACGGGCGTGCCCAGATTTCACGGTTTGTTTTTTTGTTTACCCTGTTGAGAAAAGCAATGCAGATTCAACTCTTCTGGGTCGTGGCTTCATGCACGACATGTTTCATGGTGGCTTAAACTCACGTTCCAGTATTACATAAACATATTTTTAGGGGTTTTTTTCAGTTCAGAAAATATGTTCTGATATGAATTGCGTATATATTTTGTTAATGTTGTGTATTGTTTCATTTGTATGCCATATATGATCATTATGGGAAAATAAATCATATCAACTCATGAAATAAAATCAAGCTAACATTGCCAATCGTACATGCATATTCCATACAATTTTGTAAAGTTATTTCTATATAACCCCTCATTGCCAGTACTCAAGACCAAAAGAAAGATTTTTTTTTTTTTTTTTTTTTTTGGGGGGGGGGTTGCGTAGGGGGGATTTTAAGTGAAAAAAAATATAACTAAGCTCGTATAAATGCTACATTAGGATGTTGCAATTTTTTCTACTCGTTTTCAAACAAGCTAGTCTCCTCGCCGGGCTCTCCTTCTATCCAGCTAGGAAACAGTTTGATGTTCCAGTCTGAAATTATTCTTACAAGGCCTGGTTTATGACGCGTTCCTCTGTGAATAACACATTGATAATGTACATAATGTGTTAAGAATTTGAAGTGGTACTTTTGGTGTTAAGATGTATAGGGCCTACAGTGTAAGTAGTCTGCATGGGGGGGGGGGGGAGGGGATGGTCGTGTGCACCAAAGAAATCAATACAACACATCTTGATGATATGGATAAATGTATACAACTTACCTAGGTTAGATTTTTTTCATGATCACAATAAGGTCGTAAAGATGAATATTATCTTCTTCCCCTTTTTTCCGATGATAACTGACACTAAATGTTTTCGGATTTCTCGGAAACCCAAGGAGTGGTGGACTGATACTGTAGGCACTCTGAGAGAGTTAATATTAAGTTATTTTGTTGTGTACCACATCCGCATCCCCCTGATGTCTCTTCTCCCTCATGCATTGAACGACAACGTTAATAGTAATGACTTTGTACAATTAAGCTAACCCTATCGTACATTGGTGACAATAACAACATTACTGTATATGTGTATGTGTGAATAAATGCCCCGCAGTCACCATGGGTGGGGAATGTACACTACAGTAGTGTGGAACATTGTATGCGTTGAAGTACGGTGTGTGTTGCCCACTGTTGTGTATCATTGGTCATGCCTATGTACACAATTGCATTGAGAAGTAAAACACAACTGTTTCAATAATAATGTTAACGCACACCTTACAAACGAGTCACGCTTGAAACTGTCACCCCAGAAGAGTAAAGTCTGTGTATTTCTCTTCTATGATCAACAGGACAACAAAATCAAGTCCTGGGTCATACTTGTCACCAAAATTGAATATCAGCATGTTCATTGGCAGAAACCACAATAGCCTCTGTTAAATGTACTGTACAATCAATTTTCTGAAACATTTCTAGGTCTTGTCCGATTCATAGGGCCCTAACTTTCCCTGTGTGTTTATGAGCCCTTTGGCCTTAATTATTTTTTCATTCTCTCAGATCTTTTCCTTCGTCAGGAAATAAAAGGTGAATGCAATGCATTGTATCGCTACTCATGTCGTGATCACAATCAATGATTCATGTTCAAATAACCTCTCTCTCCAATCGTTTTTACTCTCTTTTTTTCCCTGTTACCATTCTCTCTTATTAGCACTTCACATCTGCGGCGTATTATTCTTGGTACAAATGCATGTGTTGCACCCGTAAGTGACTATCAAACAGTCGTGTTGTTCTTGGAGCAGATTTGCACATAAAAATCATATACACTACATGACTGCACTTCACCCTGGGTATTAACGGATATTTGAAAGACTGACAAGGTGTCATAAATGGACCGGTGCTGCAGAAAACATGCTGGTAATGTATGCAATAGCTTTCCCTCAGACTGTAGGCCTACTGTACTGTGCGATCTCTCCTTCTCTTCCCCCCTCCCCCCCCCCTCTCTCTCTCTCTCTCTCTCTCTCTCTCAATATATATATATATATATATATATATATATATATATATATATACATATATTTCCGTGTTTGACTGTAGCACCTTAAAAGAAATATAATTGCTTCAATAATGCATTCGAAAATCGCAAATTTTCTCCTGAAAATCAAATTTCTTTCTCATTTCCTCAAAGTGCTCTCTGATCGCAAATTCAATCACCTGGAAAATACTCTTCTTGTTCCAATTTGGGACATACAGGAATTGTGCTCCTATCATATTTCTAGGCATTTAACATGCCGTTGAAGTTCCATTGCAAATCTGCAAGCTCTCATCATGTTATTACTCCTTGAAAGAACGCAGTGTCCCACAGTGTGTTCATAATGTGTTCACTATGTCGACTATGCGAAAACGCGAAACGCTCGAATTTAACATTAATATTTTGTGAAAATGACATCTCACTGTGGTCCGGTTTTTCACTAAAAGCTCAATAGTAATTTTTTGTTTCACACTCTGAATTGATAATTGACAATGTGTTCATAATATTAAAACGCTAGAATTTAACAGTGTGAAGAGATTTCACACTGTGTTTACAATGCGTGCACACTGTGATAAATATTGTTTCACACTGTGGGACACTAGTCTCTCTAGCAGGGTTACCTTTTTGCAAAAGTATGGCGAGATAGCATTCTAGCACTTTAGTAAAAGAAATATGACTCAGCCTAACTGTGTGCACCTCAAGCCAGGAATAGGGATCTATGGTTCTTAAATCGGGCATGCTTCCAGCTAGATAAGTCATTCAATTTTCACCAACTTGTTATTACAATACAAATGGTGAACCATAGTCTTTATCAAAATCGTTTCCAGAATAAACCGTCTACAGTTTTTGTTTGAGAAAATTAGTCAAATCCCCTTATATGTGTGGCTTTATTGCATTTTTATAAGGTAGGATGTTTTGTGATA
The DNA here is from genome assembly GCF_040938485.1 of Diadema antillarum. Lineage (NCBI taxonomy): Eukaryota > Metazoa > Echinodermata > Echinoidea > Diadematoida > Diadematidae > Diadema > Diadema antillarum. Next base: position 2,228,149 of record NW_027270913.1, read on the forward strand.
CAACTGAACTACAAATAAGCATCACTTGTGATAGCTCTTAATCTTTATTTTAATCACTGCTCCCAACGGTAAACAGTGGCTTTAAGAGTTGGCACGGTTAGAACAAGAACATACCGTTTTAATTATATTTTACTATAAATGTGTGACAGAAAGATATTTCTCACGTATTTATAGAGAAAACACGTACATTTTATACAGTGTTTTGAGTAAACTGATGTTCAGAAATATCGTCTCTATATTCAAATATTCTTGTTATTTCATTGTCCGAAATGTAAAATTTGTTTGTTTTTGTCATTTGCATATATTATGATAGGTAATCAAGAGAGTTCAGAGGGATAAATGATGTTCTTACAAATTGGAATGAGAATGTGATCGTAATGAAAGAAAGGTGAGAAATCCTAGGAAAATCCATATTACCTTACCGTACAACAGGACAATGAGAAAATTGGCTCTGAACGCAAATCTGATGTTTAAAAAGATGACCTGACTCCTTCAGAAATTAGAAAGTAAAATGAAAGAGATGTTTGATCATGAGGGTGATGACAGATTAGAAATGAAGAGGAAGAATGGAGTAAGTGTAGTTTTGAATATGAAGTTGGTTCTTTCTGCGTTGTCCTTTTTACTGTTTTGTATGATACATATACGGTTGACTCGTTGTACTCTGTAAATCTGGAAGATGTGACGTATACGAAACAATTCGGTTCTAAAATAAAAGAAAAGAACGTTAGAAGGATGTAGTTTATTAGAAGTAGTTTATTTATTCATAATCATTCGCTCCATGGTAAATTGTCCTGTGAATGAATAATAATTATGGTTATGTAAGTTAGACGCATTATGGTTCATTATAAGATTTCACATGCAGCAAGATGCTCAAGACCGCGTAACTATTGACGTACCCTACGTCGATTATTGTGGTCCTGGAAATGCTTACTTAATTCACAGCCAATATCCAAATCTATTCTGATCTACATCAGAAACAAGTATGGTAAGTTACTAAACACTAAACAAAATGTGGCTTGGAATAGGCCATTAAGTATACTGTCCAATTTGGCCAACCATGTGGTAAAGTACATTTTCGTTGAGTGGATTCTTCTACGTGCAGGGAACCCCCAACAGAGGGCACAATAAGGAGGTTGTTTACATAGTCCAGACTGTGTAGTGTAAATAGAATCTATTAGTCCAGAGTTTTCTTCCACTAAAGTGGCTTCTGCAGAAGCAGTTCCCTGTTGGTGGTTGAGCACTGTTTGAAGAATATGCCAGAGAGTTCAGTCAATGGCAGTTCTGCAATCATCTGTTTCCCATATTCACTTGCAGGTAAAGGTAGACCGGTCACTGGTGGACGTCATGCAACTTAGACAGAGGACTCAAAGCACCTTCTTCGTCAAACCGCTACTCTGTTATCTGGACAACAGAACATCTTCTCTTCAGGTGGAACCGCACAGCTTCTATTATGAGATTTCAAGTTTCATAGGAAGGAACATGCAAAGGACATGAGAGAAGACTTTTCAAACGTTCTGCTTTCGGAGCGACTTGATTTCGATGTCTATGCCTCTTAGTGGTTTTTAGTGTGCTTAACAATCAGCATTTAACCCGCAAGGAAAATGAAATAAAACAAAATTTTACAGGAAAATACCTCAAGGAAAAATTACCAAAGTTTACATGTATAGTATCCACGTATATGTAGTGCGAGTGTTTCAATCTGAATTTACCCCGGCAATCCGAAGCAATATTGTACTGATTTTCCTTTTTATCCTCTTACGTTTTAGTCAGGGATAAGAGATAGTAGACATACGTACCATACTAGCTACTGTTCATCGTAGGCAGAGTTGCCTGAATTGACTGAAACTGCGGTTTAGTTGATAATTGGTGTGATTTGGGTGTAGAATGTTCTTCTCAGAGGTTTGGCAAAGATGAAAGGCAGGAAGAGAAATATTGAAAAGAGCAGGGAAATGTGTTCCCGCAAGAGGATGATTGATGACAAAGGTAGCACGCTGATTGCCGTTGGAGATGATCCTGGCGGTGATGGACCATCCGGAAACCATGAACAAGAGGGACCAAAGTGGGATACTTCAAAGCTTTCAGTTCAGGAGATTCCCGAGCCGGGGAAGATGGGTTGTCTCTGGAAAAATCTGCGCCTCCACAAAGGGTTAATTTTTGCCTTTGCCTCATGCTTTTTCGTGTCATCTGGCTCCATTGGTGTCAAGATGCTATCAGGGAGGATTTCTCCCTCAGAGGTGGTCACCATACGTCTCTTTGGATTCTTAATCCTGTCTTTACCCCTCCTGCTGCTCTTCCGCCTGTCTCTCAAGGTCACTCTTACACAGTTAAAATGGCTTCTTCTCAGAATTGTGTTTGGGACCAGTACCATGACCTTGGGTTTCTATTCGTTCCAAAACATCCCAGTTGGAGACGCGAACGCCCTTCTCTTGTGCAACACCATCTTCACAGGTATTTTCGCTTGGATCATCATGGGGGAAAGATATACCCTTGTTGATGCCACATTAGCCGTGATTGCTATATTTGGCGTGGCGCTGATTGCCCGGCCGTCATTTCTCTTTGGCGATCTTGTGGCGGCTCCAAAGGAAGGGAACACCCTTTTGGGAGTTCTTGCTGCGCTCCTGAGTGCCTTCTGTGCCGCCACCGTTTTCGTTATCACTAGAAAGCTGGGAGGAATCAAGGTTCATCCTCTAATCCAGATCATGGCCTTTGGCAGTGCAGGGAGTGTCCTGACTGCTATTGTGACAACAGTAATGGCAGAGTGGAAAATCCCTCAATGTGGAAGAGACAGGTATATCTTGATGTTCATCGGCATTAGTGGATTTCTTGGTCAGATCTTGATGGTTCTCGCATTTGAGTTTGAGAGAGCATCTTATGTGGCCATGGTCAGGAGTAATAATGTCATCTTGTCTTTTCTGTTTGAGTTTGCTGTCTTTGGTAATGTCCCGCACTGGCTGTCTCTGATTGGAACGTTATTGATTTTGCTCGGTTCGTTGGGAGTTACCATCAAGAAATGGATTGCTTCAAGGAATCATCCTCAAGGAGAGGAAAATGCAGATGAAGAGGAAAGAGAAGGTGAAGAGCCGATGATTCCTAATTCTGATGACAAGAAAGAAGAACAGGCACGTGGGCATTGATTTGATTCTTCACCTAGATATACCTAGATCATGCAATGAATTTATTTACATAAGCATCATGCCTTGTTGAATGCTGTATACATGCGTACGTCGTGTACATGATCTATTGTTTCACCGCTTTTTCATCTTCATACGATTTGCCAGTCAGCCAATATTCGCGAAATCAACGACTGTAGAAAATCTTGAATAACGTAAAACACATGTGTTGTATATCATCTCAAGAGCGGCAAATTTGCAAATTTCCCTGTTGAAAAGAGGTTTTTTTTCTTTCTATTTCGTCAAAAGAAGAAAATCTAAATTTGGAGGGCTACTTTTTCAAAATTGTCAGCTATGGAGAGTGCAATGTTAGTTGTGCGAACAGGGGAACTCTTCCTCTTTCAATTTATACCTAATTATGTTGACAAATATCATTGAAAAATTGCACTTTTTCTAAGTTTGAGTGCTATCGTAAAGGAACATAGAATGTCTTAAGGAATGGGTGAGATCTGTCAATGAAAGTTGTCAAAATAACAGGCACGAGTGCAGGTTTGTGTTTAGGGTTTCCTCTAACCTTTTGTGGTTCATGACCATCAACATGGCCACGTTGTCAATAACTTGGTCACTCCCACAAAGGTTAACCCATTATCCATTATCCATTATCATCCATTATTTATTTTTCTCTCTTCATATCAAAGGTCTGTCGCTGCGTGCTATGTTTTGAATATGAACAAAGACAATGGACTGTGTGGGCTGGCCTTTGTAGGAGTCACTAAGTTATCGAAGTGGTGTCCATGTTAAAGGTTATGGGCCATGTGATGTTAGTAAAAACTGAAAACGCAGACCCTAAACACAAGCCTGCATTTGTACAGGCTGGCCTATTTATTCGGCCACTTTCATTGACAGATCTCGTCCATTCCGTGAGTGTTCATTGTTCCTTCATGTGACACTCAAACTTGGAAAGAGGGCTACAGTTGCCTTTAACGTTCATGTGGTCAGTCATGCGTGACATTTGTCTGCATAATTAGGTACAAATGGAAAGAAGGAGAGTTCTTCTTTCCTTACACTAATATCATGCCCTCGATTGCTGATGATATGAAATAGTAGCCATCCAATTATGGATTATTATATCCCTCATGTAAAGCTTCTTGCCATAGGATTGTACAGAGCACGAACATGGTGTAGTTTTACTAGCTAGCTACGAGCAGCTGGATGCGGTGCAATTGGTTACTAGCCAGCGTGATATAGTACTTTTGGGAATCCACGATTTGCACCCATCGTGATCGTGTGATCGATATCTACATTTCTCACTTAAGAATGTACGCAGTGCGCGTAGTAGCGATACTTTTGAGTGACAGTCCTGTGGCTTGTAGCTAGCTAGCTAGCTAGCGCTAAGAGAGCGCGCGGTGTGGTGTGCGACAGCATTACAGAAATCTGTGTGGTGCGATGGCGTGGCTGGTCGGTGTGTAACGTGTGGACGTGTGATACGTGATCAATGCATTCAGCTCAATTGACAAAGTGACTGCTTCCAGTAACGGAAGAATGATCGCAGGAGGACACCATGTCAGGTACGAATTAGGAATAAACTAAAACCGATTTTGAAGATGATCTGGGTAACGAAGCCGCTTTAGGCCTACTTCTAACGTAGTCCTGGACCTCGATCTTTCGGAGTTTTGCACGCTGTAGTGTAGCTCGTGTGTAGGAATCAACAACAGCGCAGCGGTGTCGTTCGCTACGCGCTGCACGCACTGCTGCTGCACTGCTACAGCCTAACGTTAGATTTATCGTTCACGAAACCTGCACACTTTTCCAAAAGGGAACCCTCATTACTCTAGTAAAATGCTCGAGAGGGATATAAAACAAATATCGACTGCTTTCTTTCGGGCCATGGTAAAACTATTTGACCTCGGTGATGTCTCAACAGTGCCATGTCCCTCGACTTCGTCTCGGGACATAGCACTGTTGAGACATCACCTCGGTGCAAATAGTTTTACCATCTCCCTCTGCAGCAGTCGATATTTGTATACTATTACCTTTTTTTATACGCACTGTATAATGGTGGCATAATAATCAGTATGATGAATTACAGTGATGCATTGTTATGTCATATCAGCGACATTCCACTGAAGTCGATATATTGTTGCACCTGTATTATGCCATCTGTACATCTATCATATATGAACAGTACATGTACACTAATGTCTGTTGCCTTTGTGTGTTTAGGAGGAATAATGTGTATTACAGGATAATGTTCTTGTCAGTGTTAATACCAGTTAATGCCACATATATGCATGAAGTAACAAAATATCATGACATGCGGTTAAGTGAGCATGTTCTGAATTTCATTAATTTCACAATGTTTAATGAGCGTAATTTTGCAGTGTAATTTTGCAGAAAACTGCTGTGTCTTATTTTCATCATAATGATTATCATAGCATTCTTTTTTGGCATTGTATAGCCTCGATTTTCTAAGACCTTTTTCTTGCGTCAGAACATGGCTCATAACACTGAGAGGTGCTGGCTGTAGACGTTAAGTTGTTACACACTCTGGAAATGAGTTTGCTTGAGTATGAAGAGAGTACTTTTCATAACGCACAAATTGGAACAAATTTGTTTTTGTTTTTGTTTTTTTATGAGAGTGCTGCACTTGCATGCACGTAAACGAATACATTGTATATGCATATACGCAAGCTAAATCTTGAAGATATGTGTGTTTTGAAAATAAGTTTACTCTGCTTTTGTTTGTATGTAATGATAATTTTAATGTGTAGAAAAAGCTGCATAAGAAGTCTATTAGAATTTGCTATGTATGTCAATTCACCAAATGAAGACTTGTTATACAAATTATAGGAAAGTGCTATTTTCATTGCATTTGATTTAATTGCAGCGATCAATTTAGATTTAAGTTTCCTGATACAAAAAAAAAATGTATAGTGTGCAACATTGTCAAAAAGGTTCATGGGACGGTGATCAGTCTTAAAGAAAGTTGAATAGTTAAGTTGAATAGTGGAAATGGGAATGGTAAATGTTAGTATATATACATATTAGAGGACTGTTTACACCGTTCACCCTCTCCCTTGGGTTTAGTAGTGGAGTAGGTTTCCCAAAATGCTGCCAAAATGTGATTGTTGTGAGATTTTTTCGTTTGGAATTACGTAACGTAATTCATTCTCATTATTCATCGAAGAGGGCTTTTGGCACGATGAAATATAAGAGGGATCTTTTTGTTTGTTTGTTTGCTTGCTTGCTTGCACATATCTGTAGGACTAGTTAAAAGAAAACTGTTCACAGGGGAAAACGTGACGATCGCATCTCACTTGACTGATGGTTATCATTATTTTCCTGTGGTCAGGCACGAACCCAAACTCACGATCAACCCATGCATGTTAGCAGTAAGCGTTGTGCAACTAGAACATTCCCTATCCAACATGTCCAAGACTAACTTGGTCCGAAGCGCAATCGCAGGTGCTACATACGGGTATACTGTTATGGCGTCAATATTGCATTACTGTTGCATGTTACCAGGCCCTGTGTTTATTCTAGCTTATATGCCTCATCTGTGTCATTAGAATAATCAACTCTTTTAGCTGTGACTGTCAAAACGTTTCTGAGGCATTGGTGCTTCCCGCTTGCATGATAAAGAGAATCTACATTCATACGTTTTGTTTTAAAAAAAAAATCTTATTGTGTGGGAATGGCTCTACCTATACTGAAGGAGAACGAAGTATTTCAGCAAAATATGCAGGAAAAAAGTAAAAAAAGGAAGAAGTTTTCAGTTCTACATATTCATTTCTTTGTAAATATATGGATTGTGTTAAAATGCGTTTGTGTTTAAAATGGGTATGTAAGTGGCTTTAGGGTTTATTTCCACTGAAAAAACCCTATAAAGTTGGCATAACACATTTTAAAACATATTGCCATCATACTGATGGTATTGTTGAAACATCTTACATTTGTTGTTGTACAATCTGAAACTTTCTCAAATCAGAGAGAAAAGAGACATACTTTCCAGTACTGGTCTGAAGTTTTCTGGATAGTTTACAGTGTAGTATTTCCAGCATAATTCAGTCGTTTGCTACGAAATTCGCATCGATTAGACAGCTTATCTATTTTTGTTATTATCCATGGCCCTTTAGTGCTGACACTCGCAGTGAATTTGAAATGGGAACATTTTACTGGTGATGATGATGATGATACTGATTGTTAACCATGCGCTTTTCATCGCAGGGAGGAGTTGTAAATGATCAAAATGTCTTAGAAATTTATCATCAAAGATTGTGTTTTGCAGTATGTTTGGGTCTTGTTATGTCATCTATGTAACTTGTGTCATGCCAAAGGTTGGTTATGTTTTGACTGGAATTTATGAATGGGACTCCAGCTCCTTGCACTATTCGCCTCTGTGGTCTCAAATAAACCAATATCATTGTTATATTTGCCTCCTCAGGAGAAGTTTGTACCGCCTCGATTTGCAGTGTTAGTTGTAATATAGTACCACTCCGTATTTTGTCAGCGCTAAAGTGAAGGGAAGTTACAAGGCACTGCTTCAAACGCTGAAAAAAATCGAACACCAGTGCTAAATACAGTCGAAAACAAATTAATGAGTCCTTCCCCCATACAAATACAATTTTTTTAAAATCAAGAAATCGGTGGATTCATGCGATGAAATGTGAAGACACATGAACTTTGGTTAAAGAAGACATGCCACATGTTCTCCAGAGTTGCATTCAATTTCGAACTCAATATTTCGCATCTAAAGGATTCAGATGGCGCTGTTGTCCTAACCTCAGTAGTGCCAAAAATAGGGCATTAATTAAAACCTTAAAAGCAAAACATTCCAGTTTGACTTTGTGTATTCTGTGGTCCTGCAATGGAAACCATACGGTTGAAATGTTTGTTTCTATCGGTCGTTGCTCGATGGCTCAGTGACGTGTATGTCATGGTTAAAGGATCTATATACCAAGCAAAAACATGTTGACTTGTGTTGATTTATATGATATCCTGATCATCACTAGTGGCAGAAAGATAGATAAATATATCCCAAATAAATTTTTTTTTTATTCACGTTCCATATTCCACATTTCGTACAAGTTTTATATTCCATTTGATTTGAAGCAGAAATGTTTTTCACACAATGGTCAGTTTGAATCAATAATGCACAAATGTATAAGGACATATAATTAACGTGTAATATGAGGAACCCACTAAAAAGCAAAGCTTGTAGGATGTGGGTTCCAAAAATATAACATAGGGTTTTAGTACAGTATATCAAAGTCAGAAGTGACGTAACGTGCAAAATTCAAAATATCGAGAATATTACAATGTTTACGGGATGTACAAAGTATAGTATATAATGTTTTATGATTAACTTATGGTATAAATGCTTAAAAAAGTAGCAAGTTAATCAAATTGGTGAGGTCATCCGAGCGAGGCATCTTCTAAGTATATGCAAAAAAAAAAAAATTAAGCGATTACGGCAAAATAATTACACATAGGATTTTAGAAAATTGGCTTTGAGATTTTTCTTAAAGGAGCTTAAAGAACTTGAGTGCAACCGAACCGAATCTAACTCATTCCAGAAAGAAGGGCCGGTAGATGTAATTGTCTTCAGGGCTAAAACTGTACGAACAGGGGGAAAATGATAGGATTCACTGTGTCTTGTAGGGTAAGTATGAATATCACTGTTTTTCACAAACATTGAGGAAAATATATATATTATATATATATATATATATATATATATATATATATATATATATATTCTATGATAATATGTTCAGCAATTGTTCTCTGGATTACCGGGATGTGCAAAAAACAACAACAAATAAAATACAATTGTAGTGCGAGCCCAGATTCTATATTTGACAGTATCTGTCAATCACAGCTGCATTAAAAACTATTGACTAACAATAGACATGGAATGTACCTTCCTCTGAACCGAACGTGTTTCCCTATTTCTCCTTAGGATCGTAGAGAGAGTGCAGGTGTAAAGATAATGTAAAAATGCAAGCAATAATAATACTGAATCACACTGTTGGAGTCTCTATCTATTTTCATTATTCATTCTTACTTAAACCAAGGTTTTATCCCTAGAGTAGCAAAGTTAATCTCTGTCTTTTCTCCTTTTTTTCTGAAGATGACGCTCTGGATTGTATTAATTAGCGCCCTTTATTATTTCTCTCTTCTATTTCTAACATTTCTTCTTGTTTTTTAATTGTTTATACATGAGCACTTTCCGTTTTACTCCATTGTAATTATCTTCTTGAACTCCTAATTTGGTTTTCGTGAAAAAAAAAAAAATCCTTCCCTTGCCATTTGACAATGAAGACTTGACATTGCTTCGGCATTTGATAATCATTTGTAGACACTTGCTATATACGTTGACCTTTCTAAGGTCTTTGAAACAATTGATCAGTGTAGTCCCTTAAAAGAAAGGGGAAACAAACACTTTGTCATTATGATGTCAGGGCGAAGGCCTTGGACTGGTTCATTGACTATAATCTCTCGACCGGAAAACATTATGGTTTCGAATGATGGTTCTGAATCTCATACTCTTAGTTTATGTGCTGTTCATAAAGGCTCGTTGTTGTGTCCGCTATATTATTTGTTGATGATTAAAATACTTTTATTATTTTTCACATAGTGACCGACAACTATACTGCTTGAAATGATGACCACGAGTGTGGTCACAGTCCAAAAAATGTCAAATACATACACACACACACACACACACACACACACCAAAGTTATGCCATATAGTAACACCGTTATTCCTCTAATTTCTTAGTGTACCGCTGGAACTTGTTTATCTGACAATCTTTCTTGGTATAATCGATGAATTGTCATAAAAACTTCACATAATTCATAATACGTATGAAGTGTAATTCTTGGTGTTCAGATAGTGAAGAAAGCTTATAGATGTGTCTACGGCGGGGGGGGGGGGAGTACCATGTGCAACAGAGAAATAAAAAAACTGAGTAGGATTCACCAGTAATGTTGGATTCTCTCATGTTCAAAATGTGGTCATGACGATGAATTTATCTATTTATTAATTATCAATATCTACTATTGCGTTGTTTAACACAGTGACATAAATAGTATCATTTGCAAATCATAACTAGTTATGTTCCAAACTTCAATGTGTCAATTTTGTGACATATTAATAAGTGAAAATGAATATAAATGTCTATTGAATTCAAGTTTTTCTCTTTTTTTTGACCATGATAACTAAAGAGCTGATATTAAGCTAATTTCATGTTTCCCAAACTTATAGTACATCCCTCTGCTGCCTCACCTCTACATAGTGTATCGTATGGAAGCAATATCATGACACATTTATGAAATATTGAATGAAAAATGCAAAGACAAAGGAACGATTGATTTCAAATACAATATTTTCTTGAGAATAAGGCAAATGTATTGAAGATATTTTTTACCTAATTGATTAAAATCATCGACATGATATAATAAGAACCTACATAATAGAGTGATTAAGCTTTATTATGAAAGCACAACATGTATAGACACTATTATGTGAAACTAACCACCCATGAAAAAGGGTCGTATGATTGATTCCTTAATTATGCTACTCTTAGATTAAGGCAAGTCATGAAGAAATATTTTAATGAAAATTTCAATCAATTAAGAAATAATACTTTACTGCTGCGCACGATCGACTTTATGCCCTTTTTAAAAGACTAACAATAGATGCATGATATAACATATTGATAGAATATACAAGTTACAAAACCAATGAATGCGCCTTATAAACTAGTCAGTTTATCTTTTAAAAACAATAATATATATATATATTGCATATCCAAAGTTTAATTTCATTCGAATGTGCAATGAATTGTGTACAGACTTAAAAATCGCTTTCCTCATATATTCAGTGATTGACTGTACCAAAAAATCAATCTTCCGACACGTAGGGCCTACATAAAATCGTGTACTGTACATCTTGCAAGCCGTTGTCTATAATAAGCCCCCCTTTTTCTGGAATAATTTAATATACTGTAAGACAATTTAGAAGAGCATTATACACTTTTTTGATGCAATTAAGTAACAACTTGATGAATAATTCCATCTGCACCCTTTCTCTTCCGTCTGTCTTTGTCCTTTGTATGAATTCCTTATGTTTGTATATTTCACTGTATTACATATAATTTTGTGTCTGTTTGAACTCAATTACAAAGTGATTATAATGTATTATTTCATAGTACACTATATTTTGTCGCAAAGCCTTTTTTTTTTTTGGTGCTGTAAGATTCTGTTAGATTCTTTCACTATCATACTTGATATCGTGTATTTTCTTTTCTTTTCTTTTTTTTGCAAACTTCGCAAATTGAATGTTAGAATGGAAATGAATGAAACGGAATAAAGTTGAACCCGATCTCTTTGAGCACATGTGACAGGTTTTTTTTTCACGACTATAAATTATAGAATGTCTTCACAATTCATCAAAATTCTTGGGTTTATCTAAATAGTGGTGTTTTTTTTTTTTTGCTTTCAGAGGGAAGTCTCAACTTTGTTTCCTTTGTTCTGCAGTGGTTTTTCACATTTCTGTTATCTTTAGATGCTTTTCAAAGGTTGCCTTGGTAACGTCCCTTCACTGACAAAATACAGAGTTGCACTAGATTGAGATGCTTCTGTTTGTTCGTTTGGTTGTTTGGTTGATTGGTTGGTTGGTTGGTTGGTTGGTTGGTTGATTGGTTGATTGGTTGATTGGTTGGTTTGAAGAGAGATGTTTGTTGTTAATCCAGGTGATTTTAATCCATGTGAAGACACATCACAACAATCTACGGCAACTGACACTCAGGAGAACTCAGAATCAACTCAGGAGGAATGAAAATCTTTTAAGGAGGCAATTATAAGGATGATATCGGTTTGTGTGTTGTTTGAAGGTTTGCATGGTGAAGTAAATGAGGAAGAAAGATTTGCGGTGACACCATGTGTATGTAGTCCTTAATCGGATCGCTGTTTGGCAGAAGAGCCTAGAAAGAGGAGAAACGAAGAGGGAAGCGACATATGGGGGTTGTGAGGAGGGCAGAAAGTGAAGAGTGGGAGACAGTAATCGGCTAGAGGTTGAAGTTGCACTAGTGGAGACGGTAGAGAAAGGAACACAGAGAGTGGTAAGGAAGAATAGTGTGAGAATCAAGTAGGATGTTCGGACATCGTTAGAAGGGGAAAGATGGAATAGAAGGGAAGAGGAAGAGGAAGGAGTTGAATGTTGGAGAATCATGGAGATAGGGGAGAGCAGTAAAGATTCATGAAACCAAGAGAAGAAAAACGAAGTCGGCGAACAGTGTGGCTATGGAATGCGGAATCAATGGAGAAAGGACGAATAATCCCTTGAAGGAAGGGTAAGTAGAGGAGAGATGAGAATATGTTGATAGAAGGGAGATAGAGAGAGAGAGAGAGAGAGAGAGAGGTGGGGGGGGGGGGACAAAGAAAAGAAGTAGAAAAGAACAAATTGAAATTCAATACGTAAATCAGAGGGAGCTAGTATGGATCCTAGAATGAAATGCTGCTGAGAGGGAGAAAAAAAAAATTGGAAAGGAAAATTGATGACAGTTAAGTCCTGAAAAGGTTCCTGTGGGAGAAAAGCAAAAATAAGAAATCAAAATGAGGTTAAAGTGTAGACCTGAGGAGAGAAGACAAGAGAAATAACCTGTGGAGAAATGTGTAAATTAAGTAGTGGTCCTGAAAAGGACCGTTGGGTTGTATTGAAGGAAGACAGGTTGACTGTCCTTCTTCAGAAGGACAGTCAACCTGCCCGAAACGTCAAGTTCCTCGGTTCTCCTAGTTATTCTTATAACTAGATTTCTTGCGCTACTTTCACTAGCACCTTTACTCAGTGTTTCATTTCTCTTTCCTCTCTCTCTCTCTCTCTCTTACACTTTTGTCTGTTTCTACGCTACTTATCTTTTCTTTTCTTTTCTGTTCTCTTCTCTTCTTTCTTCTTTTAGTTTTATTTCTTCCTTCCATACAACCCAACGGTCCTTTTCAGGACCACTACTTAATTTACACATTTCTCCACAGGTTATTTCTCTTGTCTTCTCTCCTCAGGTCTACACTTTAACCTCATTTTGATTTCTTATTTTTGCTTTTCTCCCACAGGAACCTTTTCAGGACTTAACTGTCATCAATTTTCCTTTCCAATTTTTTTTTTCTCCCTCTCAGCAGCATTTCATTCTAGGATCCATATTAGCTCCCTCTGATTTACGTATTGAATTTCAATTTGTTCTTTTCTACTTCTTTTCTTTGTCCCCCCCCCCGCCTCTCTCTCTCTCTCTCTCTCTATCTCCCTTCTATCAACATATTCTCATCTCTCCTCTACTTACCCTTCCTTCGAGGGATTATTCGTCCTTTCTCCATTGATTCCGCATTCCATAGCCACACTGTTCGCCGACTTCGTTTTTCTTCTCTTGGTTTCATGAATCTTTACTGCTCTCCCCCATCTCCATGATTCTCCAACATTCAACTCCTTCCTCTTCCTCTTCCCTTCTATTCCATCTTTCCCCTTCTAACGATGTCCGAACATCCTACTTGATTCTCACACTATTCTTCCTTACCACTCTCTGTGTTCCTTTCTCTACCGTCTCCACTAGTGCAACTTCAACCTCTAGCCGATTACTGTCTCCCACTCTTCACTTTCTGCCCTCCTCACAACCCCCATATGTCGCTTCCCTCTTCGTTTCTCCTCTTTCTAGGCTCTTCTGCCAAACAGCGATCCGATTAAGGACTACATACACATGATATCGGTTTATTTGAGATCACAGAAATGCATAATGCGAGGAGCTAAAGTCCGATTAAAAAATTCCAATCAAAACATTACATGACCCAAATGAGTTAGATGACATGACGGGGGCAGAACATATCGCAAAACACAATTTTTAGTTGTAAATTTGTTTAACATTTCGATCACTTCCGACACAGCCCCGCGATGAAAAAAAAAAAGAAGAAAAGAATGTAGCAAACATTATCATCAATAAAATGTGTCAATGTGAATTTAATTGGGGGTGCTAGTAATAACCGACCATAGATAATGAAAATCAAAAATGAGATGCTACAGTTGTCCTATCGATGCAAAGTTCACAGCAAACACGACTGAATCCTGCTAGAAATACTACACTGTATACCATCTGGAAATATTTAGACCAATACTGGAGAGTCTTTCGCGTTTCTCTTTAACTTGTGGAAGTTCCAGATCATACAGGGACAAATGTGAGATGTTTTGATCACATCAACACTTTGAAATATGCTTTCCTTTGTTCAGCTAGGCCTCCTTCATTCATCACACACGTTAACATAGTTGTATTTATTAAGTTTACACAGTCAGATGGTCACATTGAAGACATGTAATTCTGAGGTACTGCATCTTAAATGTATTATTTACCATTTACATACAGGAAACAAAAACCCAGCGTTAGTCCCTCAAAGTAGTGAACGTAACGTAGAAATTTTAATCTGTATAATGACTGTTAAGTATTGTTAACTAGACAAAGTGTGAACAATAGTTTTAATAGAATTGTTTCGAGAATAAACCGTTTACAGTCATGGCTAATTGTGAAAATAGTGATATATTTCCTAATATTTTAGGCTTGATTGTGAGTAGGATGTTTTGAGGTATATACAGATGACCTACACATAATGCACCAAATGTGATAACTCAAACATCCCCCAACATGTTAGCTGTCCTGCTTCACGTATTATGAACTTTACTGTGTTGTTAAAGCCACGTGCATGTATGTTTTGTTTGCTTGCTTGAGTGCACTAGAGCTACTTGTATTTACACTGTACTTATACTGTACTTTCACAAGAAAGCAGTCTACGAAGTTGATTTGGTTGCTGATGAGGCTTCGGTAGAAACAGACTGTAAAGATGTTAGTTACGTCACTAATAACGCAATGCTTTAGATACTAAACAACAAAAGGCAGTATAATCACATTTTGGCAGCATTCTGGAAATATCACTTGCTGCAGGAAGAAGTGTAGGCAGTAGGGATTCAAGACACTGACCCAAGGGGCTGTAGAGGGTTGCAGAGTGTAGAAATTCCTCATTAATGCACTTACTAGATAAGTACCTAAATCACTCCCATTTACACTCTTCAACATAACAAAGTTTTAAGGGGTTTCTATAGTAGTGATGAAGGGGAACCTCTGAAACAGCGTTGCACACTATACATCTTTCGTATGATACATGTATTAGCAAACATGTATTCAAAATATGAGAACAGTGCTTTAACATAATTTCATATGACAAAGCTTCAGTTGATAAATTGATATACAGCACAGCATATTTATATACAGACTATAGAAGCAGCTCTTTCTCAACATAGCAGTTATCTTCATTACGTCAAACAAAAACACAACACATTCATCTTCAAGCTGCCGTACTATTGTCAAAGGATCGATACGGTCGTATGCATAAGGAAAAGAACTCTCTTCATACTCAAACAAACTTAAACTCATTTCCATATTGTGTAACGATACAATACTTATCATTGTGATGAGCCACGCAATGAGGCAAGATAGAGGCCCTGTAAAACCAAGGCAAGACCATGCAGAAAGAAATGAATGTCATTTTAATTATGATGAAATAACACACAGTACATGTAGTTTTCTTCAGATACAAAATTATATACATGTACATTCAAACATTTTGGAATAACTCAAATTCAGAGCATATTCACCACCACTGCATGTCATGACATTGTGGTTATTTTATGCATATAAAATGTGGTATTAACACTGTCAACAGCGTTACGTCGTAAACTGCTAAACACACAAAGGTTACATACTGCACAGTCATACATAAAACGATAAACGGAAGATTATATACAGATTCCACAATATATTGATTTAAGTCCCACACAGTTTAAAGGAATGTCTTCAGAAATTATGACATGGAAATGCATCCTTGAACTTCACCGTACCGTAAATGCCACATTTATATATCAAAAACACGCTATTTTTTTTCTTTTTTCATGTATATCACAAAATGGGTACTTTCGGGCATTTATTCCCTATTGGCCAGAGTCAAACACTGGTTATCAACAGATATGAGTTATATTGATTTAGAAGGCAATTTTGAGAATGGTTGAATTATTTTGTTGTCAAGAACCACATTAATGAAATGGACGGAAGAAATTTCATTCCTTTTCAAATGAGAAATTGCAATCTGCCACTCTTGAGATGATATACAACATATTTGTGTTTCATTATTCAAACTTTCTAAAGTTGGTGAACTTTGGTTAACTCTCAAAATTGGTGAAGATGAAAACACTGTGAAACATGCCATGTATACCATATAAACACCATCCAAAAGGCATGATGCCAATGAAACAAATACCATTGTATGCAAAAGGTATTTTGATGTGTGGAATCGAATCAGTGCTCATGTGCTTCTTCCTCTTTCTTGTCATCAGAATTAGGAATCATCTGCTCTTCACATTCTCTCTCCTCTTCATCTGTATTTTCCTTTCCTTGACGATGATTCCTTGAAGCAATCCATTTCTTGATGGTAACTCCCAAAGAACCAAACAAAACCAATACTGTTCCGACCAGAGATAGCCAGTGCGGGGCATGACCAAAGACAGCAAACTCTAACAGAAAGGCCACGATGACATCGTTACTCCTGACCATCGCTACATAGGATGCTTTCTCCATCGCAAATGCGAGAATCATGAATATCTGACCAAGAAATCCACTAGTGCTTATGAATATCAAGATGAGCCTGTCTTTTCCACATCGAGGGATTCTCCACTCTCCAAGTGCTGTCGTCAAAATGACGGTCAGGACACTTCCTGCACTACCAAAGGCCAAGATCTGGATAAGAGGATGAACCTTGATTCCTCCAAGCTTCCTAGTTATGACAAAAACGGTGGCGATACAGAAGGCACTCAGTAGCCCAGTAAGGACTCCCAAAAGTGTGTTCCCTCCTTTTGGAGCCGCAACAAGATCGCCAAAGAGAAAGGACGGCCGGGCAATCAGCGCCACGCCAAATATAGCAATCACGGCTAATGTGGCATCAACAAGGGTATACCTTTCCCCCATGATGATCCAAGCGAAGATACCTGTGAAGATGGTGTTGCACAAGAGAAGGGCAGTCGCGTCTCCTACTGGAATGTTTTGGTAGGAATAGAAACTCAGAGTCATGGCACTGGTCCCGAACACAAGCCTCAGAAGAAGCCATTTCAACTGAGTTAGAGTGACCTTAAGAGACACGCGAAAGAGCACCAGGAGGGGTAAAGACAGGATTAAGAAGAAAAAGAAACGCATGGTGACCACCTCTGAGGGAGAAATCCTCCCTGATAGCATCTTGACACCAATGGAGCCAGATGACACGAAAATGCATGAGGCAAAGGCAAAAATTAACCCTTTGTGGAGGCGGAGGTTCCTCCAGAGACAACCCATCTTCCCAGGCTCGGAAATTTCCTGAACTGAGAGCTTTGTCGTATCCCACTCAACTGCTCTCTCTGGTTCATGGTTTCCGGATGGCCCTCCAACGCTAGGACCATCTCCAGCGGAAATCAGCCTGCTACCCTTCTCATCGATCATCCTTTTGCAGGAACGCATTTCCCCGCTCTTAGCAATACAATGTAGTTCTCTTGCTGCATTTCATCTTTCCCAAGACTCACAGAGGGGCATTCTAAACCAGAATCACACAAATTATCACCTGAGCAGCAGTTTCAGTCGCTAGCATGCCACATTACCTTAATGCAACTCTGCCTACACCGAACAGTAGCTAAGCACAACGCGTTTGCCCGCGTATCTCCTAGCCCTAACTTAACGTAAGAGGATAAAAGTGAAGTCCTTGTGCTGTTTCTCTTTCAGAATTTTGGTTTATTACATTGTCATTACTGGCCAAATGCTGGTTGTTACACACCTTTATCCCAAGGCAAGTGGCATAGACATCGAAATCAAGTCGATCCGTAAGCAGAAAGTCTGAAAACTCTCTCCTCATATCCTTTGCATGTTCCCTTGTACGAAACTTGAAAGTCCAAAAGTAGAAGCTGTGCGGTTCCACCTATAAGAATTGATTGCTAGTTGAAACTGGACCTGAAGGGAAGATGTTCTTTTGTCCAGGCAACAAAGTAGGGAGTCAACCAAGAAGATGCTTGGAGTCCTCTGTCTAGGGTGACCTCCTCCAATGACCAGTGAGCTCTATCTTTACCTGCAAGGGAGTATGAAAAACAGATGATTGGATTACTGCCATTGACTGAACCTCTCTGACACATTCCTCAAACAGTTCTCAAGCAATAATCGGGAACCGCTTCAGCAGAAGCCACTTCAGTGGAAGAAATTTCCGGTGTGACAAATTTTACTTACACAGCAAGGACTGCTAACTATACTTAGTATAATTGTGCACTTTGTTGGGGATTCCCTGCACGAAGAAGAATCCACTCAACAAAAAGGTAGCGCGTTGTTGGCCAAACTTGACAGTATACCCTATTGTCTATTCCAAGCCACATTTTGTTAGCGATCAGGCACTTACTATACTCGTTTCCCGATGAAGATCAGAATACATCGGGATATTGGCTGTGAAATAAATAAGCACTTTTTAGGACCACGACAAGAATCTACCTAGTGTACTGCAAAAGCAACGCGCTCCACAGCATCTTAATGCTAGTGAAATCTTTTGATGAACCAGAATGCATTTAACTTATAGACACAATTATTCATTCACAGGAGACAGACGGACGATTTAACTTTGAACTAATAATCTCAGCACATGACTGAGTGAGATCTTTCAAAGATTCTGTTCTTTTTTATTGTAGCATTGAATCGATTCGCGTCCGTTTCATCGTCAAGATTTACAAAGTATAACATGGGTCAACTGTATACATGCTGGTAAACTTGCCTTAAAAACAGTATAGACAACGCACAAATTAACTAACTTCGCATTCAAAACTATCTTCCATCTTCGATCACCCGATTTATCAGACATCTCTTTCATTACATTATTCTTGTAAAAGAAATTTTGGAAACTGTATTTAAACATGATAGTTGCTTTCTAGCCAAATCTCCTCATTGTCTTGTAGGGAAAGGTTTTGTGAATTTTTATACTGAGACTTCTCACAATTACTTTCACATTGAACTAGCAACATCTTTGATGATACATGCATATAATGCAAAATGCACTTCTGCAACAAATATAATCCGTCTCCGTGGTTGGGGAAATCCCCCCCCCCCAAAAAAAAGACAACTAAACAGAACCTGTATAATAACTTCATAAGCCTTCTCTTCAGCTCCAGTTTCATATAGATTCAGTGTACAGTTCTGGTCGAGGTGAGGATTTAGCTTTTAACGTTTTGCGAGATATTCAGAAACCACTCTATGAGATGTCAAATAGCATACAACTTTAAGGGGTATCAAAAGTTTGTTTGATGAAAATCGGTTTTGAAATGGCTGAGATATCCAAAAACAAGGTGAAACAAAGATATCCCAATAAAAGGCGTGGCCTGTAGTCTTTTATTATTATCACTTTTTTGATATCTCAGTCATTTGAAAACCAATTTTCATCAAGTAAACGTTGAATCCTTCTTAAAATTACATGCTCTTTCACTTTCATAAGAGGTTTCTCATTATCTCACTTAGGAATGTAAAAAACATGAATCCCCACCCCAACCAGTACTGTATAGCCCCATAAAGGGGATGGCTAGCAACTGATCAATGGGAATCAGTGGGAATGCTGTTGATGATTGTTCCAATCCTTGTGGGATTCATTTAAGAGTCTATTGTTGTGTGAAAATTCAATGTTTCCAGGTTACCATGCCTGTACAGTGACGGGGCGATCGTTAACGGGCCGTTTACGCACACATCGTTAAACACACACACACACACACACACACACACACACACACACATATATATATATATATATATATATATATATATATATACGTATACATCAAAAGTATGTTTGCTGTACCGGATAAGATATCGCACATATTTATGGAAAGTCTAAGGGAAAACTAGTACGTACGTTACCAGTATGTTTTCTGCAGCACCAATCCTGACAGCATACCAGTCTTTCAGACATCTGTTGATACCCAAGGTGAACTGCGGTCATGTAATGTGCATACGAGCAAATCTGCCTCAAGAACAACGCAGCTGTTAGTCACCTGTGGGTGCAACACAAACAACGCAAACATCTCAGATGTGAAAAGAGAGAGAATGGCAACAGGGGAAAAGAGGATGAATTATCACTTGGTCGACGCTCACTTCGTCTTTTAAGCGGGGTTCCCACTATCACGATTGGCGCCACGATTGAAATCGTGGTCTTAATCGTGCAGCAAGCGTGATGGTCTTATCAGATTGTATCAGATCTTAAGGTCAATCGTGGCAATCGCGTTAATCGTAGGAAAATTTTGGACGGTTCAAAAATTTTCTACGATTAACACGATTAGTTTTTGTTCGTGATCATCGCATCAGATCGTCTAGGATCGTATCCAAACTCAGCAAATCTCTTCTAATCGTGCTTCTTAATCGTGTTGATCGGGATCGACTTTTTCACTTCACTTCCGCTTATAATCATTATTATTTTTTGCCCATTTGCCCTTATTTTACTCATGAATTGATTTATTTTGTATTCTAATAGGTGGTAGCCTGCATCTTTAGATTATTATTTCCAAACGGTAAATTGTATGACGGTGTGGGGTTTAATTGTCGTAATTTTTTAAGGTACATTATCAAAATCATTTTTTCAATGATTTCATAAAATGAAAGTTGTATTACAGATTTTTAGATGTTTTCATACATTATGTTAGTGATGTTTTCATTAATGAGTTGCTATTACCACTACCGACACACAAAACAGGATATGGGATAACTTTTGTAACGAAAACAAAAAATGAGCAAAAATAAAATGGCAATTGTATGTCTGCACGTATTGACTAACATCAGTACAAAGATGAGAATAATTTAATGAATCGTGCTTGAATGGGTACATATCAAAGGCAAATGGTTAATTTTTAAAAGTATATTACAGATTTTTTTTTTTTTGGAGGGGGTGCAGTATCCTGCTGCTTGTATATTGTACATAGTAATTAAGAGTTGTTGTTTCATCAGCTATCGTTTGACCCCTTTACATCTATTTTGACACTTTTCAATGCCTTTTTTTGTATGTTTGGTAGAGCATAATTTTAGAGGAAAATGGTTATTTTCAACTCTCATTATTACTGCAAATGTAAAAGTGACCATTGTCGTGGATGTGAGATCACTATATGATTGTGACAATGAAGATCACTCTTATTATTTTTCACAGCTAGTTATTCAATAAGTGTAGCAATATACCCCTGCGAAATAATTTTGCGTAAAACCTCCTTTTTTGTTAAAAGGTGACATCATTTTGATTAGGGAGTTACTTTTCTGTTATGTTTGTGTATCAGTTATGTTAAACATTGTTAAGTAAAACACTAAATCAAGCCGAATAAACCAAACTTTTAATAACCCATGAGATAACGACATTTTGAAATAAAGAGGCATATAATACATACACTTTGCGAATATGAAATCGAACACATAAGCAATGCTATCCATTCGGCCAACTTTCTTATATCGAGCGTATATAACACATACTACTATGTTACATAACATTCAAAATGATCCAATCCTCTTTCTTAGCTTCCATTTCATCATATAATTATTTTCGTCATGTATTGGAGAGAAAGGTCATCTTGTCTTGCTGTGTGTTTTTTTTTTTCTGGGGAAGAGGGGCAATCGTCTGATCTTATGTATTTGGATTCGTTATTCATTTTTTTTTGTGAGGGGGGAGGGTGAGCATGTCGATCTAATAATCTAGTAATTTCTTTACGTTTGATATTAGACGAGGGAATATCTGAGGTTATGGCTGGCCTGGGTGCTGCTTTCTCTCTGATAACATAATCGTCATTAGCAATACTGCAAAGGTTACGTTGTCATCATCGTCAACCTGTCAAGCCTTGCCATCATCAGTGGTTGTGGATAAAATTAATAGGCCTAATCACTCTGCATAATTCAAGGGAAACAATGAAATCCATCGTCAGCCGGACTATAATATTCCCATTCGGGTCCAATCGCGCCTTAAATGGGGGTCGCTTCTGATCCCGATCGTAAAAGACATCGTATCTTATCTCAGCAGCCCGTATTGGTTCGCGGTATTCGTATTGGAACGTATCAGTACGTTGCTGCACTTACCAGATCGGGGATCCTGATCGTAATGGTCATGTTAGATCGGTACCAATCGTGAACTCAATCAGGACAATCCTGTCGGATCGTATTTGAACGGCAGACCAGATCGTGGCAGATCGTATCGCTTGAAATAGACCAATCAAGACCATATCGCATCCAAGCGTACCAACACGTATTGACTCGAATAACTTCGTATCCAAACGTGAAATTTCGGACGAGTTCAACAAATTTTCCACGATCAGTTACGAATGTCCAATCGTGGCGTTCGCAATGTATCGCACGATAGTGGGAACCCCGCTTTAGCCATTTAGTCTCAACCCACCTGGTCTAATCCTGTTTCGTTTACAATCATTCAGTTCATCTATTGACCATTCAGTCCAGTTGCCACTCAGCCTCATTACCAGGTGGTCTACTTCCAGATGGGCTATGCTCACTTCGTCTAATACCCACCAGTTTTTGCCCCCAGTTTATCAGACAAAATGGGAAAATGTACAAGGACACAAAACTGCAAGTAGACCATTTTGGCTATTAGACGAAACAATAAGTAGCCAAACTGGGCATTAGACCAAGTGAGAAGTAGACCAAACGGATATTAGACGATATTGATAATAGACCAAGTTCATTTAGCTGAAGTGGTGTTAGACGAACCGGGAAGTAGACAATCTTATAGTAGACCAAGTTGAAATAAACCGTAAGGAGAGGGTAAAAACAATCGGAGAGAGGTTATTTCAACATGAATGATAAATATTGATTGTGATTACCACATGAGAAGCGATATACTGCACTGATTTCACTTTTGTTTTTTTCCTGATGAAAAATAGGATCTGAGAGGATTCAACAAAATATAAGGTCAAAGTGCTCATAAACACACAGGAAAAGTTGAGGGACCAATGAGTCGCACACTACTTGATAGATTTAACAATGACTTTTTCGGTTTCTGTTAATGAACACGCTGATGTACAGTTTTGATGGCCGAACTATGGCTCAGGACTTTATTTTGTTAAGGCTGTTGAGAAAAGAAGCATACAGAGTTTACTCTTCTGGGGTAACAATTTTATGCGTGACTCGTTTGTAAAGAAAGGTGGGCATTATTATTTTTTATTGAACCAGTTCTGTTCTACTTCGAAGCAATTCTGTACATGATCATGGAGAATGATAGACAACAATGGGCAACATACACCGTGGTTCAACGCAGACAATGTTCTACACTATACCATTCCCCACACATAGTGCCCGCTGGGCATTTATAGATGAATACATAGTACAGCCATAGGGTTATTGTCAAAAAATTACAATAGGGCTAGCTTAAAGATACAGAGTCATTAAAGTAATGAGAATCAAAAACTCAAGAACTAACGGAACTCACCTTCCTACATATAGATGGTAGACTTAAAGGTTCGCATTCTGTACTGTACGTATGGCATGTCAATCGGAATTGTGTCACTTACGCAACAGTTCACATAAATGCACCCATCAGCGGACACAATGTTCTCCCAGGTCATCGTCCTTCCACGATGACGTTAATTATTGACAGCTTCTTATTTCAATCGTACGCTTTAATGTGTGGATTCGGAATGCAGAATGCCGAAGTCTTGTAGCCACAGTGATTATTTAGCTTTGCATCCAAGATCCTTGCTAGGGTGCAAGTCGAACAAGACATGTTATGGAATAGGTAATGTAGTTGAGTAGATGGGTGTTGTTTTTTTTTTTCTTATGGTCTGGATTTTGTTATTGTGGTACAGTGTATTATGTTAGCGTCACTTTGCTCTCGGTGTCGGGCTGTCCGAGCTTCATTCCGCCTAGTTTCGTATAGGCCTGCTTGTATGACGTTGACACGTGATTACCTGGCGTCACACTTAGACAAGCTGTACTGAAATTGTTACACCATTCCCTCATTCCTTGTTTTTATTTCATAAAGGGAACATCGCGGGATACATTTTTCTCAGTTAAAGAGTATCTGATTTGTTTTACGACCACTTATATCATGGTTCAGTTATTAATGAAATATTGTATATCTACGTAGCAACTTATACAGGTCAATTTTTTAACCCTCTCTGTCCCAGGGGCTCTGGACAGTATGTACAACGCTATGGGGTTTTCTGTGCCAATTGGTAATTGGAGCACAGAAATGGTTAATTAGAAATTTCCATTGAGACCTGTGTTAAAATTCAAAATTCAAAAAAATTCTGTAAAATAGCTGGGAGAAATGAGGTGTTTCATCTTCACTAACCTGGATAAGTAAGCTATACCCTGTCATCCATCAAATTTCCAAGGCGGGTTCTGCAGCTCAAGTTTACTCTGTCCAAGGGTCCGCAAAGCCAGACTACGAGTTCTTTTCACTCAAAAAAAAAAAATCACCTATTTTCCGAACATGCACCCAATGAAATAGTTCCTTCAAATTCCATGAGAAAAGCATTCATCTTCAAACCAAAATGCAGTTTGTAGAGGAATTCATACTCAATATCTGCAGCTATTCAGTTTTATGCCAAACTACTTTTTTTTTTCTTCATTTATTTTGATATCTTTGGTACGAATTTGTGAAGGGGTCTGGGACATTCCATTTTATTTACAGCTATGAGCCCTATATAGTAGAGGTCATATTTCTATTATAATTGAGTTTTTAACATCATAAATGTGTTTTTGATGATATTTGCCTCTACATCTGTATGAGAAATTGCACATTAAAGGGTTGTAAAGCTTCTCTAAGGGACACTTTTGAAAATGATGCCCTTTGGGGTTTTTTTTTTTAAATAAATCTTGCAGTTTTGATTAGTTTTTCATAGATGAATACATAGATCCAGGCAGTTATCCTTGATTAAGGGGGTGTCATCATCACCTTATTGCCTACAAAGTACTGTAAAACGCTTTGATTTATCAAACAGATTAACTTGACGTATTTTGAACTGTGTCAGTGGTAGCCCAAACAAAGAAATACATTAAAATGACACAATCAATAAAATCACAAGTTGTGTGATAGTGATGACTACTATGAACTAAGATCTAGTACCACAAAAACATAATAAAACAAATTGTATTTAAGCAGAGTTGTGGGGGGGGGGTAGAGAAGGAGGAGGAGGGGTGACGGGGGTAGGGGAGGGGAGGGAGGGATTTGACAGAATAGATCAACATAAACCAGCAGAGTTTGTGTGGGATGAATACTTCCCATTGACTTGTGTGCATTTCGTGCATTCTTTATAGGGCTCACACGGGTAAATAATTCCCCATAGAGACGTGTGTTGAAATTCAAAATTCAAAAAATTATGTAAAATAGTTGGGAGAAATGAGGTGTTTAAAATTCACTGACCTGGATAAGTGAGCTATACCCTGTCATCCACCAAATTTCCAATGCGGGTTCTTTAGCTCAAACTCTGTCCAAGGGTCTGCAAAGCCAGACTACGAGTTTTTTTCACTCAAAAAAATCATTTTTCGAACATGCACCCAATTTTCCGAACATGCACCCAATGAAATATAATCCCTACAAATTCCATGAGAAAAGCATTCATCTTCAAACCAAAATGCAGTTTGTAGAGGAATTCATACTCAATATCTGCAGCTATTCAGTTTTATGCCAAACTACATTTATTTTTTTTTTCTTCATTTATTTTGGTATCTTTGGTACGAATTTGTGAAGGGGTCTGGGACATTCCATTTTATTTACATCTGTGAGCCCTATAGTTGAGGTAATATTTCTTAATTGAGTTTTTAACATCATAAATGTGTTTTTGATATTTGCCCCTACATCTGTATGAGAAATTGCACATTAAAGGGTTGTAAAGCTTCTCAAAGGGACACTTTTGAAAATGATGCCCTTTGGTTTTTTTTGTTCTTTTTTAATAAATCTTGCAGTTCATTATTTATTTTTTTTTCATTTATTTTGGTATCTTTGGTATGAATTTGTGAAGGGGTCTGGGACATTCCATTTCATTTACAACTGTGAGCCCTTTAGCGCGATATTCTCTGCTGCCCTCTACATTTCAGTACAGGAAAACTCGTAAACAAGCATGAAAACGCCAAGGGGAATCAAATATATCGCTCCAAGGATGGATTCCCCTTAGGATACCTGGTTTTCACACGGAAATCCCCCCCCCCCCACGCCCCAATTGTGTATAAATATATATATATATATATATACATATACATATATATATATATATATATATATATATATATATATATATATATATTGATAGGTGTGCCCCCTCGGGAGAATCTAAATGATTTTTGGTGTATATACAAAAATTAGTTCAGAATGCAATCTTTACCAATAAAGTTGCATTTTTTTTTTGGGGGGGGGGCAATGTTAATACTGAAGACTGATCTTATGAAATGCAATTCTCAAAATACTTCACAAGAATTCTAAAGAACAGTCATATCTGCTTCTTTCTACTGTTAATTTCCACGCCAGCCCATGTTACCGATCAATACCCCTATAGATAATACTGTATCTTCTGTAATCATAAATTTGTCTGAGGAGGGGGAGGGGAAAAGTCTCGATGAATTTGTGTGTCTTTTTTGGAAATGGTTTCCAGATTTCTATAATTTTTGTGTGCGTTTAAAATGTTGCTTTGCATTTGTCGGGTAACTTCCATTCACTTTACCGCTGATAATTTACGGTTACACTAGCTGGATTTTTTTTTTTCTTTCTTTCTTTTCTCTATTTTTCCTCAGTTTTAAGATGGATAAGGTCTGATATTAATCCACATGAACACACATCACAACTGTATAACGGCAACTGACACTGCAATCAACTCAGGAGATACAACAATTTTCTAAAGAGGCAAATATCACGTTAGGTGAACTCACTTCCCTGCTTTATTTGAGAGCAAAGAGGTGAATAGTGCAAGGAGCTAAAGTCCCATTCAAAAAGTGAAAATATAACCTCTGGCATGACAAGTGAGAAAGATGACAAAGCAGGAGTAGAACATAGTGCAAAACACAAATTCCGATGAAAGTTTGAATTCCTTGCCACTTGGCCCTGCGATGAAAAACGCATGTACAACAATAACCATTATTATCATCAATTAATATGAATGTATCCATTTGAATTTCAATGCGAATGCGAGTACGAAGCTGCCATAGATAATGAAAACATAATAAAAGACATGATAAGCTGTTCAATCGATGTAATTTCACATCATCATACGACTGAATCCTGCCGGAAATACTTCACTGTAAACCATCGAAAAGATTCAGACCAGCACTGGATAGCACGCGTTGTACGGACGATGTAGTGCATTTCTTTACATACACATATAAACTCACATACATGTATAGCCTAATCTTATGTAGTTGTACTGTATTACAACACACAGCCAACCTAACACAACTTTCAGATACATATTACCAAAACCATGTAAGGTAAAAACATTAATTAAAACTACCCAATTATTCAACAAGAAATGATTATCTTGAAGTATTTCTTTTTCTTTTCATATTTGATTTTTTTTTTCACATTTTAATGAGCGTCATTCTCCTTCAGTAGTTAATTCTCACAAGATAAAGTACTGGTAGTTCAAAATATCTATAAATATACATTCCCCATAACACACAAACGGTAAGCATCAATGCATCACAAAAATTTTGATATCTATTGCTAAAAGAGTTGGTCATAATGATTATGACACGTAATAGGCCTATAAGCTAAAAAGAACAAATGGCATCGTAACACGCAACATGTAATACAATGTAGATGTACGAAATCGCCGACATAAAACCACGCTACTTCTGTGCAAGATACAACGTACAGCGTACTCATACAATGTGTAGAGCTTGTGATTGCGCTTCGACCGAGTTGCTTTTGGAAGGGTTAAATACATTGTACTTTTTAGAAGTCTAATTGCACAAAGTTACACTGCTAAAATAAGCTAGTTAAGAGTTTGGAATTCATGCCTGAACACAGGAAAATAACAAATATTGGTAAAGTAATATGCATTGTTTTATTTATTATTATTATTATTATCATTATTATTATTATTATTATTATTGTAACGTGAAAAGTTGTCTTCAAACTAATGTTATAGATTTGCAGATCCCCCAAAAAAAGACATTATTTGACCTTTGGTCTGACACAGATGAAGCTGAAATTAATAATAAATACCGCAATTCCAGTAATCCTTAAGTGAATTGGATTTAATTCCTTTCGTCATTTCTAATTCAATTTAGAAAAAAAATCCTTCACTTTGATCGTGCCAAAATTCCACTGACACGGTAAATTACATCACCAATAATGTGATTCTAAAAACACAAAATACTCAAGTTTTTACCAGCATTCTGGGAATATCTATTGCTGGGGGAAAGGAGTGTAAAGTATCAGTATAATTACACCAGCCTATGAGGGTGCAATGTGTAAAAATAATCTCTTTATTGTAATAATAATCATACGCTATATAAGCTGCTTTCTCAGCATTACAGATATCTTCAGTACATCACACAAGCTAGAAATGTCGCTATCATGGCGACTGATATGCCTGCGCCATGGCATTGCTCTCTCAATAGGTCTAGAGTGCGTGTTGACAATGTGAGACGACAAATTCACATAATTGGCAAAAACTTAAAGTGGCATGTTTGTAACAAATTTGTTGAGTTCTTACTTTCCTTGAACTACAATGTACATTTCATTCGGATGGATGGCCTAATCAAATAAGAGAGCAGGTATTTAGGAATTTGAGCATTTTTACTTGCCCTCTGACCCCATGGCCGACAATTCTTCAAATATTCACTAACTGGTAACATACAAGATAACATCCAGACGGACGGACAGACGGACAGACAACCCGAAAAACATAATGCCTCTGGCGACAATTCATGGCAGGGGCATAAAAATACAACACACGTTTCTTCAATATCTAACTTGCACGTATATGTATTTGTACATGCAAGTGCAGTACTCTTATGAAAGGATCAGTTCGGTCGTATAATTAGGTAAAGGATAGGCCCAGTCTTTCCATATCAAACAAACTCATTTCCATACTGCGTACCAAGTTACATCTACAACACCTCTTAGTGTGATGAGCCATGTACTGGTGCAAGAGAAAGAAACCAAGGCAATACCATGCAAAAAGAAAGAAAATATGTCATTAATAATGATGAAAATAAGACACAATATAGTTTTCTTCAACTACAAAATTACATTCATTCAAACCTCTTGAATTACTCAAATTCAGAATATGCTAACTACAACTGCATGCATGTCACAAAATGTCATGGTTATTTTATGCACATGTGGAATTAACACTGACAACGTTATTTTGTAAATACACATTCTTCCTGCAAACAAGCAAAGGCTAGAGACATTAATGCACATGTACACTGTACTGTTTATACAGAAAGCGATAGGCGGTCGACTAAATAATGCATGTGCAACAATAATTGAAAAATCTCATAAAGTTTAAAGGAATCTCTTTGCTAATCATGAAAAAAAAATGCATTTCTGTAATTCACCACACGGTATATGCCATAAATTGTGTATCAAGAGTACACTTTATTGTGAGTTTGGACTTTTAAGGCAATTCTGAGAGTTGTTGAATGTGTGATCGAGAACCACATTGACGGAGGAGGAAATGAGAAATATTCATTTTCAAGAAAGAAGTTTCGAACCAGAAACTTCTAAGAGGATTAGAGGATTTAAGATTTCCACAGATCATTTCGCAAAAATTGGTTGAATGTCAAATATATATGAAAATAAAAACACTGTGAAATATCATGTATACATGTATACATAATTCAACAGGTACAATGCTACTGAAACAGATAATGTCATTGCATGCAGTAAATAGGTACAGTGAGGACAGGAATTGAATCAATGCCCATTTGCTTCTTCCTCTTTCTTGTCATCAGAATTAGGAATCATCTGCTCTTCACCTTCTCTTTCCTCTTCATCTGCATTTACCTCTCCTTGAGGAGGATTCCTTGAAGCAATCCATTTCTTGATGGTAACTCCCAAAGAACTAAACAAAACCAATAATGTCCCGATCACAGACAGCCAATGAGGAACTGTACTAAAGACAGCGAACTCCAAAAGAAAGGCCACTATGACATTGTTACTCTTGACCATTGCTACATAGGATGCTCTCTCCAGCTTAAATGCGAGAGTCATACAGATCTGAGCCAGGAAGCCAACAATGCCTATGAATATGAGGATGAGCCTGTCTCTTCCACATTGAGGGATTCTCCACTCTCCCAGAGCTGTTGTCGCAATGGCAGTCAGGACACCCCCTGCACTGCCAAAGGCCATGATCTGGATAAGAGGATGCACCTTGATTCCTCCAAGCTTCCGAGTTAGGACGAAAACGGTGGCGGCACAGAAGGCACAAAGTAATGCAGCAAGGACTCCCAGAAGGGTGTTCCCATCCTTGCGAGCAGCCACGAGATCACCAAAGAGAAACGACGGCCGGGCAATCAGCACCACACCAAATAAAGCAATCACGGCTAATGCGGCATCAACAAGGGTATACCTTTCCCCCATAATGATCCAAGCAAAGATACCAGTAAAGATGGTGTTGCACAAGAGAAGGGCAGTTGCATCGCCAACTGGGATGTTTTGGTAGGAATAGAAACTCAGAGTCATGGCACTGGCACCAGCCACAATTCTCAAAAGAAGCCATTTCAACTGTGTAAGAGTGACTTTGGGAGGCACGCGAAAGAGGACCAGGAGGGGTAAAGACAGGATTAAGTAGCTAAAGAGACGAATTGTGGCTACCTCGGTGGGAGCAATCCTCCCTGATAGCATCTTGACACCAATGGAGCCAGAAGACACGAAAATGCACGAGGCAAAGGCAAAAATCAACCCTCTGTGAAGGTGTAGGTTCCTCCACAAACAGCCCACGTCCCCAGGCTCCGAAATCTCCTGAACTGAGAGCTTTGAAGAATCCCATTTTGCTCCCTCAAGCTCATGGCTTCCAGATGGTCCCTCACCACTAGAATCGTCTCCTGGAGCAGTTAGCCCGCTGGCCTTCTCATCAATCATCCTATTGCGGACACACATTTTCCTGCTCTTTACACTTCTGCTTTCTTTGCTATTCATCTTTGCCAAAGCACTCAGAAGAACATTTCCACCCTAATCACATAAATTGTCAACTACGGTTTCAGTTACTAGCATATGTTCTTACAACTATACCTCATATGAACAGTGGCTAGTACGAACCCATGCCCACATACGTCCTAGCCGTGACTGATCGTAAGAGAATGGAAGGAAATAAGTACCAATGATACTGTTTCAGATCGCCTGAGCAAATACAGATTAAAATACTTATATTTATATGATATATTAAACAAATAAACACCTTTGGTAATATGTGTAAATCTTTGGGTAATTTCTCTGGCAAAATTTCATTTCACTTCAATGTCATTACAGGCTAAATACTCATTGTTAAACACCGCAATTCCATAACTCTCAACAACAAATACCAGCAAGTGGCGTAGACAATAACATAAAATTCAAGTCACTCCAAGATCAGAAAGTTTGAAAACGTCTCGATCCATGTCCTTTGCATGTTCCCTCCTCAGAAACTTGAAAGCCTCAAGGCAGAAGCTGTGCGGTTCCACTCTCTTAGCCACCTTTAAGAACTGTTTGCTGAGTGAAACTGGACCTGAAGAGAAGATGTTCTGTTGTCCAAGCAACAAAGCAGGAGGGTGATGATGAAGACGCTGTAAGTCCTCTGTCGATTTGGTGTATGACCTCCTCCAATGACGCGTAGGCCTTCTCTTTATCTATATATGGGTATCACCACAAAAACAAGAAAAGAAAAGATGGATAGTGAACTGCAAGTGAGTGAACCTCTAGATCTGTATTCCTCAAACAGTTTTCACCCAAACACTCAGGAACTTCTATATGTATAATAGGAAGCTGCTAAAGGACATGAACACTTTGGGCATCAAATCTTATCTGCACAGCACATTCAGGACCATATTTACTTACGCCGTGCGGACCACAACCACTCTACTGGAGACTCCTTGCCACAAACAGACAAAAAATAATCTACGAAACAAAAAGATAGCACTTGGTTGGCAGAAGTAAGCAGTTTGCCTCAACAGCCATTCTAAACCAAATTGTATATGGGTTTAGTCATTTTTATGCTACCGAATTCAACACACACTAATCCTAACAAACATTAGAATAAGATTTTTGACAAGTGAAATGAGTGGTAGACTTATACAGTACTTCTCAAGATTACAATCAGAATTGGTGCACTATGAAGTATAAGGCTTAGAGCCTCTTGCTATGCAAGCCTTCAATGAACCACAATGCATCTATCACCAAATATACTGTAGTGGAAAAGAGAGCAAAGAAAATGGAATTCCATCGGGATTCGAACCCGAGACCTCCGGATTGCTAGCCCGGTGCTCTACCGACTGAGCTGTAGAAAGCCCTAGTGTATTTTTTCAGTATTCGTCCCAGAAACCCAAAATTCTCAATGCTCGAATGGTCAGAAGCTATCGGGTTCGAATTCCGATGGAATCCCATTTTCTTTGCTCACTTTTCCACTAATAAATAATATTCATTTCCGGTCAGTTTTTCTGTTTGCGTTTATCACCAAATAGGTAAAATACCAGGCTTGTTGATCTAACTTAGCCCTTTTAATCGTAGACAGCACATGAACGCAAACTTCAAGTTGTACCTATGTGCATTGAGCAGAACTCTGAAGAGGTGGGAAAAATCATATTTTTGGTCTTCTAGCCAGATAGTTTCTAGAACATTACATTTACCAGAAGAGGACCACGGCCAGTGATTGCCTTAATAATTTGGAATGGGCAGCGCGGCCAGTTGGTTATTGCAGCTATTGGTTTCGTAGCCTCGTGTGTCATTTAAAAGCTGCATTTTACTTTGGACATGTTGGAGCTAACACTAACCGCACATGCTTGATTGAATGAAATCTCTCGAAAGTTATGTTCTTTGTTTTTAATATTAAAGCAATGATTATTGGTTTGTGTCCCATATAAGACCCATGCTTACACAATGACTTGTTGGTTCACTTTCAACAGCACAGATAACCAACTTCATATCCAGGCCTACATTACTCCATTTTCCTCAATATTTCACATCTTTGATCACCTCCGTGATCGAGCATTTTTTTTTCAAATAATGGCGATGATGATAATAACAATGATGGTAATTATTCATAAAGTGCGAAACCTATATGTACATAATATCATATCCTTTTGTGTGCAGAAGCTTCTAATATGCTGACGATAATCACAGTTTAATGAAAAATGTGTCTTGATTTACAGACTACCCTTATAGACAATTATAGATACTTTTTCTGCCACGTCGTTTCCCCCACAGGAATCAGCAGGTCAACAGTGTATAAAGACATATATTTGCACTATGTTTCAATACAAATGCAATTTTATAAGCACGGTTAATTATCATTATTAGTATACACAATATGTGTGCTCAAAAGCATACATGCTTATTACTGTCTTGTTGGGCAATGTTGTGTGGATTTTACAAAGACTTCTCGCCTACCTTGCACAACTTTCATTTAGAGCTTCTGATTCCAATTTGTAAGAACATCATTTCTCTCTCTGAAATCTCTTGGTTACCTACATACAAACAGAGATTAGAAACATATTCTATACTTCAGACAAAGATACCAGTGCATCACAATAGAGAATGTATGTTTAGATATTCAAATACTTAGGACACTGTAGCAATGGCCCCTATTTTCTCGGTTTTGAACATTCAAAAAATATGATTTTGTCCAACATTAAGTAGTAAGTGAAAATTAAAAGAGCAATCCTTGTTTTTCTATCGACTGTTAAGAGTTATAAGTGCATCAGCAAAATCTTTGGTGATATGCGATATTTAAGGCATATTCTGCAACAAATATATGACTCTACAGATTCAACCTATTCAGTAAACACAAAAATACAAATGAATTTTGTAATTTGCCTTTCCTCCAGCCCCCCCCCCTCCTCCAAAAACAAAACAAAAAACAAAACAAAAATAAGACAAATTAATTAACGAAGAAGAAAATGTACAACTAAGAATGAATTTCCATTCTGCTTATTCAGGATATATTTACAAAACGTTCACAATTATTTTTTTTCAAACATTTCACACAAATTGAAGAAGGGCTCAAAGGGCATCATCGCTTGATTACGGCACATACACTGCACATAATAATAAAAAATAATTTGATAATACACAGTATAGTCATGTGATGTTCAGGGCATTGTGTCCCTGAATGGTGTCTATACAATTCAATAATGATTGTGGTCTCAAGAGTTGTGATGAAACATTTATTTGCATCAATGAATTTTTCTTGGACTACAAGGGGGGGGGGGGCAGAAGTCAACATCTATTAATTATGCTCTCCTGTATTCGGTCCCGCCCCAAAGATACATGTGTAGTTACTGGTACTAAATTCAATTAACTATTCAATTTCCTGAACAATGCTTACCAATGCATCAATGGCCAAAAGAACAAGCATGCATGCAGAAAGAAGATTTCATTCATTCGACATGGTTGGTCTTTGTATTTTCCAGAGCTATTATACACTAGTGATGTTACGAAGTACTTATAATCCTGGAATTAACCAATTTCCCATCCAATTCACTTCAAACAACACTCAAGGCCAGTGGTTCTGGCTCTGCAAGAATGACACTACACAAAGAAGAGTATAGGGCCCACTGATGGGGTCAAATATTAAACAAAGAAATCAGCGCAACATGTACACGTGATAGGAAGTGGCCTACTGGAAGTACGCCTGACTTACGAGCCAGAGATCTCTTGTACACTGGCTTGAAGTGCACATACTGGGAGAGTAACCAAAGTTCTAGTATGCCATCATGCCATACCTCTTCATACACTGTACGGGTATACAGATGTAAAATGAAGAGCTCTTGCAGATTTGCAAAGGAGCTGAACTGCCGAATGTTTAGAAACATAAGAGAAACATAATATTTCACATATTGAAACATGTACGACAAGTTCACAAGTGGTTGAATGTATGATCGAAAACTCCACTGAAGGAATGAAACTGAAAGAAATTTCTTGAAGGACAAGTCCACCTTCATATGCATGAGGATTGAGAGAATGCAGCAATATTAGTAGAACACATCAGTGAAAGTTTGAGGAAAATTGGACAATCCGTTCAAAAGTTACGAATATTTTAAGTATCTGCGCAGTCACTGCTGGAAGAGAAGACTACTACAGTGTATGATGTCACATGCGTACAACTATATAAGGAAAATAAAAAGAGAATTTCACAAAACTTTACTTTTTGAATAAAGTGCACATTTCTTCAACTTGCTACTGACGTATGTTAAGGGTAATACTATTCCCCTGCCTTCTGAAAGAGAGAAGTCGAGTGTTCTTTTGTTATGCCAGAAAAATGGAAATATGTTGAATTTTCTTTATTCTTTCTTTATATCGTTGTACTCATGTGACATCACAAGCTATAGTAGTCTTTTCATTCAGCCGTGACTAAGCAAAACCTTCAAAAATTCATAACTTTTTAACAGATAGTCCGATTTTACTCAAACTCTCACTGACGTGTTCTACTAATATTGCTGCATTCACTCAACCCACATGTCTATGAAGGTGAACTTGTCCTTTAATCTTACGTAAATTTGCAATCAAAGCATTTACATTAATGGAGGCAATACTGTATTTCCATTAGTGTTAATTTCATAAACTTCATCAAACTCACAAAAAAATGTGAAAGTCAAGCACTGATATATGAAATATATAGATAAAAGTGAGAGATAGGGGATGAATTAACGGTCTGTTATCTGCAACCTCACAATTCCTGACACCTTGCCAGTTTTACCAGTTGTTTAGTGTGTACATATTCAATGAAAGTTTCTAGAAAAATACAATTGCACGTCAGTGGGTGTGACAAATTCACGCATGACAAATACCTAAGCTATGCAAAAGAAAGAATAACAGGAAAAAGAGAAAGAGAAAAACAAATGGCTAGAGAGAGGTTATTTCAATATGAATTACGGATTGCAATTACCACATAAGTAGCCATACTGCACTGTATTCACCTTTTGTTTCCTGTTTAAGGAAAGGACCTTTACAGAATTTAACAAGAAAGTCATGCCCTCTATTAATTGTTCGAGGACAATGATGTTGCAGAATGTATAATGATTATCTACACACATAACAGTGACTTCTGTGGTTTCTGTTAATGAACATGCTGTCATTCAGTTTGGATGGCAAGGATGAACCCAGATTCATCCCAGCTGTGACAGATAAAAAGTAGTGAAGTATACAGTTTACTCTTCTGGGTTCACAATTTCATGCATGACTTGTTTGAAGGGAGCTAAATTGATATACATGTACATGTACAATGTATTTCTATTATCACTGAAAAAAAAACTTAAACGCAAATGTGTACTGTACATACATTGTATCAGGTCAAGACCAATCACACACAGTGTGTAATGAGCTGCACAGTTCAATGCATACCAGTACACTGTATATATATGCTATACTACAACATTTTGTATGTTCCCACTGTGCAACCAAGGAGGTATGACCTCCTTGGTGCAACAATGCAGACAGACTACAACCTTTTGGCAACAATAGTCACAAAAATGCAAGAGGAGCTCGCATACAATGCACTACAGAGACAAGGCAGCAGAGGGATCTACAGAAGGTGCATTGTACACATCAAAATAACTCAACACAGTGCCCTAAACTGTATGACATTGGATTGCCACTCATGGTGTCTGAATTTGATAGCCTATAAGTGAGCTGTCTGGTTGGGCTTTAGGAAATCTGGTTATACCTGCACAATATGTACATTTGTCGGTTTTCACTGTTTAAGAAGATATACCGGTACATATAAACTACTTCTAAGAAGAATATAAACAAAACAAAAAAACAACAACAACACAAGTATACATGTTGATATATTAGCTGCATACATTAATATTGTTTGTTTAGTAGGCCTATTGCAGTCATTAATTTGTAAGTGCTGCACCTGATCCCCCATCACCTCACAGACATCATACAGATTGCAGTTCACTCAACTCTGTGTTATCATACAATGTATATCTTTAAGAACAGGAGTACAGTGTACCTCATGAAACACCATGTCATTATTATACTGGGCTTTGTATGAGTCATACCAGACTGGAATCATACCAGAATATTTTCAAAAAGCTGTTAGCTCATTAAAGGTTGGGTTATCACTGCACAATGCATCACCTTTTATAATACTACACAGTCGGCTTCTATTGGCTCCATCATGGACCAACCACTAGACTGTACATCTTGTGAGATTCCACCTGGGGTCAAACATGTCATCAGCACTCCTCCTCGGCGCATGGAGGAATGATAATCAGTCACTCATCAGCTGTCTGATATACTCTCAACTGTTGTCCTGTGTTAATTCTAAACCTATAACCTTGAACATTCTCTTAGCTGCTGGTTGGGTGTCTGCAGAAGCTCATCAGGTAGTGTTCCATTAAAATGTCTGGGCAACAAAGGTGTGTCATGGTGTTTTAAATCAGCTGACATAAAGTGCTCAGTCTGGGCAACAAAGGTGTGTCATGGTGTTTTAAATCAGCTGACATAAAATGCTCAGTCTAACTCTGTATTGAAAAAGCTGTAACCATGTAGGTACTTAAATCTTGTCAGGTAGGCCTACATACTAGCTGTAACACTTTAATTGTTAAAAACTCCTGAGTCACATTTATACCTACACAAGTGATAGTACATATACCTGACTACACATTCATAGTCAAAATTCAACTAGACTGCCATACCAGCTTTGGTAGGCTTACTGTAAATGGCATACAAGTGGTTCTAGGCAAAAATGCCAACTAATGTTTTGCTCTGAACATGTAGTTATTTCTTTGCATGGCTGTATGGTACAGCAGAGTCTTTTCTCACATGCTTGTGCCGTCTATAGGACCAGCTCCCAAACTGAACCTACATGTGTCACACCCTGCAAGCAAAATAAGAGTACAAAGACTGCTTTACCGGTATTCCTGCAATTAAGCCAACAACTTCCTGTGAGAGTGATGCAAGTTACAGAAAGTGTCCGATCTCAGCAAAGATAGGGCAATATGGACTTTGTACGTTTAAAACTAACACAAACAAGTTCTTCAGCAACACATTTATTCAATCTTCTCTGGTTAATCATTCATTCAATGAAAAAAATTAATGGAAACATTCCATAATTGACATCAAGATCAAACAAGTTCCTTTCCTGCTTCATAATCAAGCTCTTACATGCTTTTGACAGTGACGCACAATCAAATTTTCACGAAAAGACTAATAATAACACAGAAGGGATCAGCATTATCAGATCTCACAGAACCATGCCAACGTTGGCCATTTTGAAGGCACATACTGTAGAAGAGTAGTTTCATTCTACATTTACAGGTTCTCCATAATACTAAGATTGTTCACATTCATTATAAGCAACAACACAAAAAGATGTCATTTAAACTAGATCTATGAATCATCCGATTTTACTTTCAAGAATTGTGTTCTTTTGTTTTCTTTCTCTTTTTTTTCATATTGCATGTAAGTGAGGAGAGAGAAAACCCCACAACCAGGAGCAGTCTTTAAAAGACAGACCCCACCACTTTGGCTGGTCATCTCCTTCCATTCATCTGTTTCGTACCTCCAAACTTTGTTTTAAAGTGAATCCTCCTGCATCATCCATGGATGCCAAAAGTTGTCAATGTCCATGTGTTGAAGGCAAATTTCAGAAACTTTGATCAAAATACATAAATCTGAGGTAGGTTATGAAATTCTGAAGTTTTGCTTACATTTGCAAAACAGACCTCAAACAGTCAATATGAATGTACATCTGTAATGCAAATGAGTGAACTGATGATGTCATCTCAAAATTTTCCATTAGTCGTGTACATACACACACATAAAAAGATGAAAATTCAATTTTTCTTCATAAAAATTGCAATATAGCATGATGTTAGCCCTGGCTGAATACATTGTAAGTTCAAAATGATGATCGGTCAGATACATTATTATGGTATGAGACCAGGGCATAATTGCAAATAAAGGAAAAACTGGAAATTTCAAGATTTTTTCAAAAAAGTATCTTATGGCAATTTGTGAGCGATGACATCATGAATAATCTTACACAGGATGATGATTTGACAAGATTCCAAACAATATCATCACTATTGTCAGAGATGTACATGTATCAAACCAATGACTAATACCAGATTGAGAAATTGGTAACCCCCTCAAAATACCAGTCTGTCTCTCACCTATTACACCACAAGAGGTAAACCTTCATGCCAACAGCAGTGAGGCTTTGGAATGCACTCCCTGCAAACATCATTACCGCTTACTGCATCTTCATTAAAGGACAAGTTCACCGTCATAGACATGTGGGTTGAGTGAATGCAGCAATAGAACACATCAATGAGAGTTTGAGGAAAATAGGACAATCCCTCCAAAAGTTATGAATTTTTGAAGTTTCCGCTCAGTCACGGCTGGATGAGAAGACTACTATAGCTTGTGATGTCATATGAGTACAACTATATAAAGAAAGTATAAAGAAAATTCAAGATATCCTCACTTTTCTCACATAAAAAAATAACACTCGACTTCTCTCTTTCAGAAGTCAAGGGAAATAATATTACCCCTAACATAAGTCAGTACCGGTAACATGTCGAAGAAATGTGCACTTTATTCAAAAAGTCAAGTTTTGTGAAATTCTCTTTTTATTTTCCTTGTACTGTTGTATGCATGTGACATCATACACTGTGGTAGTCTTCTCCTCCAGCAGTGATTGCACAGATACAAGTGTACTTTAAAAATTCCTAACTTTTGAACGGATTGTCGGATTTTCCCAAAACTTTCACTGATGTGTTCTACTGTACTAGCATTGTTACCTTCACTCAATCCACATGTATATGAAGGTGGACTTGTCCTTTACAGTGTAAGTGTTTCCAGGGCACAAATATATCCCCTAGCTAGCTCCATGCCTGAGAAAGTTTTTTACTTGCACTACATACTCTGTTCAACCACTCATCAGCTTCACACGCACAAGTTTCTTCACCTCAGCATTTCATACCAGAGTAGAAGACAGAATGCAAATGTATCTATAGTTACATGTACATAAAAGGTACAGTTGTACTCAGTACTTGGTAGATGTCCTCCAAAAGGCTCCATAAACTGGAAAGTGGCTGATCCAGGTTGAGCACACTGGGTGCCCCTTTATTTTTTGTTAAAACAAAAGAAATAAAAAGAAACAACCCAAAAACATAATGCCTCCAGCACCCTTTGGGCACGGGCGTAAAAATTGGGGGTGCGTGCACCCCCCCCCCCCCCCCATTTTTTGTGTAAAGGCGCCTCCTCTTGACGGAATTCCTGGATCTACCTCTGCCGGAGGTGTGTCGTGTGCAGTCAGTCACCAATTAAAGGTGCTACTCTTAATGTCTTATGGTCCTCTCTAATTCTGTTTTGAAAATACCTAAAGACAGTTAAGTTACAACTGAAAAGGGATGGCAGTTCCATTGAATGAATGAATTTCTCGAACTGACAATACCTGCCAGCTGAAGTTATGATGGCAAAGGAGTGTCTAGAACGTTGAACCTTAAAACGATTATCACTCAACACCACACAGCTTCAACAGTTCCTTAGCATTGGCATTGGAGCAATCAACAATATTATGCAAAGAGCTGCAGGAGCTGATTAGTGCTGAAGTACAAGAATCACATATGTAAACAGAAATTCCAAAGAAAAAGAGTGTTTGATCACAATACCAGTATGTCCCATGTGACACAGTATTAGCAAGGGTTCGATGATGCAACCTTCTTACTGGAGCCCTGTTAGCTGTGAAGACAGTACCGTACCAGTAGAAACAGTACTACTACAGTAGTGGGTTTTATAGCAGCTATTAAAACAGCAGGGCATCAAGCATCAATTCAACTGACTTTATTATCTAATATACAAATTATAATGACAGACACAGATTTGTAAAGTGAATACGGCACGACAGTACAGTATGACAGCATGCAGAATGAAAACCTAGTCTCATTTATTAGACTGGGTGCTCTGATCATCAGAGCTGTATGTTGACCATTGTTGTATTAAATTCTAATAACACAGAAACGCAATCGTATACGACTTTTAATAGGTTGTACACTGCTTACTACCACATTAACGCTGCGCACTGTCCAGCGTTGATGACTTTTACCGCGGGTACCGGTAGCCGCTAGATAGGTAATGCAAATGCTGATGTCAATGTCAATGAACGTAGCGAGAGGAGTTCGGGAACACGCAGTCCCATAAATCACTATGTAAATACAGCTCTATGTATGCAATATGCTGATCGTCTCACCTCCCTGATGTTTCCACCCTAGCCAAGACCTGCACCTTGCCTACAATACCAGTATAATACCGCTCGGAAGCTGTGGAGGATGACAGGCAGCTGAGCTGCAGGCAGGCAGTGTCGAAGCGAAGCACCGGACATCATTTACTTAATAGTATAGCGTACGAACAGTAGAACCGCAATGTACCAGTACAGTGCACCCAAGGTCCGGTCACTTTCTTCTCGCTCGTTGTTTACAGAAACGACACACGACTGTTGCGCAAGACTAGTCTAGGTTCCAGACTTGTGCGAAAAATGACCCTGCAGAACAACAGAGTAATAACAGAAACGAGGGGAACGTGTACATCCGTAATGCAGGGGCGGCGCCGCGTTTTTCAAAGTGAAGGGACCAACTTTATGGGATATGGGACTTCTATCATATTTGGGGCTTTTTCTTTTAATGTTAATGGAAGGGGTTGGGAGGGACATGTGGCTGTCACATTTTCTGGTGGCACTTCCAGGGTTGCTGTACTCGGCTGACAAGCGAGAAATGATAAAAAAAAAAACAACTAGAACCGGAATTTGTCAACACTGACAAATTAGGTGATCCGATTTTTTTTTTAATCAATGATTCGAGTCCTGATAGTGTAAAGTCTCAGCTACAACATGTTAAAATCTGAGAGAAATTCACCGAAGCATAAGTAAGATAGTGCTCGATAAAGAGAGTCATGTCAATTTTCACATCTAAAAAATTCCCTCCCATAGAGATAACACGTCATAACGAAGATAGAAAAAGAAGTACATATTTGACCTTTGACCCCACTTTGCACAGACAAGATGGCATCTGAGCAAAATGTGGTTATTTTATGAAATGATCCCTGTAACATGGTCTTCACGTGTGCAAAATATGGGAAAGATAGGACATGTATTCACCAAGATACAAGATGAAACATTTATGACCTTTGACCCCAATTTACATACCCAATATGGTGTCTGATCAAGTAGTTGTTATCTTATGAAATAATGTACGTGACATGAACTAAACATGTGCAAAATATTATGCTGATAGAGCGTGTTTTTCTTGAGTTATTGCAAAGAAACTTGGAAAAAGAAAGGAATATCTCAATACATCGAAGATAAGCTTTAATTTCAACCAAGTTTTTGGACGTGATCCCGACATCAAATGAAAAATAGAGGGCACATTACCAATAGCCCAAAGTCTCAGCTACAACATATTAAAATCTGGGAGAAATTCACCGAAGCATAAGGGAGCTAGTGCTCGATAAAGATAGTCATGTCAATTTTCATTTCCAGAAAAACTGCACTCCCATAGAGATAACACTTAAACTGGTCAAATTTGACAAGATTACATTTAATCCATTTTTACGAGGTGATGCCGTCATGCAATCAAAATGTTGTTATTGCATTAATGAAAGAGTATTTAATAAGCTACATCATACTGAAATCTGGGTGAAAATTGGCAAAGGATTAGTGCGATACGCTCGAGTGAACTTGAAACTTGATGACGTCATTTTGAAAATTTACTTTTTTTAATTTATTAAGAAATTTGATATCTTTTAATCATTTTTTCAGCATCGCCAACCCATGAAATGACATGAACAACTCATCAGCTTTCAGAATATAAAAAGAAAATGGAGGGTCACCGTCCATCCTGACGAGTAATATCGGAATTAAAATTGGTGGTTTTTTGGCATTGTTGCACTGTATATCGCCATTGACGCGCGCGCGGAATTTCAACTTTGACGGGCCCGTATGACGTCATATTGAGTCGGATTGACTTGAAACTTGGTAGAAGTATTACTTGACATTTCAGGCATCCGATAAACGTCAAAAAACGGGAAATTTCAGTTGCATATGAGCTGTGCGTGCGTATATGTGCGCGCGCGTACGCGTCCGTCCGATTTTTTCAATTTTTCAAAAAATGCTCCAAATGGTCTGAAACGTGTGCAAAAAAAATTTGAGCTCGATTGGAGCATACAAATATTTTAACGCGCGCGTACGCGCGCGTTTTAAGAGAAAATATGAATTTTGAGAATATGAGTAGAATGCGCATAACTTGAAATATATGTGACGTAAATTTCATTGAAAAATTCCATTCCATTGATGAGATATGTTTGAGAATGTGTTTTCATATAATGACGTCATAGTGACGTCACGGTCGACTGATCACTATGATTTTATTAGACCCGTCGTCTTTGGGACATGATACATATATGGTATAAGTTTGAAATTGATAGGAAGAACACTTTCTGAGCTAATCGATACACAAATTTTGTCCAGAAATAAAGAAAGAAGAAGAAGAAGAAGAAGAACACCCAACAAAGAATCCGTACAGATACAGAAGGTGATCCGAGAGGATACTCGGATCACCTAATAATGGCTTACTGGTGCCACTTCCACGGGGTTACTGTAATCGGCAGACAAGAAAAAAAAAAGATATATATATATATATATATATATATATATATATATACATACATATATATGTAAATGAA
Organism: Diadema antillarum; assembly: GCF_040938485.1. Taxonomy (NCBI): domain Eukaryota; kingdom Metazoa; phylum Echinodermata; class Echinoidea; order Diadematoida; family Diadematidae; genus Diadema; species Diadema antillarum. The sequence goes on from NW_027270913.1 coordinate 2,272,197, forward strand.
AGGGGGTGTTACATTTTTGGTTGATACTTATTTAGTGCCATCGCCTGACAAGCAGCAAAACTCACACACACACACACGCACGCACAAAAGAAACAAAAAACACAACTGTCTCAATGCCCTTATCTGCTCCCCCCAAAAGTGGGGAGCCCAAGCATGAACACTCTTCACTATAGCCTATCTTCTGAAAAAAAAAAAAACAACAACAACAACGATGGGGTGTATGGGGGACCCGCCCACACCCCCGCTCCCTTGGTATAAGTCCTCGTTTATAGTTTTTATCAGGCATTTGAGTCTTGCATCCTGTCGGAAGAAAGCAAAGGAGGAGCAATGAAAACCAAAACAAAACAGTCGTTTACAAACAAACCCCTCTTTTTCGCAAATAGTTCTGGGCATCATTGCATAACGGTATGCGTCATGCATGCACTTGTACCTGGACGTAGGGCCTATTGTTTTTTATGTGATACGCTGTGACCTATCTTGTTTGTCAAAATCTTTCTATTAGGCGATGCGCCTGTCGGCGTATCATGCCCCTACCATGTTTGTACGAATTCTTTCTTTCTTTTATTCTTTGTTTTTCTTCTTTCTTTCTGCTTTACTGTGCTATCTCAAAAGTCCTTGTCCTTGTCCTTGGCCAGTCAATGTCCGTGGATATGTGGGTACTGTCGTGACTGTGTAGGCCTATACTAACATTTAGGCCCTATAGGACGTAGGACCTATTGTTGTTGTCGTTATGTACTTAAGTTGCTTTCTGTTTGTTTACTTGTTTGTTTGTTTTTGTCCTTACCACATTTTCCCGATGGTTTAATTAAAACTCTCTCGAGTCTTTCCATGCCGCTTCTAAAGTGAATGCGCTGCTGAGCGTGTTTAGTCCCCCTTGTCCAGTCCCTGCATGAAGTCTATCGAAGAGAAAGGTTTATTTCATAGGGCCTATAGTGTAACCTAATACGGAGTGAAGTAAAGTACCAGGATAATTCAGCACATTCACGTAACTGGGAATTTGTTAAACTGTGGTGCAGCGTAGGAACTTTGTAATCATCGCACCCCACAAAAAACCTACCTGCCCCCCCCCCCCCCAAAAAAAAACAATCCAACAACAACAAGAAGAAGAAACAAACAAAAAAGAACTTCCTCATCATACTTTGAGAGGTGCACAGAATGACGGTATCAATGAAATACGGTTCTATAGACATTGACATGCACACGCGTGAATAAGGCCTACTGGATGAATTAGGCCTAAACCATTAATCCCTCCATGAAATGAGCTAGCAATATGGTTGCTGCAAATTCTTCCAGTCTGGGAGGAAAGCTATACTCAATGCCTGTGAAAATGTGCTTCAATTCTTCTTTTACCTCGTATGGCTTTGTGCCATCAAGGAGCTCCTTGGTGCCATTATACACTTGCGGTAACAGCCAGGGAAGTCAACAAGGCCATCACCGCTCCACAAATCCGTGCACATGATGGATACGTTTAAATAAGTGACAACTCTCAAAAGGACATGGAGGCCATTTGAATAGATCTCAATGCCTAGCTGTGAAGGGAATGTTTTCAAGACCGAAGCATTTGTTGAGATCGTGCTGGAGCCCATCAAGAAGCCAGCCTTTTAAAAGCGAAAATAGATCAACCCTATTTCATAGAGCAAGGACGGGTGATAGTACCCGCAATCAGTCCATGAGAGACAGATGACTACTTATAGGCCAATACTAACGTGTACGGTACAGATCTACTCGTAGACACTAACTAGGGGTCCTTTTCATGAAGGTCCTGTTATTATGAGAAACGTTTTGCTCATTGATTAAAGACACACTTATGAGAGACTTCATGAAATGGATTTCACTTCTCTTTGAAAGTCTCGTGACTAAAGCTATTATGAGCGACTTTGGCCATCCTTGGACTGAAAGGCCCTGAATGTGATGACTTCAAGATGGACCCTTGACTGAAGATGGGGATCCCATCTAGGCTATAACCAGTGTAGTAGCTTTACATAGTACTATTACGTGAAAATTAGATTTTAAATCATTATCATTGTCACCGGCTCATTTATTGTTGCGTATCAAGGGATAACGTGTAAGCCTTGTCTGTCGTATCTGTGAAAGTATACGGATTACGTATAGGGTAAAATGGAGTAAGTGCAACACTGGGGCAAGTGGAACACTTGAAGGATTGTTGCTACGTTCATTGTTTAGGAGAAGGAATTAGTGGAGTAAAAGTTTTATACGAACAAACAATTATGTAGAAACCAAATGGATGCCTTTGCTGTGATGAATTATTAGAATTATCAGAGCTAAAATAGTCAAAAACCCTGATCATCCCACAGCCTCACTCCAAGATTTTGCGTCGTAACTATTTTATGAGCAATCAGTGGATAAGGTTGAAGGTAAACCACTAGCATACACTACAGCTAATGGAGATTGAATGAATTCACTTCCTTTGAAGCTCGTGTTCTCACAATATTTGAACAAACCCACTGCAGACGTAGACCCTGAAGCTTATGAGAGAAAGACAAGTAGGCCGGGTTACCTACATGGATGGCAATGCTAGCACTTCTGAATTATTGGCAATTCAGTTGAATATTGATGATAATTATCAGGACTTATGCCTAGTAAACTCGAACTACCGTACATTTTCCGTCCTAGTGATTCTCTCTTTGCTCATTTTCTATGCCATGCATTTTATAATTTTAAAACATCCTATTGATTGTTACGTGCCATTGATCAGTTTACAAAGGGGAGTGTTATAGGATGCCTACAGAAACGCCATAAAAGAACGCCGCGTGTCTGCCTGGATCAATATTTGAACTGAAATGAACACACTTTTTTTTTTCTAGCAAGTGCTTCCAGATTTATAGCTTTGCTTCATCGGTTTAGAAAAATCTCACCGACCTTAAAGGACAAGTCCACCTTCATATTTGTCATGTGGTTTGAGTGAATGCAACAATATTAGGAGAACACATCAGTGAAAGTTTGGGGGAAATCTGACAATCCTTTCAAAAGTTATGAATTTTTAAAGTATTTGTGCAGTCACTGCTGGATGAGAAGACTACTACAGTGTATGACGTCACATGCGTACAACGATATAAGGAAAAGAAAAAGAAAATTTCACAAAACTTTACTTTTTGAATAAAGTGCACATTTCTTCGACTTGTTACTGACGTATGTTAAAGGGAACGCAAACCCAAAGAGAGCAATGTGGATTGAGTGAAAGCAGCAACTTTAGTAAAAGGCAAAAGTTATGAATTTGTAAAGTTTTGGTGTTGGAACCGCTGGATAAGGAAACTACTAGAGGTTATGACTTATGAGTGGACAACAATACGAAGAAATTATAAAGAAAATTCAACAAAAATTCACTTTTCTGGCATTATCAAAGAGCACTTGACTAACCGCTTTCAGAAAGCAGGGGGAATAATTGCTACCCTTAACATAATTATGTCAGTATCAAGTTAATGGAATTCGTAATTTTCATGAAAAATGAATTTTTGTGGAATTTTCTTTATAGTTTCTTTATATTGCTGTCCACTTATACGTCATAACCTCTAGTAGTCTCCTCATCCAGCGGTTCCAACACCAAAACTTTAAAGATTCATAACTTTTGCGTCGATTGTCCGATTTTCTTCAAACTTTCGCTGATGTGTTCTACTAATGTTGCTGCTTTCACTCAATCCACATTGCTCTTTGGGTTTGCCTTCCCTTTAAGGGTATACTCCCCCTGTCTTCTGAAAGAGAGAAGTCGAGTATTCTTTTGTTATGAGAGAAAAGTGCATATATGTTGAATTTTCTTTATACTTTCTTTATATAGTTGTACTCATATGACATCACAAGCTATAGTAGTCTTCTCATCCAGCCGTGACTGAGCGGAAACTTCAAAAATTCATAACTTTTGAACGGATTGTCCGATTTTGCTGAAACTCTCACTGATGTGTTCTACTATTGCTATATTCTCTCAACCCACATGTCTATAAATGAAGGTGAACTTGTCCTTTAATAGGCCTATAATGTACCAGTTTATATAGAGAAATTGTCGTCAAGGGGCAAGCAAACACACAAAACACAAACTTTAATCAAACAGCATTAATTGTTTTGAAGAATAGATAGTATTCGCATCCTGTCAACTTATTTGTTTTAAATCTAAATGAATATAAATGATGGGGAAGAGATGGAAGAAAGAATTCCAAAAGGCGAACACAATGTATATATGATATTTTGAGTGATATTCCGTTTCGTTTTAAAGCGTTATTGGGAAGGTTCGTTATTCCGAACGTTTAACATTGTTTACCATTGCGAGCAGTGATTTTAAGAATGTTTGAGCTTTCGGATTTGATGAGTATGTGTAGGTCCGTTGCATCACAAAACAACCTACAATATCAAAAATGCAATCAAACTTAACATATAAGGATAAATCACCAGTTATCTCAGAGTTGTAGACGATTTAGTCTAGAAACAGTTTTTATCATAACTATTGTTCACATTTTGTTCAAATAATGTTGGTTCAACTTGTTACATTGGTTGTTTCTATCCTAAACTCATGTCTTAGTGCTTCAAACTAGCTCTAAGACATTAGTTTAGGATAGAAACAACCAATGAAACAATTTGAACAAAAATGATATGAACAAAATGTGAACAATAGTTATGATGAAAAATGTATATAAGCTGTTTTTTTTTTTCATCTGCAAATAGTAACTAATGCCTTTAATACGAATGTGAAAAAGAGAATTACAGATGAATAGATAAAGGAGAGTACAACCGAAACTTCGGAATTATATTTCATTTTTGGATTAACAAACTTACGGAATATCCCCTTCGGGAATCAGAATAACGAACCTTCGGATTAGCATGATTAGCGAACTTTCGGAATAACAAACTAACCGTATAATCCCATATTCCCCATTCTTTTATTCAATTTTTCTGATTTTTTTGTTCCGTTTCCATAACTTCCAGCATACTTGCTGCTTTATGTTTTGGGGTCTCATTAATTTTCATAGACATTTTTTCTTGCTTGAAACCATTCTAGCCATTTTTGGCATACTTCAATAAAATTAGATTTGCCCCAATACCTTTTGATGTAATGATAATATAGGCCTACACACACACACACACACACACAAACACACACACACATATATATATATAATATACATGTATATATATATATATATGTGATAGGGTCTCCTATTTTTGTTTCTGTCTGATTACTGCAATCACTATAGGCCTAGATGGCTGTAAACGTACGTGGGCCAACTATGTAATCCCATATTAGAAGGTATACAAATTGTATATGGCTTGTGCGGTTATATAGTATCTTATGCTTTATTCATTTTATAATATCACCATCGGTCACTGTTTGGTTGTATCTACAGGGCCCCCATGAATAACAGTACATGCTTTCTCTCTGACAGGGATACCCTGGTTAAGAAATACATAAATAGATAAATAAAACATCGACAAGTTCACAGAAAGAAATACATTCATCAAACAAGAATTATTGGTAGCGATTTTTAATCTGTTTGTTTGCTGTGCGTTAATTTCTCTAATTTCTTTGTTATGCTGTTATATAAACACTCTTTCAAGTTTATATTTCTCATCAAATATTTGGCAAAAACTTAATGTATTATATACCTTATCGAAGGTAATTTAATTGGCTATTAACTTGGTAGGTCAATAAAAAAAGGAAACTTTACACATGAGTGAACACCTTTGTTTTTCTCCTCCAAGGCACAAAAGTAAAAATTGTAAAAATGAACAAGTTGTCATTTATGCGTAAGTTCTCATCCATATAACAATAAGAACGTTAGACAAATTTAACACTATTAGATACATTAATTACGTTGCAAAAATAAAACTTTGATCTCCATAATTATCTTTATTTCCCAAAATATCAATAAAGGCCAAAAATAAGAGAAGGAATGAAGAATCTCGGGTCAAATCCAAATTGAAATGAAATAAGAGAAAATCAATATTTATAGAAATAGTAGAATTTCAATGTGTTTTCAAATTAGGAAAATCATAAATGATATTTGGTTCTTAAATCTTTCTCATGAATCGTTAAATTACTAAATTAAAGGAGTGAAATAAAGAAATGCTGTATATCCAGTCATCTTTATGCCATTACTATAAAATTCTTATTTCCCTCTATAGTTTTCCACTTTGTTTTTGTTTGAGGTCATAAAGAGATAAAGAGAACAAAATCTTATTTTTGCTATTGCATTCATGTCTCTCATTGTGTTAACCACTTTTTTTTTGTATGTCATTGTTATCTTGAAGGGGATTGCCAAATGAAATACAACATGTCAAATTTTGCAATTTCTACTTTTGTGTCTTGGAGGGCAAAAATGAATGTGTTCACTCATGCGTAAAGTTTCCCTTTGTATTAACCTACTAGCCAATCAAATCACCTTTAGTATGGTATATAATACGTCGATTTTCATCAAAATCTTCTAAGAAAAATATGAACTAAAAAAGTGTTTACTTTCGTATTTTTTTTGGGGGGGGGGGTGGTTAGTGTATTTCGGTATTACTATACACGTTACTATATCTTTTATAGGGTATCGTTATGATTTCGTTACGTATTTTCTTTTCTTTCCGTTTTAAGTAATGTTACCATTACAATGTTTTTCACAGAATACAGTTTTGCCCCAATAGATATTGATATACATTATAACAATTCTTTTATAAAGGGTCTCCTCATGTTTTCTTTCCGATAACTGTGACCAATATTATAAATGTTTTATTACAAATTGAATTACATAGTTTGTGCAGTCAATGTTCTGCGTTTATGCAGATGTCATTGTCTATATAGTGGATTGTTTGACAGTTTGATTGTGTGTAGGTAACAGGGCCCCGAGGAAGAACAATATACAGTGCTCATATACCGAGCGGTTTTTAGCGAAATTCTCCGTTCCGTGTATACAGCGAAATCGAAATTCCTGCAGTATCTATGATCATTCAGTATTCATAATCTACGTAACTGTCTCTAATTATACACTATACTATTCGGCTATAATACTGATTGATAATGATAATAATGATGATGATAATGATAATAACACAAATAATAATAATAATAATGATAATAATAATAATAATGATAATACCACCAATTCAAAAAGCGCAAAACCAATTAACATACATAATTATTTTTCGCTGTAAAAGCTTCTAATACGCTAGACATCATACGCAGTTAAATGAAAAAATTGTGTCTTTATAGTTTTGATTTAAAGAGAGCTGCTCCATGCAGTTGTGGATTTCATGACTTCTAATGGTACATGTATAGGAAGGCGTTATAGATTTGGAGCAGCACATTCAAAATGCTCGGTCTCCTAATGTTATTTTTATTCTGCATGATGGGATTTGTATTTAAAAATAAGTGCTTGTAGAACTGCGCAGATTGAGAGTGCGTGTGTTTATGAAATTGCACTACCATAGTAGTTCAGTAATGTAACTAGGGACTTGACCAGTGAGTGCCTTGTGCACAATTAGTCACTCTTAACGAAGTTCCGATATAAGGAAGGCAAATCGGGTGCACGTCACGAGACCGACACCCACGAGTCATACAGCCCACAAGTCATACAGTTCACAAGTCATACAGCCCACGAGTCATACAGCTCACAAGTCATACAGCCCATCAGTTCGACACTAAGCCAACAAGGCCCACGAGACCGACACATTACGCGCCGTATTGTATATCTGTCGAACTCGTGGGCTGTTTTAACCTCGTGTTGAACTCATGGGCTTTATTTGCCAAGTGTCGAATTCATGGGCTGTATGACTCGTGAGCTGTATGACTCATGGACCTATTTTCAATGTCGAACTCGTGGGCTGTATGACTCGTGGGTGTCGGTCTAGTGGGATGACCCCAGCAAATCGACGGTCCCAGGGACGTTGTCACTATTATATAACTGGAGTGCTCTGGATATACATGTATGTACTTTCCCAATGATCGGGCTATTGTGATAATATTGTGATACCCTGATGAAATAAGTTGAATGTAGGGCCTTTGTGAATATAAATATAACGTTAGAGAGACACACAAAACAAAAACTTACAAAGCGATGGAGACTTCTATAAAGATATGAAATTTAATCGCTGAAACACCAGTCATAAAAAGTGTTTAGATATCTTAGAATACAGTTAGCATCATCTTATATGCCCAACACGAGCGGAAGATATATTCACACAGTACATCATAAAGCAAAGGAAAATCCACATTCACCTTGATTGTTCGTCAGTCGTGACAGCAGAGTCGGGTGGGAAATATACCCGAGATCTTGGTTCGTAAGATTCATGCTTTACCGTAATAAAAACAGAAAAGGAGTAATACCGAACTGAAGTTATTACATTCTGACAGAATGAAGATGAATGTCAATAAGCATTACTTTTTTTCACACAGATTTGGCAAGGTGAACAGCGTACGAAGACAACTCATCGACCGTGGATTGACTGACAGACGTTTAATACATGAATAATGCTGTATACATGCTATCGTGGGGAATTACTGAAATCAAACATTTCACGTAAGCAAAAGGTCTCCAGTTAGAGTCCACTTTTCGTCCAGGAAAAAAAAAACTGTGTACCTTTAACCCCAAAACCAAAGTAGCGATTAAATGATACTGACTGATATACCATAAGTCACCATAATCTATGCTAAGAAGCTCAATTATATTAAGAAGCTATGTGCAGGATCAAAGCATGGCCTGATCAAGCATGCATGATCTACTGGCCTCAGTCACCTTATAGTTTATGTGACACAAAGGATTTAATCTTTTAGTGTGCTTAGAGTTTCGATAATATGCACTCGTGAAACTCTATAGCATTGTACAGACTGTGCAAAGCCAGGTATACAGTAAAGGTTGTTCACACCAATTCCCATCACGATTTTGAAATACCCCTGTAATCGTGATAATATAGACTTTATCAGCACAGCACTACCAAGTTCCAGTGGACAATCGATTAATGGGGAATAAAACCAAAATATGCACATGGCTTGAGTGAAGGCAACAATCCAACGTATCAGTAGAACGCATCGGTGAAGCCTGAGAAAAATTGGACAATCCGTTAAAGATTTATGAATTCTTAGAATTTCGGTGCCACCGTCGTTGCATGGATGTGAAGCATACAGCAATTCGTGACGTCACTCATAAAAAAGAAAGTGTAAAGAGAATTCCACAAAGTTTCATTTTTTAATGAAAATCACTCATTCCCTCTACTTGTTAATGACATCTTATGTTGAAGGTTATATTATCCCCACTCCCTTCTGAAAAAGGTAAGTCAAGAGCTCTTCCATTATGCAAAAAAAAAAAGTAGAAATATGTTAATTTTTCTTTATGTTTTCTTCATATCACTGTCCATACGTTATGAAGAGCTGTCGTCTTCTTGTCCAGCGATGGCTGTACCGAAGTTTTAAAAATTCATAACTTTTGAACGGATTGTTCGATTTTCCGCAAACTTAGCTAATGTCTGATGCATTTCCTCAATTCATGATACATTACATATTTGGGATTCATTCTTAGATTCTTTGTTTTCCAAATTAGAGCCAGTGTGCGGACCTTTCAAAATTTGTCTGAGGCTATACGCCTGTGCTTCTCCTCATTATGACATCACAAGCGACGAAGATGACGTCACACACGCAAAGGGAATAGTACCCCCGTAGCAAAATTAATTACTAAATGTAATTGTCATAAGAAATTGTTCATACTGCTCGAATCTATGACTTACACAAACATATCTGTGTTTCCATTTTCACTCAAGATCCCTCCTCAAAAAAAAAAAAAAAAATCTCTATCCATCTTTAACATCAGGTTACTGGATATAGGATACAATTATATCCAGTCTGTTCCTTGCTCCGCTTCAATTACCAGAAAATTTCGATTCAAGGGTTTGGTCCCGAAATACACTGATTATAAATAAGATCTCCTCAGGTGAAATTTTGTTCGATGTTGATAAAATATGCAGCAAAGTGTCTTCATATCCAGTCTTGAGTTGCATTGGTCCGTCATCAGTGGACACCGTTATATACAAGATGACGTCAAGTACATTACGATGTGTAGATCAGGAGGGCATTTCATGAAGCGTTTTGTGAGATATTTCGTCTGACAAACTGTAAAAAGCTACTGAAATCCTTGCATCTGATTGGCTGAGAGCAAATTTGGCCGACAAAGTTGTCGGGCAAAATGCTTCATGAAATGCCCCCAGGTATCCATGTAATGGAAGTCACGTTCTTGTCTGATGAAAAGTCGATGAATAACGTCCTTCAAGGCACATTCATGAAATGCTCTATGGTGATTATACTGCCAATCCCTCATACCTCTCCCCGTGGTCTAGTGGTTCACTCTATTAGGTTAATAATTATTTATCATCCGCGTCCACCAAAATCTACAACACGATAATACAAAATAGACAAAAAAATAAAAGACAATATACAAATTAAAGGACACATGTACTCAAGTACTCAAATCTACCCGATTAAACACTGACTATTCCATTCATTTTTACCAAGACGAGAATAAGACAAAAATCCTTGAATAGAAATAAGTTAGCATGCAAACGCACATGCATGATTACAGGACCCGAAATATTACTGTACAGCAAAATGCTGCATAAAGAACATTAAACCAGAACACTGAACCAACCGATACCAAGAAAGGTAAACGCATATACACGAAAATTACGTGCAATGATCTATGGACATATGGACAACTTGCCAAGTCAGTATACGAGGTTTATGTGATGCACAGTCATATATGAAAATGAATGATCAAAATGACTGGAAAATCGATTAAAACAATTGTCATATCAATAATCATGCACTGCTTTCGAAGAATGACAACATGTCAACTAGCTTTGTTTTCACCATTAAGACAGTACACTTCACGGTCAGTCAGTTTCCTGTCCTCAATGAAATGCAGTGATTACACGTTTCGTTTTCATCGGAGTATATACCGTATAACACTTTCAGAAAATAGAAAATCAGGGAGCTCCAGATTTGAGGGATTCAAAACAGCAGTTATACTTATATGTCATGGGCAGCGCAATGTTATACTGATTATTACGCCTTATGAAGATAATCATCATTATGTAACCTATAGGAAAGACGACCAATACCGACAGGGCAATATAAAATACGTGACTATAATTATCATTCAATGTTCCGTTCCCTGTTACATCAAGACTAATCATGGTGATTGACAGTCGTAGCTATATAACTGGAAGACAATAATCTGGAACCAGAACATCGAACTTGTAATGACGAGAACGTTATCTCAGGAGCACAGCAGAAATCAAAAGTTGACCAAATTCTCTAGTAATGCGTAAATGCTCTGGTGTATATGGTAATGATTTCAATCACGAAATATCCGGGATTTCTTTGTGCTATTTTTCTTTCCCATGAGAATAGGCTTATGGAATAATATCTTCTTTGAAAACGATATTTTCTAACGTGTCGATGAAAGAAAATTCTGAAGACGAACAGCCTTTACCACAACTGAATCCACAAACCATGTTATTATCATGATTATAGAGAGCTTGCTCGTGGTTGAAACTGCAGCTGTATGTACAGACCCGTTCGGTTTGGGTGCTGTTTTTTATGTTTAAATATTTTTATGTCAAAAAAGAACCTTCAGAATGAGTAACTATGATAAATAATACATACAGTCAGCCTTCAAACAAGCTAATAAATAAACTAAACGCTCTTTTACGTAGTATTTATGTGTGCCAGTTTGTGGCAACGTAACGGCACTTGAGACTTGAAATTGTAATTTTGTATTTTCACTTCATCGACGCCAGAATGCATTTTTCTTGAATGAAATTCCAACACTTCGACTTGCAAATTTAATATCTCTGCATCAGCAAAACGTATCCGCGTGTGCTATTTTCGTTTCCTTTTACTGGGCACAGTGTATGCAGAATTGAAAAACTTGCAGAGACGATTTTTTTTTAATGAAGGACGACAAGAGTAAAATGATATCTGCTTTCAACGCTCATCTAGCTTTAAGATGTCCCTGTGTGTTAACATTAGGGAGATACTTTTCTTCTTAAAGACGTTCTTTATACGACGCTCACGTCGTAGCCTGAAATTAACATTCGCATTGTCATCGTAAATACGTTTTCAAGAAGCATTGATGCAATCAATCTGGAGACTTCAGGAACACTTTTATCCTTGCTTGTTCTTGTGAATTTCAGTTGGTTACCACCCAGGTGTGAATACGAGCCGATCACTATCGCGTCGTAACTCGTAGTACGAGCGAGTGGGCGACGAGGAGTTAGGACACGCTCGGCGTTTCTCTGCTCTTGAGCCTGAGGTCCTTGGCAATCTCGTGTGCGGCGCGCTTTGCGGATTTCACCGAGCCTTCCATGAAGCCGTACCACGCGGAGGCCATCTCCGTCCCGCAGTAGTGAATTCTGTCCACAGGAAATTCATGCAGAACAACAGTCAAAAGTAACATGATACTCGTGACAGATGCTTTAAAGGCATATTTATTTACCATTTGCAGATGAAACAAAAACCCAGCATTAGTGCTTCAAAATGGTTCTAAAATGTGAGGGATAGAAACAACCAAAGTAAAAATTTGAACCAGTATAATCGATGTTAAGTATGTTCAATATACAAAATGTGAACAATACTTATAATATAAATGTTTCCAGACAAAACTGTCTACAGTAATAGTTTAATGAAAAACATAGATATCTCCTTATATTTTAGGCTTTATTGCATAAAATCTATATGGAAGGATGTTTCTTCATACAACTGACCTACAAATATGCATCAAAATGTGATATCTTGAACATTTTTTATCATTGCTCCCAAAGGTAAATAGGACCTTTAATATGCTCATGACAGTATAAATACACACTCCAAATGCTATTCAGTGCATGTGGAGCACGAGGGATATGGGCAGAAAAAGTGAATGTTAGTCTCCCTTGTAGTTGATTGACTCACCCCAATTTATCATGGGGGTTGCCTCAATAGTCGTGATTTATCACGAGGGTCGCAACGGGGCGCACTTAAACTTCAACCCTAACTAGGCATTTTGACAGACAAGACAATTTCCCATCATAAAGATGTAGGCAGTCAGACAGTGGGAGAAAATGTGGCACCCCTGTACTGCCTCTGATCTGAAGTTCCTTAATGATAATATGTTTAAAGGGGATGGCTAGTAACTGATCAGAGGGAATCAGTGGGAATGCTGGGGGATGATTGTTCCAGTCCTTGTGGGATTCATTTAAGAGTACATTAATATCTATTGTTATGTGAAAATTATTTGCTTCAGAACGGTCTCATATTCAAGTAATGTGCAGTTTAATTCCCCGTCACTGTACAGGCATGCTAACCTGGAATCATTAAACTGCACATTACTTGAATATGAGACCATTCTGAAGCAAACAATTTTTCACACAACAATAGATATGTAGGCCTACTCTTAAATGAATCCCACAAGGATTGGAACAATCATCCCCCAGCATTCCCACTGATTCCCTCAGATCAGTTACTAGCCATCCCCTTTAAGCATATTATCGTTAAGGAACTTCAGATCAGAGGCAGTACAGGGGTGCCACATTTTCACCCAGCGTCTGACTGATCTGTCGGATCTGTCTGACAGATCAGTTACTTGGTTGCATCGTCACCTAATATGCGCTAGCTGCATCCTGCAGTAATTAGGGGAGGGATGGAAGGGGTGTCTTGTGCGATGACGTTTTGAGCAGCCACCAGTTTTTGTTCCACACAGACTAAAGCTCCTTACCTACTTGTGTACATTGGCCAAGAGATTCGCTTTTTGTGACTACTACTTCAGCTATAGTAACAAACTTAAAAACTCTCAGTCTAACATCATGACCCAGATGTCAAACTGTGATCTGCAAGTTTTCAAACAGGAACACACAGTCACATGGTCATTTTTTCTCTTCTTTTTTTTTTTGGGGGGGGGGGTGCCTCATAATAAGACAACTGATAGCTCTATGAGCACCCTTCAACTGTGCAATGTCTATTTTCGATGACAACTATACCTCGTGAGTTTATGTCGAGACATTGATAAAAGATCTATAAAATAGATAGAGAAGGTCAGTTTCTCCGACAGGCGACTACCCAACTGCAATTGTGAACAGGTTCATTCTCTATACAGGAAAATTGTCTAAGAATTGCCTTCGGGTGGTTTCCAAGGGCAATTATTGTAAATCTATATATTCTGTCCTCTAAACGATATTACCTTCCGAATGGTTTCTTCAACGCCTTGCTGTGGTAGATCAGAGCACCCGGCGCCATGACGCTGAACGGGTAACCGCTTGTGTACCTCTCAACTCCCCAGTCCTGTAGAACACACAATGAAACGAAACGGACACGAGCCATAATGGACAATGTGCGACGCACAATGCGGGTATGTAGAGGCCTCATTACAGTGCATGTTGATATTTCAATGATCGACAACCTTGTCATGCTCTAAAGATGTTTTCTGTTATCATTCAGGTGCTCTAAAAATCTCACACATGGAGACTTCTGCCCAACATAGCTCACGACAAGTAGCAACCTTTTTGACATTGAGCTGTCAAAAATGAAATGAAATAAAATATAACAAAGTCCAACATGAATCATCTCCATGGTTTGCGTAAGAATTAAGCATCAGCATCTTTTGACTGTATACGCTGACTTTCATATCTAAACCATCGAAAGTAAATAATATCACTAAGTCAATCGTAATCAAATGAATAAGTTTCATTACCAACATAAAATTATGTGAATTTGATGTGGGTTATTCATTTGGCATACTGTATACGATACGTTCGACTTTGATACTGACCACTTTCTTTGCCCATCAATTCTGGTGTAATTGTTTACATCCCATGCAAATTACCATCAATTTAGTTTGTGCAAGGTACATACTTGACTTATACGACCTCATTGCAAATGAAATTGGGAGAGAAATTACAACTTACTATATACATGTATGTATATATCTTCTTCTTTCTTTTTTTTTTTGATCCGAAATGTTGACATTAGGCAGTGGGAATGGGGATCAAATAAGCTGTGCTCACCATTTCACCGTAGTCGATGTTGCTGAGCGCATCCTTTCCAAACACATCAGCCAACTTCTTTAGAATTCTTCTTTCTCTTTCTGCCGGCTGGAATAGAATTAAGAAAAAATAAATCAAAATTTATAGCAAAATTATGCTATAAATTACGAACAAATCAGAAGCTTGAGTTTAGATGCAAATCACACCAAATAACGCATCATGAGTCACGAATTTACTGAAATATTGTTTTGATAAAGTTAAGTGGTCTCACATCACAAGGAAAATTTGGTCTGGTAACCAGAGTAGAAGAATTTTCATCTGTTTTTTTTTTTTCAATCATTATTATGATATTATAGCCGGCTAAGGGAAAATAGTTTTGACGTTGTTAGAACCACGCTCCTTATTAGTCTTGATTAAGTTTTCCAAAGACATAGGTCTCCCGTTTCTCTATCTCTCCATCTCTCTCTCTCTACGAATATCTGGCACCATATCTCCTTATCCCTCTCATCTTATACTTTCATTATCATCCTCTTTTTCTATTCATTAAAGGGTTCCTGCAGTCCGATGTATGCTGACCTCTATTGATGGTTTTTGGTTTTGTACATAATCAAATCACTGAATACTTCCTGAAAGTATGCATCATTTTTTTTAATATGTTTCTCAATATTTTTTCTGTGCACCCTGTAAAGCCCCATTGCACCCCTGAAAACATTCATCCAGATCATCTTTATTTGTATTCCCGCTGTGATGTCATCCTCCTGTAACACTTGAGCCGAACAACAGGTACAGTTATGTGCCTTACCATTCACTGCTATTACTACCCGCACTTCCTTACTACAATAGCATCACGTGTTCTCTTATATGCAAATGCTCTGACGAATTCCTAACGTAGCAATGACGTAGTCGAGAATGTGACTCTAATTCAATACACGTATACTCATGAAAACTTAATCGAATCAAAGAAAAAAAAAGAGCGAATAGGAATGGTGATACTCTTACCGTTAGGAGTCTGAGTTCCTCCGAGAATATCACACCCATGAGAGCAGGGTTTTCCGCCGCTTTTGCCTGGGGATTCCTGTTCGGTGCGCAGGTATCGAAGACGAACTCGTAGGCGATGAGGTCTTCCTCGTCGTCGTCGAAAGCCTTCTCCTCGTCGACCAGCTTCAGCACTAGACCACTTTTGCCGTTCTTCCGCCAAAATGCCTGCCGGAAAACGAAGAACGATTACAAATACCAATTTTAGCTAGAATCTTTAATTCATATTACTTAGACTGTTTGTACCTGTCTGTCAAAATTGTATAATTTATGTTATATATTATGAATAGTTTCATTTATTTGTACCTGAATGTTTATAAGTGAATAAAATTTCTTTGTGGAAAAAAATACAAAGACTCTCGTGAATTGTATTGAGTTTACAGGCGGCTGACGAATTATGTGTCAGCTTGTTGTTGGTATATCTTTGCACAAAATATAAATCCAAAGATTTATGAGATCAAGCATAATATCCTTTCATAAGAGTATTCGATATCTAATCGATGTAAGCTGTTAGATAAGGTAATCATAGTTGAGCATACGTCTTCGCAAATACTGCCGAACAGAAGTGCAGAGTTTGTATCTCATTTACAAAAGCACGCAAATCTATTAACTGGTTGTATGTATCGAAATTGATGTCGAAATGAATGATTATGCTTTAGACGAAGTATGAAATGAAAATCTATGTTGTTGTTGTTTTTTTAACCCTTACAGCTTTGTTTACTGTTAGCCACAATCAATGAAATTTGTTATGTTTGTTCCTCTCATGCACAGAAAAAAAATATATATATATACTGTCAATGAATGTTGGTCACGTGATCCTGGTACCTCCAATCATGTATCATTTCAGTGGTCCTTTAATTGTGTGAGGTTGTCTGACCGTTTCACCTGAGTGGGTTTGCCTTTCGTATACTCCTCCTGGGTTTTTTTATAAACAAGGGGGGGGGGGTCTTTTCCACCGCCCTGGTTTTAAAACCAATAATCACAGTTTCAAGTGTATTCAATCTAAATGATAATGACCATAATTATGGCTACCAGTCATTTGTCATCATTCGCCAAAACGGGGAGGGGGGGGGGGGCGGGAGGGAGTCGGTAATTCATACCTTCTCGTATGTGACGACATACTTGATGCAGAAGCCAGCCGGCATGAGGCTGGCGAGTGCCTGTCTCTTCAGCGGAGGGTCTGGCTTGTGCATGATGCGGACTGTGAGAATTGCCCAAGATAAAAATGAAAGCAAAATAACCCAGGTTACCGATAATGACAGCGCACAACAACGATCTTGCTATAACTGATGGCAAAAAAAGACATATGACCCTACATCCATCATCATGACAGTGATAATGATATCACTATCATTGTTATTATTATCATGATGATGACAATGATGATTATTACTTTTATGATTATTATCATTGTTATTATTATTATTATTATTATCATTATTATCTTCATCATCATCATCATTTTACCATTATCATTAGTCCAACGGTGAGTTGGTTTGTGGTAGACCACGTAGATTCTTTTCTTGATTCGGTGCAGTCCCGAAAATGGGCCAGATACTTAAGAGACGTTTTGAACAATATTGTATGTTGATTTTCGTTATGCCTACGAAAAAATGATATTACAACTATACGTCGCATCGCAAACCTACGAACGTACATTATATGAAACAGTGTCGCCACTTGAATGCCTATGTTGCAGTAAACCCTGTATGAGAAAGAAAGCGACAAATAGCTATCCCCTACCTGAATGCGCCACGGAAGTCGCCACGAGTACCCGTCTGGCCCGATACTGACATCCGCTGTCGGTGCTGACGACCACGAGTTGCTTGTCGGTCTGGTCGATAAGCAGCACGGGGTCGTCCAGGCGAAGATTTGCCCGGTCGATGCCCGTGGCCAGCCTCTCGCACAACTGCTGTGCTCCACCCTGGATGAGAATTTCATACAGAACTCTAAATCAGCTTGTGAGGAGATATATTCCCACTCTATATCATTTTTTCTTGTCTCTTGCTTGCGGGTTGACTCCGTCTCCGTTGACGGCCTTTTCCTCGTTCGCTTACTACAGCATGAAGCCCTTTATACACTGAATCTATATCTTGACTCACTCTTAACATATCAAGAGTTTTAAGGAAACGATATTAAATAGCTGAATAGAGTGGCCTATTTTTTCTCATTTCTCATTACTCAGTACCTAACAATCAGTGAACAGTAAGGGTGCAAAATCAAACAGCCGAAGTCCTTATCATCAGTTGTTATTTCGTTTCAGTGGTATACAGATCCATGTATGGAAAGACTATTGAAAGATAGCCAGCGGATAAGTATGTTTCTTGGCAATTCCTCAGTTCGGAGTATCTAAAGAATACCTAAAGAAAATACGCGGAATGACCGGAACTATGCTGTCTTTCGTCCAATTTTTCACACATCGACCGTATTTCTTGTTTGTATTCCTTCTCCTCCTCTTCTTCTTCTTCTTCTTCTCCTTCTTCTTCTTCTTCTTCTTTTTTTCAACGGGGTTAGATGGAAAACAGATACATTAATTACTCTCTTGCAGCTCAACTTATGTCTTGGAAATTATTTGGTTGTTTAATTCGTAGGTCACGTTTTACATGAGGTTAAATGACAATAGTCCCAAAAGTGAGATAAAAACACAGCATTAGGGGGATATGAGGGTACTTTATTCTTTTTTTAGTATGTTTGTTTGGTCTTTTATATATCTTATGTTGTTATCACTGCTGCTGATGATGATGACTGATGATATTGATGATGAAATTTCCTTTCATTGCGCTCCAAGAATATCACAAATCCTCAGTGCTATTACTACAGTTAAGGAACCTCGTTGTTTACTTATGTCCCAAGCTTTATCGTAATATAATCTCGTTTTCGGGTCAGACGACTCAAGAACGGTAGCCGTCTTCACTACGGATTGATACCTTGATTTTCAGTTGCCTTGACGACGGGAACTCGTCATCCTCCCCAAACATGACCTTCCATCCTCCGACACTGTTGAGAACGTGACAGAAGAAGAGCAGGGACATCTCACGGGGAGTGACCCCGAAGGTCATGACCACCAGTGCGTCGAACACCTGTCGAGCAGCTTCCGGACAGAGAACCAGAGGGAGAGACAGAGTAAAACATTCACGTTATTCACCCTTGACTATCGCATGGAACTTTGAAAAGTCATCGTCTCTCATAATTTTCTTTTTGTTCCCCATGCGTAGCAATTTTGTGGAAATTTCAAGTCGGATTTCATTTAAGGAATTTTATCAGACAGTTTTGACAGCGCCGGAAACGAAACGCCTAAAGATGTGTTTGGCATTAAAGCGATAAGGTGAATGTATTTTATTAACTTTTATCTTCACTGACGCTCATCTTTACGATATCATCTTTGTGCTGGAGGGATGGCGTGCTGGTGGTTGTACCGTGGAACCAACAGTTCAATCGCCAAATGGTAATTTGGAAAGCAAATGAGGCCAGGCGTCAGCCGACGTCATCTCGGTCGCCGTACGCGCCCAATTCATACGTGAATTTGCTCCAGCATTCTTAACGGTAGTAGACATTACCATGCACATTTTCTCAGCAATCTGCTGGTTGTATACATCAAAATCTATTGAGATCTGCAAAACGCTGTGATGCATTTGCAGATCTGATGAGGACGCGATAAGATTAACATAATCCATCGGAACAATAGATATATTCAGTGCAAAGCTGCACACAGATAGGAAAGACTTCATCTATCAAATGTTGGGTTCCTGTTTTGCTCCTCCTCTTTTTGGTACTTGTTAGAGTGAAAGAAGTCCCTTCTATTATCTTGTTCAATCAAACGCCGGGAGTTTTAGAATGGGAGGATTTAGGAGACAAGGGAATGCGGATTGGGCGCGGCGGGACTTTGATACTGCATGCAGCACAGTATAGTGGAGGTCAACAGAGTATCGTAAAGCCAAAAGGAGGATTGAGCTTCATAAAACCACTGAAAGCATGGTCCACATATCAAGTCACCATGTATACTTCTTATTAAACATGCCTCCCATTTAAATGAGGGAGCAACTGAGCCAAACAGAACTCAGACAAACGCGTTGCGATTATACGGTCCTAGCAAATATTTCTTTCATGTGCAAAGTAGTTGCAGTGGTGCGAAAATAATGATTAAAGAACCTGAGGCGAAAAACAGCGTATGATTTCCAGTCTTCACGTGTGGGAGGAAAACCGCGAATTTAAGGAGAAAACGATTTAGATTCTTCCAAAGGTGAACGACGACTCTGTCCGAATGTTCAGCTTGAATTCATGAACATGAAAGGGCATGTCCGTTCTACCTTGACCCGATATAAGACAAGAGGGAAAATTATTGTTATCTATTATTGTTATCTATGATCTCCACATCGGGTAGTGTCGGGGCACGTGAAATACAGCAGGAAACCGATGTATAATGACAAAAAGTTTGAAACAATTCAACAGGACACATACCCCAACCGGACACTACCCTCTAACTGAATCCACCAGGTTTACACTGTGGCACTATATACACGATTAACATCCTCGAAGGGAGTTTGTTTGTTATGTACTAATTGTTCATGAATGGGATTTTTTTTTCATCAGGAGTGGTATTTGAATTGGTACTTGACTGAAAGGTAAAAGTCCAGGACTTATTGTCCAGAGAGTCCTTGATCCGGAACAAAACATTTTGCCACTCACCATCCGTCCAAATGTGCTCCTGCTTGAACTGTTCCAGTGTGATGGCGTCCCATTTGAGGGACTCACTCAAATCAGTAGGGTCCTTCTTCGACATATCCTCCCGCATGCTTTCGATCTGAGGAGACGATAATAAAGTGTTAGCGGGGCATTCCAGACAATTTATATCACTTCACATACGTAATGTAGTTCACAAATCGATACTGCCATGTAAAGATTAGTGGAATTCATTCCACTAATCTTTTAATTTATTGATGTCCCTGAGCAGATAAATCTATACTCTGAAAAACTCAAAACATAATACACTGAAAAAGCAAGACAATGATGATGACATAGGAGGTTATTCTAATAGCAATGTAATTTCATTTCATAATGTAGGCTAATTACACTGTAAGCATTAACATGCACAAACTGTGTAGAGGTGGACGGAATATAATTTGTTACTAGATACTGGAGGAAAAATATCAAAAAGAGAAGAAAAAAGACGTACACTGGCCTTTAGGCGTATATATTGCCCGCTGTCATTCCAAAGCGACAAACAGGAACAGGACTCCCTTTCATGAAAGCTGTAATACCTCCATTCTACAGAGATTTTCTCTCATCGGTCATTCGTCGGAAACAAAGTTTGTTGCTTCCGGCCACCCACGGAAGTGTATCGGATCAAAATCTGATGAATCCGACTTGGTCGGACAAATATCAGGGGAGTGTCAGACATGTCGCGCGTGATCCTCGTCGGACGAACTTGTCTCATCGGATCACTCCTCGACATGTCTGGCACTGACATAACAGTCGACCAACACAAGTCGGACCCATCGGACTGCGATTCGATACACGTCGGTGGGTGGCCAGAATGAGTGAACGATGAGAGAGAATCTCTGTGGAATAGGGGTATTAGCCCTGACAAGTTGTCAATCTTTGACAATCACCGTAGTAACAGTCAGTGACCAGAGCTTCTCAGCCAAACAAAACCAAGGATTTTACTGAAATTGTCAGACAGACAACTTGTCAGGGCTGACAACTTTGTTGTTTCCTCTTTTTAGCATTTCTTCTAGTGTACACAGTCGGTCTTTGATAATCAATACGACACTTCAAATTTTAGCACAATCAATATGTACTGTGTCTAATGCGTGATATCTGCATACATGCACCTGTTACAAAATTGTGTCATTACATTAACGTCAAATGACAAATGCATTCGTGTTTTGCAAATAGGTCTACTTGTACATATTTGACTCTGGTTATCAGGCCAAGAGATGTCACCTAGCATCAAAACACACAGTGACATACCTAAACCTGGTATCGGGTGACTGCATACTCGTTTCATTTATCTCTCTCTTTCTACTCTCTATATTATACGTTTATTTGTCTCTGTCTCTGTCTGTCTATCTGTCTGTCTGTCTACCATTCACTGTTATTACTACCTGCTCTTATTGACTACAGCATCATACGTTCTGGTTTATGCAAATATTTCTGACAATTTTTTGGACATTATAGCAATGAATGGTAAGGCACATAACTTGTGGCTATTGTTCAGTTCAAGTGTTACGGCAGGATGATGTCACGACTGGAATATAAATAAAGATGATCTGGAGGATTTTTCTTTCGAGGCGGACCCTAGGGTGCTGAAATTATATATACATATATATATATATATATATATATATATATATATATATATATATATATATATATATATATATATATATATATATATAAAGAAAGACTCTCAAGTACCCCATGGATCCAACGATTACAAAATTGTTTATTACAAAATTTTCGGTCTGCCTCAGACCTTCGTCAGTGTAAAGACAATCAAAATGTGCTCCAAATGTGCAAATGTCGTCCAAATGTGCTCCTGCTTGAACTGTTCCAGTGTGATGGCGTCCCATTTGAGGGACGTCTTTACACTGACAAAGGTCTGAGGCAGACCGAAAATTTTGTAATAAAAAATTTTGTAATCGTTGGATCCATGGCGTACTTGAGACTCTTTCTTCTAATAATTACAACATTCGAAGTCCAACACGTGGAAAATTCCAAGATGAACATTTTATATTGGATTTGTATGCATACTTTTATGAAGTACTAAGTGATTGGTTATGTGCATACCTCAATAGAGGTCAACATACATTTGGATTGCAGGGACCTTTTTAGCACCCACTGAGACCCTTTGAAATTCCCTACAGAAAGTAATGATTTATTCAAGCTCTCTTTTAATGTGCTCATGTTGACCTTTAGCGAACAGGAGAGCATTTGAAGACGTGCGGAACCATATACAACTCCATGGGAGAACCGATGAAATAGGACAACTTCATCAAATCATGAAGCTACACATGACCAAATCGATAAAGTAACAAAATCTAATGTGGGCTGGTGCAAAAGGAGTGGAAAAGAGACTGGGACGCGTGGTTTTTAGTTCAGTGAGTACGGACTCGAACCAGACATTTCCATTGAGTCTGCAAGCTTTTGAATGATATTTTTTCAGTGTTTCTCCTAATCCTATGTCTACTAACAGGGGCGTAGGCATGTGAATGCGTGTTAAAATTACTTACACAATATTGGGAACTCGCAGATTCGTCAAGTGGATTGCTAATGGAATCATCAAAATTTCATAATTCAAGGGATAAGTTCTGGCAAAGCAGAAAAAGCCCGGCAAAGAAACAGGGAGCATATCATTTAGTGCTCTTACATGTACATGATGTGTCTATTTTTCATGGACCTTGCAGGTTGAGTCACGTGACATAGGTATTTCTAGTTTCTTGTATATTTAGCGACCTTCTTGAACATTTGTATATAATGGTGGCCAGCTCGTTTATTGTATACACGTTGCCACACTACAACGGCTCTGCATAAAAGTGGTTTTTATCGTATTGTGGGGATTTCACGACATACTTACTCTGTTGCTGTAGACACTCCTTTCGCGCTATTGTGGCAAACTTTTTATGGAAGGAACGCGTTAATGCGGGTGTATACAATAGAGTAAAAACCTGATACCTGGGTCGCTGAGCACAGATATCTATACAGGCGTGTTGGATTTGTCATCTCTGGCTGCTTGTATTTACTCAATGAACAAACACCATGTACAAATGCCAATGCGGTCGCTGCTATTTACAAAAGGGAGGTTGGAAGTTATTACGGTGTACACGCATTAATTTGTCCCAATATTGACAAGAATTCTGGTGCATGCATATGAGAAACAACAGTATCAATGGCAATGGTAGGGTTGGCAAGGGTCTAGCGATAACTCCAAATGTGACACTTCAAAGTAGTGTGAACAATGCTGTCCTCACATTAAACTAACTGAATTGATATACGAGTTCAAGTAGACTGTTTCTACACCTGTATGTCTGTACTTTTTGGAATATAATATGTAGAGAAGGATTACAGGTGCACTACTAGCAATTCCTCTTTTCAATGGCCAGAAGGTAGAAACGGGGGTAGTTTTAGATTATTCAACTCTGAGAACAAGCCACCATGACCTAAGTGTTTCAATCCTCCCCCTCATTTTTTTATCATCTTATCAGCTCGACGTAATATAATATGACATGCACAATATCACATTTTTTTATGATAGAGCAATAATAATGATAACAGTGATAACGGTATTTATTATCACGTTGTTGTTATCATTATTAACAATGATAATGATAATGATGATAATAATAATAATAATAATAATAATGATAACAAAAATAACGATTATCAATACTATCTTTATCATAATTGTTATTATCATTATCATCATAAATGTTGTTGTTCTTATTGTTCTTGTTGTTCTTGTTGTTGTCATCGTCGTCATCATATCCTGTTAAGATCAAAGGCACCGATATATAAGATGGCCTCACCCGTGACTCGAAGGAGCTGATGTCCAGTCGTCGGAATGGGTTGATGGGATAGATGTTTCCGGAGTACTCCTCCCTGCTGCCGTCAGGGTATATCAAGATGTTCTTGCCCTCCTTGTGCTCTGGGTACGTCTCCAGCTCCAGTTCGTCCAGCAGCTCCAGGATTGTCCTCTGTTCTCTAGGAGGATAAGCGTTTTCAATTCTAATTAAAATCTATTTCACAATTTTCATATAACAATATTACATAAAAAATAATAGCACAAGTTTTGAAGGAAAGATAAAACAGGCTCTCCAGACTAGCCATCCATGATTTCCTAACTCTGGTGTGAGAGAATAGCTACGGACTCTGATAAGTGGAAATTTTATACAGTATGTCCCCCCCCCCCCCCCCCCGAAAAAAAAATGAGATTTTCAGTATGATGAAAGTTATGGTTTCATACCCTGAAATTGTATTTGGTTTGATTCACTATTTTTGAAGTTACCATTGCGGAGGGTCCCGTTGTAATTTTTTTTTTTTTTTTTTTGGGGGGGGGGGGGGGGGGAGGGGGTGGACAAACGGTATAAATGCCATCGCGAAAACGAGACAATTCCTAGCCACGTGAAAGAAAAAAAGAGAGAGACATTTTGTTGGCTCTCGTTTTCACCCCTTCTTGATCCTAACAGGAGATGATAAAGAGATTTCAGATCACGACTTCTCGTCTTCTCGTCTTCTCAGACCGAGTCGAAATGACGAGGAATTATCTTGTCTTCTCGATAGTATCCCTTAGGCCTATTTTTGCTTCCATATCCATAGCCAGCCTGAGGTTCGACTATACATCGGCATCCCGTACCCCTTACTATTGTCAATTATGTCTAGAAGATTGAAGCTGTTACCGCTGTCACTTTCCTAATTTGAGAGCAAACGCTACTACAAAGAAGTATGAGATATATCTGATTCCATGACATTCGCTCCCATGAAATATCTGCATGCATAGCCAATCATAACTTCTACCCACAAACATAGTAACCCAGATGCCCTGAACTTCATCCTCATCATCGATATTACGAGTCTGTTCTGATTGGCTATTTGTTCCTTTGTTTGTTGTTCTTTTTGAGTATGCAAAGGAAGTAAAATATAAAAAAGACGTCTCATTATGCTCCCAAAAAAAATGGGTACATAGATTTTTTTTTCTATTTCACGTTCGAGTCAACACCATGCAAGGATGATTTTGTGCTCTTTGCTTATTCACAGCGTAGCTGATCTTTTAAAAGAGATCCGCTATAATTATGTCAACTATACTTTATATCTTATTCAGAACAGGTAACGACTAGATTGATTTGCCCTCCAGCAACATGACATTTTGACACAGAAACTTTTACGCCCTGCATTGCGCTGACATTGAATGGAAATGAAATGCCTGCAGCAAGTTTATTTAGTTATATCTCTGCCAATTTTGGCATACTTTCCCAGTTAAACGGAGTTACAGTACGTACAAGTACCAGGTATTCTCTTTCTCACTGGTATGAAGACACCCCCCCCCCCCCCCCACCACCACCACCACCGCCACCACCGCCACCACCACCACCACCCCCGTCTGTAAGTGTGGGGTTTTTTGGTACGGCTATGCCTACGTAGTTGCCACAGTTGTGAAAGGGTATGACGATTGGACGTGTGTTTCCAATTCAATTCCTCACGTGAACAAATTGAGTCGACTTAATTACTTTTGGGGAAAAATTGCAACGAAATTTCAACGAACGTCTTGACTGGATCATACTGCTAACCAAGATTATAGCGAAGCATTGATAGGCTATAGGATACATGACTGTCACATTTTAATATGTGCCCCCACGTTGAAACTATAGGCAGGATAGGAGCCTGCCATTCACCTAACATGCCCTACTTTGTGCTTGGATGAGTCTCATTAAGCCCTCTATAATCACCCATGATCGATGTCGATTCCTGTTTGTATAAGGCTCATTTTAACGATTCGGATTTCATTTAAAGAATGGTGAAGTCTGCATACATATGTCATTAGGCTATACAAATCGGTGAGCTGTGAGGCAGTACAAAGACAGTTTAACGAAGTTCCAGTCAGTCAGAGGTTCGTTCATCCCTCTAGAAACATGGCCTTATCATTTTGCTCCACGATCGGTTTGTATTTACAGAATGTGTGTTTGTTAGACAAATTTGTCGAAGTCTTTTCGCTCACTTACGTGCTGACCCACTGATCACCGAGGTCAAACCGCCGAGTTCCAGTAGCTGTGTTCATCATGGGAGACAGCGTGCGTCCGCCAACGTGGGCTATATCAAACATAGTAGTGATAAAACACGAAAAAGCAAATACGTCAATTAAGGGTTCTATAAACCGTCGTCTCGGTATGTTTCAATGACTCACAAAGGATGTTAATTTGTGTGTATGTATGTTAACAATGGTCAAATGGACGGATGAATTTTAGCTGTGTATGACAGGGTGATCGAAAGAGAGAAGCGTCTGCATGCTTCATCCAATGAGCGAAATTCGAACAAGACCTAACATCAACAGCCTTTTCAGATTTGAATTCACCTCTTACTGGTGAAACTTGGCCAAACGGTCGTCGTGAGAATGGTATTGAGTATTGAATCTATCGGAGCTAATAAGCATCAGTGAAGTACCTTCTGATGGTTCTGGATGGTATATACTCGCAAATTAATTTTATGGTCTTCAGGGAGGAGAGAATGGCGGTCATGGTAATAATTGTAGGACTACTCATTATGGGGAGATGTTCGTCATTCCGAAGGTTCTTTAATCCAAATATTAAATAAGGCAAGCTATTCCGAAGGTTTGTTATTCCGCAAGATAAAACAATCCCCATACCGAGGTGCTCCCTAAATCTAATGAAATAGGGTTCGTTAATCAGATAATTTGTGGCGTTATTCCGAAAAATAAAAAGAAGGTGCAAACTTTAATGTACCTTCTGAATTACGAACTTTTACCCCATTTCCTGATTATTAAACGAAAATTGTGGAGAACGAACCTTATTTCATTTTCGGAATAACAAACTTTTCATCATATTCGGATCATAAACAACCCTTGGGAATAACGAACAGTAAAAATGGTAACCTAGTCATCATATTAGGAGACAGATACGACGGGAGAACGTACAGTTTGCCTCGAGCACCACCAGCTTTAGATTTGGGTGCTTCTTCTTCAGCGTGTATGCCGCCGTCAGACCCGATAAGCCCGCCCCTACGACCACCACATCGAGCGGTGGTTCGGGCTCTGGGTAGCCGTTGCCGAGGTGATCGGACAGCGAGGTCGGTGGAGCGGACATCTGTGCCCCGGCGTCGACCGGGGAGATAAAGTCCTCATCGTGCATTCCGTTGGCGATGGGCCGGTCAAAGTACTGGTCAAATGAGTCTGTGCTGCCTCGAGACTTTGCTTCGTCATCGTCGCCCGTGATCACCTCCTGTTTGCATTGTGAAATGAACCATCCAGAAATTAGCATGGGAAATACAGTATGTAAAAAAAAATACAATCGGATTTTTGCATCAATAACTTCCAATACGATTAAACTGTCTGAAAGTTATTTCAGAGTCTTAAAATATGATATCTTAACTTTATTTTGCAGAAAACCCCATTCAATTCCGTTAAGTGGTCACAGAGAAATGTGGATCGTTGTAAAGCAGGTAATGGGTCTGATTCTTTCAACTTCCACTTGGATGCTCTTAGACCTGCATATTAATGTGTGAACACAACGGACAGATGCATGGATTCAATGCAATAATCGCATATTTCATTCAAATCATTAATCAGTGACTTCATTAATCAATTTGTTAGTTTATTGATTTATTTATATTATCATATCTCCATTATATCTATTTATTCATTCATTCACTTATTGATTCAATAGCGAATTATTACAAAAGTCATACTTTGATTTACATGGAGGGATTCTTCCAGTAAAGAAGCAATCAATATCATTTTTAAACCGCTCGAGTGTGGTGCTGTGTTACCCTTGAAAGACTATCGGTAATTAATATCTGCAGAAGCCTTCGAAGAGAATAATACTGTCTAGCTTTACAGGTAGACATTTCAAAAGAAAAACGAAACGCTAACGAACCTAACTTTTTACTACTTCCCGAGAGCCATTTTCCTCGAGTTGTCGATGAATGCACAATTGTGATGTTTTAGATGATAAAGTATAAACAATGAATGTTTACGTACAATTACTACTTTCATAGAGTTTCGACGCTTGTTGTGTAATGTATACTTTGAATGTTGTTTTTTTTAGACGTTCTTGTTTTTGTATCTATCATAAAAAAAAACTGCAATGTGTAACTGAATTCTTTGAAAATCAGGATTCTGAGGTTGTGTTTGCACACATGCAATCAAACACACAATCATCAGTGTTTGCACTGTATTTCCTTATATTTGCCTATATACCAAAGCACAGTGTTTCTTCCCTTTTGAGCTATCTACAAGGAAGTAATAAGTGTCGTTTTATTTGGAACATTGCACTTTGATATTAAAGTGACGTGCGTTAGCCACGTAACCCGAATACAGTTTCATTCTATCGCGCCATTCACATCAAATCATTACGGTTCCTCATATTACGAATGGCAACACCATTACATACATCTACCGTATCATAATAGACCACGGACAGTTTCACGAGTACTTTGGGACTATTGTTGACAGCAATTACAATACATGAATTGACAACAGTACTATTGTCGTTTCGCGATGAAGAATAATGAGTTACTAATAGCATGATTCCTTCCTATGAAAAATCAAGTCACCTTCACGGATTGTTCGAAGGGTAATCAACAAATTGAGCCAACATCATTGAAAATCAAGATCCTGGATGTCTTTCATCGTACATCCTGTCAAAAAACCACTTTAAAATTTTGCAGGTTACCTTTTGTTGACCCGCCATTGTTTAGTCCATGACAAACGCGTACCATCAATTCAAGAGAAGTACAAGTGAATATCATTAAATAATCTATTCAACTTTCGTTTGTAATTGACTCGGGGGAAATGAAATGCCTAGGAGCTTGAAGTTCATGAAGCGGGGTTCCCACTATCGTGCGATCCATTGCGAACGCCACGATTGGACATTCGTAACTGATCGTGGAAAATTTGTTGAACTCGTCTGAAATTTCACGTTTGGATACGAGGTTATGCGAGTCAATACGTGTTGGTACGCTTGGATGCGATATGGTCACGATTGGTCTATTTCAAGCGATACGATCTGTCACGATCTGGTCTGCCGTTCAAATACGATCCGACAGGATTGTCCTGATTGAGTTCATGATTGGTACCGATCTAACATGACCATTACGATCAGGATCCCCGATCTGGTACGTGCAGCAACGTACTGATACGTTCCAATACGAATACCGCGAACCAATACGGGCTGCTGAGATAAGATACGATATCTTTTACGATCGGGATTAGAAGCGACCCCCATTTAAAGCGGGGTTCCCACTATCACGATTGGCGCCACGATTGAAATCGTGGTCTTAATCGTGCAGCAAGCGTGATGGTCTTATCAGATTGTATCAGATCTTAAGGTCAATCGTGGCAATCGCGTTAATCGTAGGAAAATTTTGGACGGTTCAAAAATTTTCTACGATTATCACGATTAGTTTTTGATCGTGATCATCTCATCAGATCGTCTAGGATCGTATCCAAACGCAGTAAATCTCTTCTAATCGTGCTTCTTAATCGTGTTGATCGGGAACGACTTTTTCACTTTACTTCCGCTTATCATTTTTATTATTTTTTGCCCATTTGCCCTTATGTTACTCATAAATTGATTTATTTTGTATTCTGATAGGTGGTCGCCTGCATCTTTAGATTATTTTTTCCAAACGGTAAATTCTATGACGGTGTGGGGTTTAATTGTCGTAATTTTTAAGGTACATTATCAAAATAATTTTTCAAATGATTTCATAAAATGAAAGTTGTATTACAGATTTTTAGATGTTTTCATACATTATGTTAATGATGTTTTCATTAATGAGTTGCTATTACCATTATACAGACACACAAAACAGGATATGGGATAACTTTTGTAACCAAAACAAAAAATGAGCAAAAATAAAATGGCAATTGTATGTCTGCACGTATTGACTAAAGTCAGTACAAAGATGAGAATAGTTTAATGAATCGTGCTTGAATGGGTACATATCAAAGGCAAATGGTTTATTTTTAAAAGTATATTACAGAGTTGTTTTTTTTTTTGGGGGTGCAGTATCCTGCTGTTTGTGTATTGTGCATAGTAATTAAGAGTTCTTGTTTCATCAGCCATCGTTTGACCCCTTTACATCTATTTTGACACTTTTCAATGTCTTTTTTGTATGTTTGGTAGCACATAATTTTAGAGGGAAATGGTTATATTTAACTCTCATTATTACTGCAAATGTAAAAGTGACCATTGTCGTGGATGCGAGATCACTCGTATGATTATGACAATGAAGATCACTCTTATTATTTTTCACAGTTAGTTATTCAATAAGTGTAGCAATATACCCCTGCGAAATAATCTTGCGTAAAACCTCCTTTTTTGTTAAAAAGTGACATCATTTTGATTAGGGAATCACTTTTCTGTTATGTGTGTGTATCAGTTATGTTAAACATTGTTAAGTAAAACACTAAATCAAGCCGAATAAACCAAACTTTTAATAACCCATGAGATAACGACATTTTGAAATAAAAAGGCATATGATACATATACTTTGCGAATATGAAATTGAACACATAAGCAATACTATCCATTCGGCCAACTTTCTTATATCGAGCGTATATAACACACAATACTATGTTACATAACATTCAAAATGATCCCATCTTTCTTAGCTTCCATTTCATCATGTAATTATTTTCTTCATGTATTGGAGAAAGGTCATTTTGTCTTGCTGTTTGTTTTTTTTTTTCTGGGGAAGAGGGGCAATCATCTGATTTTATGTATTTGGGTTCGTTATTTCATTCTTTTTTTTTTGTGAGGGGGGAGGGTGAGCATGTCGATTTAATAATCTATTAATTTCTTTACGCTTAATGTTAGACGAGGGAATATCTGAGGTTATGGCTGGCCTGGGTGCTGTTTCTTTCTGATAACATAATCGTTATTAGCAATACTGCAAAGGTCACGTTGTCATCATCGTCAACCTGTCAAGCCTTGCCATCATCAATGGTTGTGGATAAAGTTAATAGGCCTAATCACTCTGCATAATTTAAGGGAAACAATAAATCTATCGTCAGCTGGACTATAATATTCCCATTCGGGTCCAATCGCGCCTTAAATGGGGGTCGCTTCTGATCCCGATCGTAAAAGATATCGTATCTTATCTCAGCAGCCCGTATTGGTTCGCGGTATTCGTATGGGAACGTATCAGTACGTTGCTGCACGTACCAGATCGAGGATCCTGATCGTAATGGTCATGTTAGATCGGTACCAATCGTGAACTCAATCAGGACAATCCTGTCGGATCGTATTTGAACGGCAGACCAGATCGTGACAGATCGTATCGCTTGAAATAGACCAATCGTGACCATATCGCATCCAAGCGTACCAACACGTATTGACTCGCATAACCTCGTATCCAAACGTGATATTTCATACGAGTTCAACAAATTTTCCACGATCAGTTACGAATGTCCAATCGTGGCGTTCGCAATGGATCGCACGATAGTGGGAACCCCGCTTAAGAAGCGATTGGACCCGAATGGGAATATTATAGTCCGGCTGACGATAGATTTAATTGTTTCCCTTAAATTATGCAGAGTGATTAGGCCTATTAATCTTATCCACAACCATTGGTGATGGCAAGGCTTGACAGGTTGACGATGATGACAACGTAACCTTAGCAGTATTGCTAATGACGACTATGTTATCAGAGAGAAAGCAGCACCCAGGCCAGCTATAACCTCAGATATTCCGTCGTCTAATATTAAACGTAAAGAAATTAATAGATTATTAAATCGACATGCTCACGCTCCCCCTCAGAAAAAAAAAATGAAACAAGGAAAAGTAGAAATTACGCGGTGCGTAATATATGTCCCCGCCGGAAGTAGCATTTAGTAGCAAAATGTACAATATAGGTAAAAAATCAAGGTCAAAGGTCAAAGAAGTCAAAGGTTAAAATTCTGTGTAGAAGTTTTGAAGCCCTCACCTAGTGCCATCACATAAAGGAAACAGAATCGAAATCGGGTTAGAAATGGCGAAGGAGTAGCATTTTGTAGCCAATGTACAATATAGGTCAAAAATCAAGGTCAGAGGTCAAAGGTCAAAATTCTGTGTAGAAGTTTTGAAGCCCTCACCTAGTGCCATCACATAAAGCAAACGGAAGTGAAATCGGGTTAGAAATGGCGAAGGAGTAGCATTTTGTAGCAAAATGAACAAAACAGGTCAAAAATCAAGGTCAAAGGTCAAAGAAGTCAAAGGTCAAAATTCTGTGTAGAAGTTTTGAAGCCCTCACCTAGTGCCATCACATAAAGCAAACGGAATCGAAATCGGGTTAGAAATGGCGAAGAAGTAGCATTTTGTAGCAAAATGTACAATACCTGCAGGTCAAAAATCAAGGTCAAAGGTCAAAGAAGTCAAAGGTCAAAATTCTGTGTAGAAGTTTTGAAGCCCTCACCTAGTGCCATCACATAAAGCAAACGGAATCAAAATCGGGTTAGAAATGGCGAAGGAGTAGCATTTTGTAGCAAAATGTACAAAGGTCAAGGTCAAAGGTCACGACTGAAATTCTGTGTAGAAGTTTCAAAGCTCCCATGTAGTGCTATCACATAAAGCAAACAGAATCAAAATTGGCTCATAAATGACAGAGAAGTAGCAAATTGAAGATTTTGATCACACACGGACGCACACACGGACGGACACACGGACGGACGGACGGACGGACGGACGGACACACGGACACACGGACACACGGACACACGGACACACGGACACGCACACGTACGGAGCCCGTTTCATAGTCCCCTGCTCGAACTCGTTCGGCGGGGACAATAACGAACCCAACTACATAAGATCAGATGATTGCCCCTCTTCCCCAGAAAAAAAAATCAAGACAAAAATGACCTTTCTCTCCAATACATGAAGAAAATAATTATATGATGAAATGGAAGCTAAGAAAGAGGATGGGATCATTTTGAATGTTATGTAACATAGTATTATGTGTTATATACGCTCGATATAAGAAAGTTGGCCGAATGAATAGTATTGCTTATGTGTTCGATTTCATATTCGCAAAGTGTACGTATCATATGCCTTTTTATTTCAAAATGTCGTTATCTCATGGGTTATTAAAAGTTTGGTTTATTCGGCTTGATTTAGTGTTTTACTTAACAATGTTTAACATAACTGATACACACACATGACAAAAAAGTGACTCCCTAATCAAAATGATGTCACTTTTTAACAAAAAGGAGGTTTTACGCAAAATTATTTCGCAGGGGTATATTGCTACACTTATTGAATAACTAACTGTGAAAAATAAAAACAGTGATCTTCATTGTCATAATCATACGAGTGATTTCACATCCACGACAATGGCATGGGTGTATGCAAGGGGGGGGGGGGGGTCGGGAGGGTCGCACGACCCCCCCCCCCCCTCCAAAAAAAAATCAAAAGGTCCACTTTTTTAAAAAGACATTATTTTGTTTTTGGAGGGCTTTTTACCCTATATACAACAGGAAAGAAAGTGACCAAGTGGTGTTCCAGAAAATTGTCAAAAACCTCGTAAATTTCGTAACTTAATCTTAATGCCATACCTAATTATTTCTAAGCCGCACTGCCATGCCGAAAAAGTAACTGTTGTATGCACCAAATGGCCCCATTTTAAGATATATAATTAAAAAACTCCCTACCATGGGAGGGGGGAGGCACACCCCCCTCCCACACCCTCCCCCGTTCGGTCGCTCCGCTCCCTCGCAAAAAAAGGTCCAAAAATTGTGATTACGACCCCCCCCCCCAGAAAAAATCCTGGATACACCCCTGAATTGTCACTTTTACATTTGCAGTTATAATGAAAGTTGAAAATATTCATTTTCCTCTAAAATTATGCTCTACCAAACATACAAAAAAAGACATTGAAAAGTGTCAAAATAGATGTAAAGGGGTCAAACGATGGCTGATGAAACAACAACTCTTTATTACTATATACAATACACAAACAGCAGGATACTGCACCCCCCCCCCCCCAAAAAAAAAAAAACTCTGTAATATACTTTTAAAAATTAACCATTTGCCTTTGATAAGTACCCATTCAAGCACGATTCATCAAATTATTCTCATAAGTACTGACGTTAGTCAATACGTGCAGACATACAATTGCCATTTCATTTTTGCTCATTTTTTGTTTTCGTTACAAAAGTTATCCCATATCCTGTTTTGTGTGTCTGTGTAATGGTAATAGCAACACATTAATGAAAACATCATTAACATAATGTATGAAAACATCTAAAAATCTGTAATACAACTTTCATTTTATGAAATCATTAAAAAAATGATTTTGATTATGTACCTTAAAAGTTACGACAATTAAACCCCACACCGTCATACAATTTACCGTTTGGAAATAATAATCTAAAGATGAATACAAAATAAATCAATTTATGAGTAAAATAAGGGCAAATGGGCAAATATTAATAATAATAATAAGCGGAAGTGAAGTGAAAAAGTCGATCCCGATCAACACGATTAAGAAGCACGATTAGAAGAGATTTGCTGCGTTTGGATACGATCCTAGACGATCTCATGCGATCATCACGATCAAAAACTAATCGTGTTAATCGTAGAAAATTGTCCAAAATTTTCCTACGATTAACACGATTGCCACGATTGACCTTAAGATCTGATACAATCTGATAAGACCATCACGCTTGCTGCACGATTAAGACCACGATTTCAATCGTGGCGCCAATCGTGATAGTGGGAACCCCGCTTCAACGTGCCTTGCTGAGGAGAAGGAAAAAAAGATTGCCACAATTTTAAGTGAAAATGGCAAGGTTACAAGCCTGAAGCATTTGGAGAAGTCATTATTCCCATGGGTTGATGAATATCTGTAATAACTCGGCGACTAGATTGGTTAGGTGGGGTGGGGTATAGAAGACAGGGTCTGATTATTAAGATGTCGAATCTTTCTATCAGTCACGTGATGCATGCGTTACATGATTGCTCCTGGTCATATTATGGGGAGGGAAACGAATGATTTCTTTGACACACTACTGTATTGATACTGACTATAGGAGAAATGCATGCTATTCCATTTCCACAGTTTGATATGATTGGCTGGTGGCTTCATTATGAGATATTGTCGAATTTTGATGGTTGAATTGTATAATTATGTTTAATGGCAAAACGCTCTAGTAGACGATAGTTTGGAGAATTATACCGCCGATGTTACGATATCTTTGACGAAGAATAACCATGCCAACAGAACATTTACCATAAAACGATTCATTTCTATTGTACTGTAACTACTAATTTTTTTTTTTTGTCAATAAGTTGCAATACTGTAACCTTCTTTGGAAAATTTTGAGTAAATTCGATCACTCGCATAATTTCATTTTGAATCAATTGACTTTTATTTTTAGCCTTAATAGTCATTTCATATTTTTACATTTATATTGCATTGCATAGCGTTAAGAGATGTAGTACCGTAGAGCTCAGGGTTATTTTTCCGAAATGGAAACATGTTCGACAGTAATTGCAGAAGTTGTTCATTAATTTTGTGTCATTTAGTAGATATAATTTCTTGTAAATGATCGCGTTTGGATGCTATAGATACATTTAATATATTTTGATGATAATGATATGCTTATACAGTGCAAAAGATTACCTGGGACAAAAAAAAAATGAAAGAAATTGGGATTTGTATTATCACTGTGAGGCTCCTGGGTTTGCGTACTGGAGTACAGGGCGATTAGCACAGATTTTGATAGTAATCTACCGATATATTATGTTAATGGCAATAATCTATCTACGGCGTATTCATTGGATAAGATATATGGCTTAATAACGAATGCAAACATAAGTATTGTTCACTAAAAGATGAGCTATTTAGATACCATATGGAGAAATTCAAGATATACGTTCGGTTGTGGAACCCAAATGTATAAATGTGTTTTAACTCTTGTGAAAAGTACGCACATTACCTTTAATGGCGCCACGAGCACACACTACAACGGCGCACAACTGTTATTATTTCACGTGCAAATGACTTTGATGCATTGCCTTTTGTATCATGCTGAATACCTTCCATTGTAATCACTGTTTACATAGAATGCATTGAACTGTTTGCACTTCTGGTTTTCGAGTTGATATTTACACACGGGCATGTTTCACTTTGCTAAGTAAAAAAAAACTCGTGCTATACTCCTTGAAATCCCCACACTGCCATGTTTTATATACATTAAGTATCACATATTATCACATGATATAAAAAATCTAAACTCTAACAATTGCCAGGTGCGATGAGATATAGCAGTCCGTCTGTCGTTGCAGAACGTGATGCTACACTATAAATCGACAGGTACCATTGCCAAGGAACTTGATTTGATATCAATGTTTAGCTAACCGCTTGCGCATATTTCGTTGGAACTTGTAAATCCCTTCAGCAAGTGCAAATTATCACTTAAAACAGCCGTTATACACATTTCCTGCGGATCCGAGTGTCGATACAGAGCTGAGAACTAGTTGTCACCTGAATATTTCGCGGCAACGAGGAAAACTGAAATATAATCCAATGGAGTAGATCATTCTACTTTGTACAGGCCCTATTTGAACAGTAAGTGAAGTATTGAAGCAATTTGTATATATTAAAGGGGCATTCCAGACGATTTTCATAATTTCACATCCTGTAGTACATAAATCGACAGCTCCAAGTATAGATTTGTGGAATTTATTGTGGTCCTTGAGCAGAGAAATCAATACTCTGAAAACCAAAAACAAATTACACCGAACAGAAATGATGACATAGAGCCTCACATATTTCAGAAATGTAGCAATGTAATTCCATTGCAATACCACATGTTTAACGAATTCACCTGTGTAGAATTTATGCATACCTTCTTGTTCTGCTTCCTTGAGCCCCAACCCATGCATTCTTGTTGTGAGGCTGCCATGTCATCATCCTTGTTCATTGTGATTTGTCATAAATTTTGAAAGCACTCCTTTTCATTATCCCAATCACTACAAATTCTGAAACTCTGCACCCACTGTAACCTATTCATAGTTGTTCATAATCTCTGTAAAAGTCTGAAAATCAACCGGACGTCTCCTTTAATGCTAAGTATCATGGGTTACAAAACAGTCGAGATTTCTTTTCATCTTCGGCAACCGTTCGGTATGGAAATGTATCTATATCATATGTAATTACAAAGTGTATTGATATTTTTTTGAGTAAAGATAGTGGTCAGTTTCGCAAAGTCATACACGGAACACATCCATTGTTTCGCTTAATTTCTTACTTCCGCGAGGGACGGTATATTTTTGCCAGAGTTTGTTCATTTTGTAACTTGCTAGCGATATTTTTGGGCCTGACTTTTGATGACTTTTTAGGACAGTAAAAGCAAATAGTGTCACTCATTTTAATGAAGTTCTGAGGCGTTTTAGTGACCATGTATATTAAATGGCGTTTGCAGGGGATTTGCGCTCTGCGAGTGGCCTGTTCAGGTTATATTATGGCCTAGCTGGTCCATCCATCCGCCATATTTGTCCGACTGTGACAATGAAAAAAGAAAGGCAATGCATCACAGTGCATCAAATATTTTCTGGAGTACAAAACCAACACTGCAGCGAAGCATATCGCATATCTCAGCATTATATACAACAGCAGCGGGTCGTGTCCTTTTGAATATCT
The DNA here is from genome assembly GCF_040938485.1 of Diadema antillarum. Taxonomy (NCBI): domain Eukaryota; kingdom Metazoa; phylum Echinodermata; class Echinoidea; order Diadematoida; family Diadematidae; genus Diadema; species Diadema antillarum. Next base: position 2,310,576 of record NW_027270913.1, read on the forward strand.
ATGCAGCAACCTGTGAACATCACACTATTTTCTTTGGCTTCGGCGCACACCACTGCATTTTACTCCGACTTTGCACACACTCTACTCACAATGAAAGGCCACTGGCAGATAAAAGTCAGCAACAATGCAGTACTCGTAAACGGAAGAATTTATAACCTCTCCGCTGAAACAGTTGAAATACTAAGGGCTCAAGATTTAAAAAAAAAAAGAAAAATGATAAAACAGAGAGCAACATGTGCCTGAGTTTAGATTACCCAAACGAAGTAAAAATGCATTGAGAAAAGACACCTCTGTAACTTTTATATACCTCTTACTGAAAATGTGTGACAATCTTCAAAACACATACAAATTTTGGGACTCTAATCCATTAAGATAACATTAGGGCCTACACTCTACAGCCAGGTATGAAATGTAATGTCGTCATCAGAAATATTATCACGTGATTTGTTCAATTCCTGCGTTCAGTCTTCCTAATATCTTCAACTTTGGAAATTTGGCAGCGGAAATCAGAGTGCTTCAAAATTTGTTTGTTCGTTTGTTTGTTCGTTTGTTTGTTCGTATGTTTGTTTGTTTGTTTGTTTGTTTTTATGGGGGGTTAATCATGATAGGAGATTCATGAGGAATCCTTTAATAGTTTTGCAGAACCACTTTCTGCTCGGTTTGAAATATACCATCCTCGTCTGACATGAAACGCCATTGTAAAACCTGAACTTCAATCATAAAACGTTGCAGTAAAGCCCGCATATCTACTTCCTTTCTATTTAGTATACAGGCCTTATAAGGCAGATTGTCTTGACTCATCTATTCAAGAACCACCCGCACCTTTCCCTGTCTCTGTTGTACGCCGATCGTCAAGGTTACTGCCAAAATTACAAGCAGAACTCTGCAGCAATCGTCATTACTTGAGTAACATTAATCTAACAAAATATAATCGATGTACAGCAACACAGTACCTGGTACCTTTCTCAGTTGCGTACAAAAACATTCATACACACACTCAAACACGTATACATAATGCATACACACATACATTCATGCATACATACATACACACGACACTCACAAAAATACATGTAAACATATGAATGGGTGTGTGTTGGTGTCTGTCTGTCTGTCTGTCTGTCTGTCTGAATATATGTGTGCAACAATCTTCACTCCCTTCACGCCATCAACTACTGTATGTGTAGAGTCACTCACTTTCATTGTTTGGGAATCGTACACTTTTTCACGATGACGCAGCCGAGCAGAGATTCGAGTATGAACCTGTAACTGCAAGATATGACAGTTTTAAGGACTAAGTTCACCTTCATAGACATCCAAGGATTGAGAGAATGCAGCAGTATCCATAGAATACAGCAATGAAAGTTTGAGGAAAATCCGTTCAAAAGTTATGAATTTTTGGAGTTTCAGTGCCGCCATCGCTGGATGAGAAGACTACTGTAGCTTGTGATGTCACATAAGTTAACGATATAATTCTTTTTCGCATAACAAAAGAATAATCGACTTGCCTCTTTCAGATGGTAGGGGAATATGATATTACACTCAATATATGTCAGTTACGAGTCGAGGGAATGTGTACAAGCGGTAATTCTTTCAAAATATGAAATTTTGTTGAATTCCCTTCATATTTTCTTTATTATCATTCTACGCATGTGACATCATACACTGTTGTAGTCTTCTTATCCAGCAGCAACTGCACAGAAACTTCGAAAAATCATAACTTTTGAACAGATTGTCTGATATTCCTCTAACTTTCACTGTGTGTTCTACTAAAATTGTTGCATTCCCTCAGTTCTTATGTAGGCCCTACATGAAGGTGAAATTGTCCTTTAATTTCTCACGACGAATGGAGTAGCACACTACGTCCCTTTGTAACGAGCAGGCGCTTGCATCTTGGATGGGACTCACGCATACACGCAAAGTAAGTTTCTAGAATGCTGCATAATTATCATGGCGCCACCTAAACTACATGAGCACATAATTATTACATACACATACAACACAATAAGCACTCATACACGCACCCCCACTGGTTCTGCAATGCACATTATTGGTAACCAACTCGGCCTACCACACCGTGAATGTAACCTTCAAATAACTCAGTTCTTACGGAACCCGGACATGGAAATTGCAACAATGTACCCCCACATGGGGTATTCAAGTCGAGGTAAGGGCAAACGAAGAACAATGCACCGCAGCTAAAAATGTGAAGAAGACCTAGGTACTTTGTAATTTGACTACATAATTATACTGTTTACTGACTACAACGGACAGATGTACGACGTGATCAAGATATGATTCATTTTACGAACAAATAAAAAAGATGTTGTTTAACAAGCTCCATTCCAGCAGAACAGTTGATTGCTATGAATTTATGAGATGAGCCCGCATAATAACCCATAACGACAAACGTATGTGACAAGAAGTTTTGATAGATTGTATAATTGATTGAGACCAAACTTCAGATTTCTAGCTTTTTTTGTGGTGAGATGGAGAAACCTTATATGAAAATGAGAAAGACGATTTAATTCAAGAGGAATTCAATGTTAATTTGATGAAAATTTGTTTTGAAATAACTGAGATATCCAAAATATAGCAATTCTAATAAAAGGCAGTACCCACCTTTTATTACGATCGCTTTGTTTGACTTAGTTTTTGGATGTCTCCGCCTTTCCAAACCGATTTTCATGAAATAAACTTAGAATGGTAAATGCTCTGAACTATTTCATACGTGGTTTCTTGGTATCTCAAAAAAAAGAAGAAATTAAAGCCCAATCCTCACTTCCACCAATGTTACATACCCATCACTTCGAAACTCTTTTAGAAATAGGAATCTACAAAATTAGAATTCTATACACTTTGATCCGCGTCCTGCCAGTTCAGATTTAACCCTTCCTGGACCACTATGATAGAATACCACTGCCATAGATTCAGCTGAAGTACTATATCTCCTTTAGTGGTAATGATGGTGTTAACTATCACTTTCATGCTTTAAGATTTGCGTGGGCCGTCGGAAAGAGACTGGGAAATATATAATTCTGTCGACACTGCCTGGTCACTGCCTGGTCACTGCCTGGTCACTGCCTGGACCCTGCCTGGTCACGTGATGTCGGGACAAACATCGAGATAAAAAGGAATGTTAGAAAAGTAAAAGGATTCAACATCAGGCATCCAGGGCATGATGTTATGAGAGCCCTCGTTATTTCCTTTTATTCTTTTTTTTTACCATAAACTCAGTTATGACCTGTATGATAATGTCACTTGATAACGAAATGAAAGCGGATCGCGGCGCGACGTAAACATTGGTAAAGGTGCCCCATGCAAAGAAAAGGAAAAGGGCCACAAACAGATTCAATGCAGGGGAGAATGGGAAAAGTTTAATGCGCATGCAATGCACGCATTAACAATTTCCTTGGCTACAATTGTTCATTTCCCATTCTCGATATATTTATTTCTCATGCTGATGCATCGCTTCTTCTTTCTTTCTTTTCATTCCACAAGGTCATATTATTCTTCAACTGTTATTTGAAGAATGCATGGACACAGGAGAAAATCTCTTCGTCCAACAAGGTCTTCATGTGTACAAAATCTGTCCACTTTGAGGCACTTAAATACTTACAGCAATATAAGCAAGCTTCTGGTGGCCCTGCGGCTTTATGTCCATTCCGCCGAGGGATTGGCTAATAATAATGTGGCTTGCCAAGGAATATGACCGCAACTACTACAGGACTCGAACCAAAGACCTCACGATCTTGAGTCCCGCGCGGCCCTATGCCACAGAACCACAACTATTGCAACTACCAACACCTTCTCTAACCATTTATTGTAAGGAGACATTCTGGAGAAAAATATGGAGAAAATCATTCCATGAAGGAATAACTTGATTTTGTTTTATCCATCCGAACGCAAAAAAAAAACAACAACAGTATGATATCCACCAAATTACGACTGTCTATGGGTCTCGACGAAACATCAATCGGGCGCACAAGATGGTTGTCATCTAATAACCATGTGCACACCTTGTGATTCAAGTCTCTGTGATGACGTATTGGTAACAGAAATGCGAAACTTCGTTATTCAAGGTAATTACGATTACATTCCTTGGCGACTTAGCGAATTCCATTGAAAAAAGGAGATTATGTTTTGGCACATTTTTTAACCTGGAGACAGTGTTACCTAAATTGCGGAATGTGATATCAATACGCTGTAGAAGAAGTGAACTTTCATGGTATGGGACATGGGCTACAATGCTAGCTTTTTATCTCTTTTTTTTAAACTTTTTATCTCCTCCAAAGTGGTTATATTTTGACGAAAGTTCTGATTGTTTGTTTCTTTGTCTGTTTGCTTGACTCTCTGTGAGCAATGTCACTCTAAAAGTTAGGAAGTTATAAGGTTTTACTTAAAGGGACTGTAGAGTACCGGTTGAGGTGGGGATTCGGGTTTATAACATTGCTAAGTGAGATAATGAGAAACCTCTAATGAAATGTGAAAGAGCATGTGATTTTAGGAATGATTCAAGAGTGTGTTTATTTAATGAAAATTGGTTCTCAAATGGCTGAGATATCCAAAAAAGTGACAATATGAAAAGGCTACAGGCCACGCCTTTCATTAGGATCTCTTTGTTTCACCTTGTTTTTGGATATAGGATGGATATCTCAGCCATTTCAAAACTGATTTTCAACAATTAATCTTTTGATACCCCTTAGAATTGCATGCTCTTTGACATCTCATAGAGTGATTTCTGAATATCTCGCAAAACGGTAAAAGCTAAATCCTCACCTCAACCAGAACTGTACAGTATGTCAAAATAGATCAGTTGCGGCAACAGGATCACAAGATACAATGAGAGGGGGAGGGGGAGGGGGATGCGGTGATCCGAATCCAGGACTTTCTTTTACAGGACGCTTAGCACAATTTTATGACGTCGGTGGTCTAGTGGTCGTGAAGAAGATTTACCCTCTGTGCCTGTTCTCAGTATATTATCACGATTTGGATCTAGATTTTTTTTTTTTTGTCCTGTCGTTACCTCGGATTCTACGCCGACACTGAATCAGGCATAGGCCTATATACTTCCATCGCGTGTATTCTTTGAATAATGAGACCGTGAACCTCAGTTGTATTGATGGATCACTTACTTGTTGATTCGAGCGAGTCTAATGCAGCCAAAGCCGCTGTATTTTCTATTTGCAATTGTCGACTATTCTGGCGTTTATTGTCGGAAACTCTTCAACAGAATAAGCCGAGGGTGAAGTCGATAGACCAAATATGGGTGCGTTAGCAAATCTCGTCCATATAATACCTGAAGACCTGCTGTGTTATAGTTTATCAATAAAGGCACTTCAAGAGTTTACCCGCCCTTGTATACAGGGTGTGGCAACAGAAAAATCTTCAAGAACTTAAGCTGTTCGTCCACCTAAAGAGCAAAGGTAAAATATTCCAAAATGGGAGGAAAGGTTTCATGTACTTTGGAGATAAAGAAGAAAGAAACTTCCAAATATGTTTCAAAGGAATTGACGCTATACCGACTTATCTGCCAAATGAATGCAATGAAAGACATATTTCAAAGAATTGGACAGAAACTTGGAGACAACGGTTCGATGACGATTTGCTCCTGTGACAATAACCGCTCGCAAGAAATATTTACACCCTAAAGCCAAACATAAAGTCTGCCCACAAACATAACTCTATACCCTGAACCCTAATCCTCACATCAAAACCAAATCTAAAACCCCAATCCTATAAATTCTTGGGGAAACTAACAATGGAGCAATTGTCGTAGGAGCTAATGTCGTGTTTGAGTTTGAGTTTGAGTTTGAGTTTCTTTATAACAACAACGTATGTACAGGAAAGTTTGAATACATGTTAATACATCAATATTAATACATAGCACATGTAACTCTCTAAACGATGTAAAAAAAAACATATTGAATATAATCTATGATATATAACGGATAAATGATCATGTATTCTAAAACTACTTATCAAAAAAAGAGCTACAATATGGCAATGTTGTACACAATGAGGTTGCTAAAAGAACCAAGAGGTAGCACAGGTGCTAGTAGGTGTTGGTCCTTTTAAACACGTATTACATAATGAACTAATAAAATACAATTAAAAATACTGCTATGACGTTATTGATTTGTCACCCTCCACAGACAGGGAAAGTGTTCTTGTTGGGGGGGGGGGGGTTGTACCTGGTTACAATTCTCGTTTTGACTTAGGGTGACTAATATTTCCAATGGTGTTCTCGAAGAAATCAGTATTAACAAAGATGAAAGAACATATAATACCGGGTTTATCTACTCCTATGATAATAATGTGGGACAGTATGCCCTTCGTATTTCGCGTGGTCAACTTTGATTGCGCGCGAATTTCCCTTGCTACAAGTTTATGTAATAGGAATAGTCTCACTAGTCATGTACCTTCTATAGACATTCATCTGTAAGGTACAAGTGTTGCGTAATAATCAAGTGTCCCTCCCGTGTATTCTTAAATGATCAAAGTATTGACACGGGCGGAAAAAACCATTGAGCCTTGAACCTTGAAGCATTAATCTCTTTCAACAGCTCCTTGGAACTATTCCGGGATGGTAGGAGTGTCGAGCGTCAGTGAGAGGTAATCTAATATGGTGAACAGGATGATTTTAAATGTCACTAATGTACAATAAAAAGGGCTTTTTACACTTGTGTTTCTTAACCCCGGACTTTCTCTGACCCAGGACTATCGTTAGTCCCGTACCAATTTTTTCAGCTTTTTACACTCGCCAATTAGTCCCGTACTATCTCTTGTCCGGGGCTAAGGAGAAAACTGACCTTTTTACACTCGTATTTCTTAGCCCCGGACTTTCCAAACCACATGAATATTCATAATTACGCTGTGTACTGTACACGTACACGCACGCACCGGCAGCACTTGATTACCTCGTTTCTGATTGGTCAGTGAGGGTCGCACTTCGTCTCCGTCGCTTAGCCCCGGATTATTTTTTCGTTCTGTTTACACTCACTTGCTTGGCACCGCAATTGCGGTGCTAGCACCGCAATTGCGGTGCTAACCCCTGCTATTTTGCAGGGCCAGATAGTACCGTACTATCGGTGGGGCTAGCCCACTTTGGCAAAAACGAGTGTAAACAGAAAGTGGGCTAAGGATAGTCCCGTACCAACGGTGGGGCTAAGGCCCCCCCCCCCTTAGCCCCACCGTTGGTCAGGGGCTAAGCAAAATTTTACAAGTGTAAAAAGCCCTTAAGTGTACTTGTATAGTACTGCTATATTATATTCCGTTTCATCGCATCACGTATTGCCTCTAGACATGGTCTCGTGACCTCAGGAGGTATATAATACGGTCCTCTATACCGATCACTTGAGTGAGACCATGCATTGGAGTATAGAAGGATTAATCGCACCACCGTTGTGTTTGATTAGTGAAGGAAAGCATGTAGGATTGTACCACCTTGAGGTATGGCTTTTGTTTGTATAAAGACATAACAAACAAACAAACGAACGAACTTCCGAGTACACGGTTTCCGCAGACACAGCGCGTGCGGGAAACGATCGTGCACGAGCTAAGTGATTTTTCATTAGATCGTTCATTTTGTCAAGCATCTGTTTGCGCTACCCGTAAGGAAATGAATATAATAACTGGAAAACACATGAAACGTTTTAATAATGAGCTTGTAACATATCCTAAGAGATGAAGGTAATTGCTTGAAGCGTAGACTGCTGAAAAGCGGAAAAGAAGCAAAGTCTCCTGACACGGCATCATCAATGTATAGGCATACATGTCTGAGAGAATCATATCATATATTTCATACAACATTAAAAAAATAGAAATTGTACATTTCATGCGTTCGGTAACATGTAGGTATTAAAGTTTCTTTTCCAGAGCTGAGTAGGCCTATATCGCGACATATAGGAACTACAAATTTACAAGTTTACATTTGTATATCATTCCAGTGTAGCTGTGGGGATTCGATAGACTGTCTACCATGATAACTAGCAGCAGAAATGCTGCGAAGAAACGATTGAGACGAATCCGGCCGCGCATTTCTGTAATTGTGCGACTTTCCTTTTTTACTATTGCATAACTGATGGCGTCAAAATCGCCATTGTCAGTTTGTCATATCACACCCATCAGGCTGAAGAAAAGTGCGGCAAGAGTTCTTTATGTGCCCCCCCCCCCCCCCCCCCACTATTACAATTATACCTACACCCCAAAGCCAACTAAAGTTTATATACATAATGCATAGCGGGGGGAAAGGAACTCTTTCCAAAAGTGATGTGATAGCTAAAAGGTGATACTCACGATTTTGTAAGGCTTGGCAGAGTTAGGACGTTTCATCTTGGTATAAGACACGGTGACATAGCGATTGATGTTATAAGTATCAATCGGTGTTGTGTAAGTTCCGCACACCGAGCCATTAGCCATGGTCATTGTGTCCACCTTCGTTGACATAATTACAATTAGTATGATATCATCAAGACAGGCGAGAAACAATAAATGTGTAAAGCGCAAGACCCATCAGAAGAACATTTGGTCAAACTCGCTGCACGCCACCAAAAAGGCCACGCTCCTAGGGTAACCTTCGATATCTGTGCACTGGGCGTACGAAAGAGAGACGGCAAGAAGCACGCCAATGAATGGAGATCTACGAGTACTTCCCAAATTTGATCGTCCGAGCCTCAATAAGCAGCAACGTACGTAGACCCGCAGATCCCAGACTGTGCCTGCGGTATACACGGCGGGGTCTGACAACCAAGTCGTGACCTCCCCTTCTGTTCACCGTTCTCTCACTCCAGTCTACCGTAAAAGCCCGGGCGCACTGATTTTTGTTTACCTGGGATAGCTTTTCTTCTTCTCTGTTTAGTTCAACATTGTCTGAATAATCAGCACATTTTTGTGGGGTTTCGACGCGTATTGTTGCCCGAAGCTTGCGGGTTTCTTTTCTTTTCTTTTCTTTTTTTCTCAGAATCTTTTTATGTTCCAACCCAGGACGTTGTACAACGATTTGAGATTAATCTAAAGAAATTCAAGATTGCAAGCCATTTACATCCTCAAACCACTCAGCGTTTTCCTTGGGACCTTTATCCCGCGTTCGGGCTGAGTGAACAGTTTTCTGTCTAGGCCATATACATCGTTTTGAACATAAGCGTTGTACCGAAGGTGTAGAAGCAACGGGAGCGAGAAAAAAAAACAACAACAAGACCGAGGCTAAGAGCAGATTAAAGGTTTATTGAGAAAGCGATGACATGCACAATGCTCTCGGTCTCCAAACATGACGAAAGCCTCCTACAGTCGAGCTCTAGTATCTTGCCGAAAATATGTCAGCAAAGAAGTATTTTCGATACCTTAAAGGGATCGTATAGTTTTAGTTGAGACCTAATTTCAGGTTTCTAACATTTTTTTGGTGAGATAATGAGAAACCTCTTATGAAATATGAAAGAGCATGTAATTCCATGAGGAATTCAACATTTACTCGATGGAAATTGGTTTTGAAAAGGCTGAGATATCCAAAACAGAGCGATTCTAATAAGTGTGGGACCCACTCTTTACTACAATCTCTTTGTTTTATTCTGTTTTGTTTTTTATATTCCAGTCATTCCAAACCCGATTTTCATCAAACAAACTTTGAATTCCTCTTAAAATGGTATGCTCTGTACTATTTCATAAAAGTTTTCTTGGTATCTCGCAAAAAGTTAAAAGCCCACTTCTCATCTCCACCAATACTGTACCATCCCTTTAAAATAAAGATGTCACGTATTCACTGAACTTAGTTTTAAAAATAAAGCGTAGCAGAGAAGTCATTCAGCTAAAAAATAAAAAAAAATGACAGCACTCGTTGGACAATATCATATTTCACCTTACCCGCTCTTTTGCCAACACGTTTAATGTGTCATTTTTCTCGCCTCCTGATATTTTTACCTGCAACATACGGAAAAGGTCTTCAAAATTGTTTCGAACCATGAAAGAGTTCATAATTATTATAGTGAATCCTCTAAATTCGCTTCCATCGCATCCGTCCTTTAAGATCGTTTTGAAATGTCAAATGAGGGCGCTGTGGTCATATCTCTTTCTAATTTCATCTGTGAGAGAGTTGATGTATGACTAGCTGTGAAATGCCGACAGGTTGCTCATCATAGTGGGCAATAATAATCGCGATTAGGATAATTTAAGATGGATCGATGAAGTTGGTTGCACGGCAAGGAATGGCTTTTCGCCATGAAAAAAACAAGCCAGTTTGTCATCTTTTTCTGCAGTTTTCGATTGTTGTCTCTATATGATTATTTCAGTGAATGGGACAAACGTTACCAATACATTATTCGACATTTTGAACGCAGACCAGTCAACAGAAAACACGCATAAATGCTTTGTGATTTTGTAGTATTGTTTTCATTATCGATGGTATCTAAATAGGTTTAACACCTCCAGCTCCGATCCAGGAAAGATTCCGTGCAATGTACATCAGGGGACACGACCTTGATGTGAACTCGTGTTAGCTCATCCGATAACGGCAGTTGCCAATGTGATTGACAAGCCGAACTGGGAATGAAAATGATTGAAATTAATCATGCGAATTTTGTTTTGTTTATCAAGTGCGCGCTGTCCTTTCAAGAGGAGCTGTTGCAATTGCCTGACATACAATTGGAGAGCGGTTCAATCAGTACACTTGTGCTTTGCTGATGTGCAGACCTGATTGAAGGCAGCAACAGTGAGCTGCATAATGTATGATCTCACAAATAGACTAACGAACGTAGCAGAGGAGCAGGGAAGTTTGGATTATTTGGAGAGCATTCCCACTCAAAAGAAAAATCCATAAATCTTGCAAGAACCGATGAAGTCTAATCGATTCTTTTGTTTGTTTTACCAGAAATGATAGCAATTCGCTGAATGAGCAAGCAGTCGCCTCAATATATAATAAGGTTATACACATATTTGAGTAGGGGGAAAAAGGTGATATTCCGATACTTCGAAACTGAAACCAATGGTGCAGTCATGTTGGTTGATCAAAACCAATTTCAATCATCACATGAATCAGACAGAAAACAATGAATTAGGGAAAAATCAGCACGAGGAAGGTGTGCCGCATTTTCAGGTAAAATTTGCTATGGAAGACAAACACGTGTTATTTCGTTTATTCGCAACCTAAAAACTTATCCTTTGAGTAACAATCTTTCGATTCTCTTCCAGCAAATTCATCACGCTCCTTCTATAATGTGTATTGTGATATTTCAGGACCCCGGGAACAACGGTCCCACGGTCAATCTCCAATTTCAATTAGCGCCATTTTTCTCGAGACGATCAAGGTGACAATTCGCATCATGAAGATCTTCATCACGCAGCAGGGGAAAACATGATATGTATCGTCTGCCGACTAATGAACGCTTTGTCGGCCAACCGTGATTTTCTGGGATGCTGATGCCACCAGATATATTACTGGACCAACTAATCTAGGGTAGAGACACAGGCGATTTTCGCGATTCCGGCGATTTCAGACTGAACTATATGTCTTATCAATTCAATTCAAGTCAAGTGATTTTATTTGCACATACATGACATAAACTAATACAAGGCAATATACATGACGCTACATGAGTACATAATTATATCTTAAGGAACTTTGAATCACATAAGTTTCAACAAAACATCGATACACAATATTAACTTTGTTTTTAGATAAAAAGACAAGTAAACAATACGATTTTATTTTGTAACTCGATATAATATGGAAAAGAGGAATTCACACACGAGAAGCATAACTTGTACATTTTGTGAATTACTCTAGAAGATGAGGGCATCTCAAGATCCGTCAAGGACTCCATGTATAAAAATTTTGATATCACGACGTCAGGCGAAAAAGATTGTGTAGTATCTCTTTGGTCTTAACGAAAGGCGGTACTGATGTCCGTACACAATACAAAGTTCTTGAACTGGATGTCCATGCGATTGGATTTGGGGTTTTAATCGGAACCTAAATTGAATGAAAAAAAAAAACAAGGCAAGATCTGCAGTAGAAGTGCTGTGTCATCGTGGATTAAACTTTTGACTTTCAGTTGGGGGTCCCGAGTTCGAATCTCGCCTAGTAACTACGTCATTATACAAAATGTTTTTACCCACCATGTCTCTCTCAACCCAGGTGTATAAATGGGTACCTGGCAACACTAGGTTAATTATAACGGCAGATCCCTCTGTGGCAACACTGAAGAGGCTACCCTGGATAAAGAATACTATGATATTATCATCGTCTCAAGAAAAAAATGTCTTGAAGACAGATTGGAATTGCTTTCGTTAACTGATAGTGAGAGCCAGATGTAGCGTATCAGGATGATCGAGTTACAATCCACTGTTCCAGACTGAAATGTATTGCAGTGGATAAGTCATAGAGGGTGAAGGCTTTTTATATGATCACGAGAATCATTCACGTGCATATTGAAGTCGTCCGCAATAAGACGATAACTTGTTCTTTTTTTTGGGGGGGGGGGGGGGATGGTCTGCTGCAATCACACAGTTGATCATGATATGTGCTTCGACACAGTTGATCATGATATTCTACTCCACAAGTTATCACATTACGGAATACGTGGGAAGGCCTTGGAGTGGTTCAGGAGTTATTTAGGAAATAGAAGACAATTTGTTACAATTAAAGACAATTTTCAGTAATAAGAGAAGTGAATTTTGGCGTTCCACAAGGAAGTTTATTAGGGCCACTATTATTTATTATTTATATCAATGATTTTTGCCAGGCATCCGATGTACTATCCTTTATCCATTTTGCTGACGATACCAGTGTATTTTTTGCCCACAATGATGTCAATTTTCTTGTTCAAAAAGTCAATACTGAATTACAAAAAGTGAATAATTGGGTAAGAGCCAATAAATTATCATTGAATACCCAAAAAACGAAATATATGATTTTTAGTAATACTGTTGACATTTTGAGTACAGCTATAGTTTTGAATGATTTTCATTTAGAACAAGTTTCACATTTTAAATTCCTTGGAATTATTGTTGACGACAAACTTTCCTGGAAGTTACATATTGATTATATATCCAACATAATCTCACGTAATATAGGTGTTATAAATAGAATGAAATTGTATATCCCACAAAAATCATTACTTATGTTATATTCGTCACTGATATTGCCATATCTTAATTATGGTGTTTTAGTTTGGGGCAACACTCACCAGAACCTACTGGATAGAGTGTTCCTTCTACAAAAGAAAGCTCTCCGTGTCATCAGTTATCCTTTCATACCCTCCCACTCAAATATATTATTTGCCGCAAATAAGCTGCTAAAAATTAAAGATTTGTATTTATTTAATTTGGGGCAATTTATGTATACGTACAGAAACAACTCACTCCCCTCCATTTTCGATTCTATGTTTCAAAGAAATCAATCATTCCATGACTATCCCACTCGACGTTCCAATGAATTTCACTTACCTCTCTTACGAACGATTCTTGCTAAGAACACACTTATTTATACTGGCCCAACATATTGGAATTTTCTGAATAATGACATAAGAAATTCACCTTCTATATTTTCATTTAAAAGGAGATTAAAGTTGTTTCTATTGCAATGTTATGTTCCTACAGAAGTGAATCAGCCTGTTGGCTCATTTTAATTTTTTCCGAAGAATTATAATTACCAATAATATACTCTCACATATTCTCTCGTCCCTGTTGTCCTGAGACTCTTACTGAGTAGATTCAATTCTACTTGTAGTACCTCCGCATCTATTTCTCTCTATTTTTCCATATTTATGTATCCCTTCCTCGCATCCCAATATTTTTTCGACATAGTTCTGTCGAGGATCGCTGGATCTGTTTTTCCTTTCTGTCCGCTGTATTGTCTTCCTATATGTCAACCTTGTCTCGTTCTGTCTTGCATTGAAGTCCCCTTTCATAAGTTTTGTCGTCTCAGTCTCGTTTAATGTTCATTCGCCTGTGTATGTGTGTCTGTCCGTTACTCTGTCTTCTTATTGGGCTTCCAGACCTTTTTTTTAATCTGACTTTATTCCCGATCTTTTTTCCCCTTTTTGCATCTGTTCGTTTTCTACTGACATTCTGTACCTGAGGGGCCCACATTCTACAAGCATTGCCTTTTTAGTGGGTCCCTCCATTTTTCGATATTTTGTGTAATGTTATATCGTCTATATCACTTCAGTCAATTTTCATTACAACATTATTTGTTACTTCAAGGTTCCACAATTATGTTCTCTTTTCAATTTTACTTTGTTTTGATTATGTAACCTTATTCTATGTTACCAATGAAAGTGAAATGTTTATGTTTTTTTCGAAAAATGAAATAAAATTTGAATTGAATTGAATTGAATCATTAAAAGTGTATGTTTCGTAGTTAAAGATGGGAACAGTTGTGAAACTTGTCAGAGTATTGCTGTGGCCTGTAAACATACATTAGTTGGTTGTCAATCCAATTAGTTGATTTAGTGATCAATTTCTATTTCAAGTGCCCCATTTTCTCCACCCCCACCCCCTTTAAAGAAAGACTCACTCACCGTCCCTGCTCTTTGGACATTAATGTCGGAAAACCTAATCTTAAACCAATACTGAAATCAATCTCGGTTAACACCTTAAAAAATCAAATCCTGCTGGCGCCACTCGTTCGTATCAGTTACGGAAGGCAAGGCACGGTGAGTTTGAGTACGTGCGTATGTGTGGAGTGCCTGTGTGTATGAGTGTGTTGTGTGTGCCTGCGAATGTGCGTGTATGATCAAACAAATTTAGAAAAAAATGTTTCAAGATTGTAAACCATCGCATATAAGTTAGTTGCTAGCTTGATGTATTATTTTCAATGTCTCACCTCTCAGTTCTGCATCTTGTTGTTGCTTTTCTTTATTAGATACATTGCACTACATTGGTGTAGAGACACCACGGTAGTGATATGCGCTATATAAGCACTGTGTTATATATATATATATATATATATATATATATATATATATATATATATATATATATATATATATATTAGGTGGTATTTCAACACCTGTGGGATTTCAGTTTCATTCTTTGATTTTAATGGTTGTAAGGAAATTAAAGTGTACCGATTCCATGATTATAATGTTTGCTATATTTGTAGAATATACTTGAGAATGCCCTCTGCAAAATATAAGAACTCTTTGTCAATCCGAATTTTCATTTATTGGGCCTTAAATGAAAATTTTAAATAGCATACAAAGCTAATACCGATCGACATGGAATTTCGATAGGACGCGCACACGTCAGTACCGTCGATTGAAGATCAAAAGAATTTGAATTGTTATACAGTGTAGAAATATGATCTGATTTATCGAAATATGTATACTTTCAGGGGCTATCACGCAGGTGAATTATGGCTGGGTTTTTTTCTGTGTGTATTCTAGCTGTAAGCCCTACACAAATTTGATTTCCAAGACATCGGTACACTTCTTGGCAACTCCAGTTTGATGGTCCGCTGTAATCAGGAAAAGGTTTCCTTTTCCATTGGTAAGAGGTTACACGTATTCCTATAAAAGGAAAAAACAAAACAAAACAACGAAAAAAAAAAACCCGATGCTTTTGTTGACGGTATTGGGGAAAGTTGATGATACACTGATGAGAATAATATCTGATGTATAACTTAAAAGAAACCAAACATCATCAGTTACTGCTGAACCTTCACTCTGGAATAACTCTACCAAACATTCTCGGCCAGAAAAAAACGTCTCAAGCCCGCTTAAAATAACCACAGTTACACCATACGATTCCACATCAGAGTGTTGGCATAGCTTTGAAAGATGGTGTAAAATAAAAGAAAACAAAACTAGGGTTTCATTACAATTCGACCTAAGATAAGGAAGTTATGACATGCTGTAATAATGTTGAATTGATCTTAACACAAAGTTAATCTTCACAAACTTTGCCCTTTTATGATGTCATATCACAAAATAAAATGCCTCCTTTGCACTAATCATAGTGCTGATATCTCCGGGACAAATATGCTTTTATTGATTATGATATTATCTGTTCAAAGAGAGACAAATTTTGATTGTTGACATCATAATCCTGGCGCAGGCATAAACTTTAACATTAAAGGTATTGTTTACCATGGGAAGCAGTGATTTAAAAATGTTCGAGTTATCATACAATGCATTGGATGCATGTAGGTCAGTTGTGACACAAAACATCCTACCATAATATCATTATCATAATTATCGTACTAAGTCTGGACTAAACAACCGGTGAGACTTTCGCTCAACACTTTTCGCATCACGCCGAATGATTATAACAACACTCTCGGCGCTTCCATTTCAGTTACCTTGGGCGCTGACAAAATCAACACCAAAGAGACATACCATATGGTATGTATGGTATTCAGGTGAAATAGTTTCTTAACGTCTGTTGGCGTTATAAATCTGCATTTGGGATATATGATCCAGCATATAATCCGTGACCGATGACATGAAAATATGCACATCTATACTTGATATCAATGATTGTAACATGTTCATGCTAGCCATTTGAACTATAGTATGATAAAGACTACAAAATATGAGGGAGAAAACAATTGCTTTCATCATTATGCTCTTACCAATAATCGAAGTACCTCATAGTGACTTACTGAGGAATATCTTTTATTTTGTCTAACCTGTAAATCTGTTTTTTAGAGCCGACACATTATGGACGGCATTATTTTTTTTCCCTCTGTGTTACATTACATTTACTTTGTAAGCCACACTGCCCAATTCAGAGTCGACAGAAATTTCCATGAGCATGTCACATTTTAGTGAATCACTTCAAACCAGATTATTGAAACAACGTCAGGTGGAAATTACGAAGCGCCGTGCTATGAGGGTCACAATGTTATTTTTACAATCATTATCATCATTATTACCATTCATCATTGGCCATAAAAGACAGATAAACATCATACAAAATATATAGAAATCTGACAAAACACAGTTGTAGAGTTACGGGGAAATGATCGTGTGAGTTTGCAGTCTGGGGTCCCCATTATTATGATATCCGTCTATATGTACATCATTATATATGCGTTTCAAAGTACAGTACATGAAGATGAATATCACAACATATCTTAGTTTTGATGACATTATTATAAAAACAGACAATATACATAGTATATAAATTTCTATATACAAGGGAAAAGAAATTGTGTATTGTCCTCTGATTAAAGCACAACCGCAAATTTCCAGAGGGCATAACATTAGTTTGCACTATTAATTTTTGCAATGCCCATATGTTTTCCTAGAAGGATAATAAATCATGTTTGAAGTCGTAAGTTTATAACCGTTATTGATACCACATTGTGTAAACATCCGGTTCATTTCTTGCTGACATGAAAATCAACAGCTAACGGTTTTACGCAGGTACACTGATATGAACCATTCGTTCCCTCCTATCGTAACTGGTCATGTCGGGATGATTCCAGTGTTTAAAAGATATTGACAACAGATCTAATACCCTATAGTTTGGTGCTATACATGCAGAATATGCTTCATGCTTTAACATAATGATTCATTGTGCAGTCCTTTTTCCCGAATGATGACATAATTGATGCCAGGTAACGGCACAAAATGAATTTCCATCCAGATATTCATGGAGAAGGCAGACCGAGCAAAGACATGAAATTCGTATTGACTCTCTGCTGTTTGCTTTATTAATTAATGTTATAGAATCATAAACAGTATAAAAAGTGACTGTACGATAAGGCAACACATACTGTTAATTAGTATGACAGCAATGCCTGTAGGATCAATAGATAAGCTGCTTCGTTTTAATGATTTATTATTAGGCAGGCAGTAGCACAAATTTTAATCAACCAGTGTTTCTGCAGAAGAAAGTAGTATATCATGAGGAATATTTTAGTCGCATTCTTCAATCTATTTGAATGGCGTTAAATTACAGATTGCCAAAGTGCCTCTCCTGCGAAAACACAAGCACTCACATTCACACACTGCACAAAACACAAGCACACACACCTACACACACACACACACACACACACACACACACACACACACACACACACAAGTCAAAGTGAAATTATATGATTTATATAGTCGAAACGCTGACATTTGCGACGTGTTATATACTACAATGGTATATATAATAGTTGTTATTTTCTCTTTGTAACTGCGACCAGATCTGCGTCCATCCTGAAAAGGCTTTGTAGACATAGCCTCACGAACAACACCCCTGGGTGTCAGATACGGTTCGTGTAAAGACACTATGAGATTCTACTGTACCTCCCTTATTGTCTACGATTAGCTTCACTGGTCTACCGAAACGATTATAGAAATCATAAAAGTTGTGTTGGTTAACGACAATGATAATTATATAGCCCTCCTAGGCAGGGAAGAAAATGGTATACCAGACAAACTACCTAATTCATTGCAACATGGCACTGTCTATAGAAAACTAAGAGTTGTTAGGTTGCAAGTGCACCATGTCTTCTGCTTGTTAACAGGTGGATGAAACATGACAGTTACACACACACGCACATGCTATAATGTATTGTACATCAAAAATTCATTGATACATATATATTTAAATGAAAGTTAGGACCTTGTATTCAGTATCATAGTAAAAATTTGGTATGAAAATTATGATGTCTGATATCACTGTCTTTGTGTCTCTTGCAGGGACGATTATCTCATCTCTCACTTATAGAGTTGGTTCTTTCAGTATTAGTAAAGGTTTTGCTTTAATACCTTCTTGACGATTAATCTTATAGTCATCAAAGAGTCACACTCGCTGTAATACACGTCAGATAAAAGTGTACGTTTTTACACGTTTTTGGTAAAAACAAAAAACACAGGAATGTTACAAATAGTTTCCATGGTGCCAAGCTGCATGCTGCGTAGCACAGATCGTCCGCCATATCAAGGTTATTTACGCGCCACTTACCTTGATGTTGTCGAAAAATCTGCCAGCGTCGTCTGCTAGGCCCCTGAAAAATTCGGCCATCTTCTCGGCTGTCTACGGGTGCAGTCCACCTAACAATTAAAGTGTCCACCTATCCAACATAAGGTGTGTTGTTAAAATCTGAAGGTTGTTGCTGGCAGCTGGTCCCAGGGTGTCTAGAGGCGTGCTCTTCAATGTTCAAGAGGCGGGTGTGTGAAAACGGTGTGTCTATTATTGTATTGCCCTGCTTTTTCGTCACAGAAAGATTGCACGAATATCCGTCACCGTGAATTGCAGCCTTCACTGCATGCGCTATCGACAGATTACAACTATCACACACATAATTCATGAATGCAGGGTGCTCGCAGTCCGTATTGATTCAACGTAATTAAATCGCAACATAATCGTTCCACAGTGTAATTATACAAGGATGATTTATTTCTGTTGATCAATCAGAATGTTCACGCGTCACACCGTGATCATAAATTGCCGCTCCTGCCCTGCCTATTGTGCTGTCATGGCTGTAGCACGTCGTAACGTGCACGACTACAACAGTAGCAAGGGCACAGTCAGTCTCGGGTATTGATTACTAGTACGTCCATAATTTCTGATTCGCTCTGTATCAATGGCTATGTCAGTTTCAAATTTCCCACGGGCAAGGATTTTTCTTTTTAGATTGACAAGATTTACGACGAAGGGTTCGTATTATGTCATGATTATCAAGATAGCAAAGGCCCACTGCGATTGCATCACCTCCGTTGTCCTACCCTTTGTTTTAATGATCCTATATTCTCACACCATAGCCTCCATCATAATAAATTCTGAAGGAAAGAAATTTTGTGCTGAGATGTTTCAATGATTTATCATTCAACCTCAATAGTCATGCTTCAAGTTTGCCTTGTCTCCATTACTATGCGATCATAAGATATGCGGAGTATATGATGAATCGTTCCGGTGTGTTGTCATCATTACAGTCATCTTGGTCATAATAAACAAAGAAAAAACGTACGCCCGCACGCACACACACGCACACACACTTCTTTTTTTTTTGTTTTATGATATTCTTTATTTGAGTTTCATTCAATATCAAGTCCATATTGACAATGAAAGTAGTATTACCTACACACACAAAAAGCAGCTATATTCTTCTTTTTTGTGCCGCTGAATCATTTTCCAACATACATTACAATATATTTAGGGTTTTTTTCCAAATCATGCCATGTTTATATAAGAGAAATGACATGAAATTCTGCATAACTCTCAGAAAAAGCTATCTTTATCAACCCATCTAAATGTGCCTTATTACACACACATTGACATAAAAGAAATTGTGCTACTAAATCACTTTTTTTATATAACTTCCTTCTTCTTTTTTTGCAGAGCACACGCTATATATAAAGATATATCAAATTAAGCATAACTCTTAAAAGGGAATATAATATCTTGATTAACTTGATCAGATTAATCAATATCCGTTTCATTACATAAATTCTCTTACACTCCCTTGAGAATACAGCATTTCCCAAAACGTGTCATAAACTGAAAAAAGCCTGCTTAAATTAACCAAACAAAACTCATCATTTTTATGTAACCTATCGACCTACCCCCCCCCCACACACACACACACACATCGTCAATTTCCCAAAATACTAGTTCACCAGTGTTCACACCTTCACTTTCCGCATGTGAGCAGAAAATGGTAATTTGAACAATCAGGCATGTTGGTTTTCTAAGTCACTGAGATGACGTGTGTTAAATATCATATCATAATATTGGCTACTGAAATTAATCAATTCTACACAGGTCGTGATGTTGTTATCGACGAGAAGAAGATGTGGAATTGATAAGGGAATGAAAACAGTGGAGTGTGAAGACGTATCAATTAAAGAAGAATGACATCCACGACCTCGAAAAACACATCGGTAATCTCGAGCACAAGCTGTCCAAAGTTGCCGATGAGATGAAAGATTGTGAACTCTACAGTCGTCGGAACTGTTTGAGGATCTACGGACTTGCCGAATCCGCAAACGAGGACACCGATGCAGTTGTCATGGATCTCGTCAAAGAAAAGCTGGGGATCGAACTCACCCCAGAAGACATCGATCGTTCACATCGTCTCCAGGTCAAGCACACAGAGGGATCTCGTGGCCCCAACCCCCTGCTAGTCAAGTTTACGAGATACAACATGAGGGACAAGATCTACCGTGCTCTGAGCAAGCTGCGAGGGACCAGTATCTTCGTCAACGAACACCTCACGAGAGACCGTCAAGCCCTGTTCGGCAAAGTTCGGAGCAGCCGAAGCGTCAGAAAAGCATGGACAAGCGACTTCAAAATCACCGCCCTCACAACAGACAACAGGAAGGTGAAAATCAACAGTGAGCGTGACCTTGAAAAGCTCTAGCTCGGTTTTGTCAACATTGAATATCGCAGACAGCGTGATCATCCGTTATGTTACACAAGTTCCCATGTATTCAATGTTCAAAGCCCGTCAAATCTAATCACAACGCTATATTATGTGTTTCATGCCACAACTGGATTCATCTCTCATGCTCAAATGTGGACGACGATTTCTTTCATTCAACAGCTGACTGGTTTTGTAGTAAGTGCATCTTCACCGAATTGCCTTTCAATAGCTTGCCTGAGCCAAATGAACCCACGCAGACAGCATTGTCCTTATCGACTAACGCATTTCAATATGATGACTGCGAGACAATATTTCGCAATCTCAAATCACACCGTGGTTTAAAACTTTGTCATTTAAATGTGTGTTCTCTTATGAAGAACTTAGAAGAAGTAGAAAATTTACTGACCAATAATCATTTTGATATATTTACCTTGTGTGAGACCAGACTTGATGGGTCTATATCTGACACTGAGATAGAGATAGCCGGTTATAATGTAATACGTCGTGATAGGAATAGACAAGGAGGGGGTATACTTATATACGTACGAGATTCAATAGCATATACGATTTATACAGAAATCGTTTGTGATATCGAGCTTCTATGTATATGTTACTCTTAGGCAGAAGTCACTGCGTATTGTGGTGTGGTATAGGCCCCCAGATGCTCCAGTGAAATGTTTTGAAGAATTTGAAAATATTCTTCAGTGTTTAGATGCTAAATCTGTTGATTTTATAGTGATCGGTGATTTGAATTGTGATGTAACGAAGCCTGTGTTATCTAATCATACTA
This sequence comes from Diadema antillarum, assembly GCF_040938485.1. NCBI lineage: Eukaryota > Metazoa > Echinodermata > Echinoidea > Diadematoida > Diadematidae > Diadema > Diadema antillarum. The sequence goes on from NW_027270913.1 coordinate 2,332,670, forward strand.
GGAAGCTGTTAAACATTGCCTCAGATTATGGTCTGAAACAATTTGTGACAAAGCCCACTAGAATTACACCACTCTCTGCTACAACCATTGACTTACTCTTCTCATCTAACCATGAACATACGCAGTATTGTGACGTAGCACCAATCACACTCAGTGATCATTATATGGTGGTATCAGCCATTGGTAGAGTGAAAGCAGCCACATCAAATCATAAATATGTTAACTCTCGCAATTTAGCAAATCTGGATTTTCACACATTTTATAATGAGCTACGCAGTGAATGTTGGGATGAAGTGTTTTGTGAAGTAGACACCAATACCGCCTACGAGATGATGGTTTCTAAATATGTGACTGTTGCTCCAATGAAACGCAGAAGGGTTAAGCAGAAATCAGCCCCATGGATGAATGATGACATTAAGTCGCTTATGTTTGAAAGAGATAAAGGTAAAAAGATAGCATTGAAGACCAAACAGATATCTGATTGGAATAGATATAAGCAATTGAGAAATCGTGTAACTTCTTTGAGTCGTAAAGGTAAAAGAAAATATATAAATGAAAGTATTTTGAAAAATAAGGGTGACTCGTCCGTTCTCTGGAAGCTTCTTCATACACTGTTACCTAGGAGAAAGGGACATGTATTGCACCATGTCAAATCCGAAGGAAAGGATGTTCATAACAACAAAGATATTGCCAATGTTATGAATAATTTGTTTGTGGATGCGCCAAAACGTCTTAAGTCTAGTTTGCCGAAAGAAGATTATCGCAGTTCCGCTCAGTACATCAAACAAGTAACCTGCGAATTTTCATTTGATCCTGTCACCGAATGTGAAATCATGAAATCTTTTGATACGATTCCGAGAAATAAGGCAGCCGGTTTAGATAATTTACCAACAAGTGTGTTGAAAGATACTCTGCCTGTGATCGTGAAACCATTATGTCATGTATTAAACTTGTCTCTGGCTCAGGGTAGAAGCCTGGAAACTAGCTCGAGTTTCGCCAATTTTCAAAGGAGGCGACATGACCGACCCACAAAGTTATCGACCCATCTCGGTCCTTCCAGTCCTTTCGAAAGTCCTCGAGAAGGTTGTTTTTAAGCAATTATACAAGTATTTTCATGAAAATAATCTTTTAACAAATAATCAATTTGGATTTCGCCCTAAGTATTCAACTTTGCTTGCTCTTGTAACAATTACAGAAAATATCCGGAAGGCTTTAGATGAAGGGCGTGCAGTTGCACTCATTACACTTGACTTGAAAAAAGCCTTCGATTTGATACCTCATGATGTGATAATTGAGAAGCTGCGAAAATACGGTGTAGAATCTTACAGTTTAGCCTGGTTCAAAGATTATCTGGCGTTTAGGAAGCAAGTCACAGTTGTTAACGGAAATATGTCTGAACAACGTCTCGTTACGTGTGGCGTTCCCCAGGGGAGTATCCTCGGACCGCTTCTGTTCGTGATAACTATCAATGACATTGTTGAAGTTGTACAACATTGTACTGTCTCTTTGTACGCTGATGACACTTGCCTTTACTACGCATCAAACAATCCCCATGACTTAGAAAAATCTGTAAATCATGACTTAAGGGCGATAACGAACTGGCTGAGGTACAATGGACTGCTGCTAAACGAGAAAAAGTGTGAATAAATGATTGTCACACCTATGCGGAAAAAACACCTCTTTGATAACGTTAAGGTTACGGTTAATGATCTTTGCGTACAACAAAAAAGCTCCTGTAAGTATTTAGGTGTGACCTTAAACGACACCCTGACGTGGAACAATCACATTGCCAATGTAAAGGCCAAACTCTCTTCTGCGTTGTACTGCTTCAAGAGAATAAGGCCATATATTCCGCAAGACACCACCCTTATTGTATACAAAGGGTTAATTCAGCCCCATTTGGATTATTGTTCAATTGTGTGGAGGAACGCCAGTAAAAGTCTAGTAAATCAAATAAGTGTTTTGCAGAAGAGGGCTCTCCGCACCATTCTATTAGTAGATAATCGTTTCAGCAGCCGAGCCTTATATGAATTATCTGGCGTAGAAGCAATTATGAATCGCTGGGAAAAACACGCGGCAATATTTATCTTTAAACTATTACACAAGTTATTGCCATTATTTATCTGTAAAAAAGTAGTAATCAAAATAGATAAATATAATTTACATAATTCACGTAATATCATCATACTTCCAAAACCCAGAACAAATTTCATGAAATTAGGATGCATTTATTCCAGTGTTAAAATATTCAATAGTCTCCCCGAAAATGTAAAAATACTAGGTAATTTGAAGGCTTTTGAAGGACTGTTAGAGTTTGTGTTATAGTGTGGATTTCATAACTATGTTTGAGCTAATTTGTCTGAATTTACGTGAACTTGTTTGTGTCACCCTCTTTTGTAGCGTTTGTGTTAAGTGGGTATACCTTTATATTCCTCTTCTTCTTTTTTTTTTTTGTTCTTGGTATCTAGTTTCCGCTATATTGTAATGTATTTCATTATGTTATACTTGTTGTTTTCTGTGTGTTTTTGTGTAATTGTTAATTAACTTTGATTGATTTGTTAACTGTTGTGCTGTTTTTGTTGTTGCTGTAACACTGTACTCACGGCCTCTCTGAAAAACAGCCTCATCTGGCTGATCGAGGGAATTTTATCCCGTGATTAAATAAAATAAAACAAACAAACAAACAAACAAACAAACAAACAAACATTTTGATTTCATTGGAATTGCTTTGATTTGATTGGTTCCTTCGTTATCAAAGTATATAGACCTATACATGCACATCTGATACAAATGTTATTGATAGCATACATAATCAAATCATGTATGCTATCAATATACATGTATTATGTTGAAAAGTTGCTTACAAAGTCATTTTGTCTCCCTTGGATTTACAATGCCGGTAACAAAAGTATACAAGTGATATATTGAATAATAATTCATTTTTATAATTGACTATTCATTAGGCGTATAACTTGATTTGTTTGCAGCCCTTATACATATTACATAATACCTATAGAAAAGAATAAAAGGGAGGGGTGACTTATAGAGATAGGATTGAAGAAAGGGAGAGGAAAACTGCTTTCGTCAAAGGTTGACACATGTTACGTCACTTCTGGATTACTGATCAGGAAAGCGTGACATTCTTTTTTTTCTTTTTTTTTCTTTTTTTTTCTTTGGGGGGGGGGGGGTCACCCATGCAGATGTACATGGATGATTTCGGATGCCAGCTCACAGTAGGTCGTATGGTTACGTAAGAGATTAAATGAGGCAGTATTCACATGAAGGAATTTCATGTACAGTACACATGCATTCTCACGTCATAGGATCATCGATATCCCGAGAGCCACATTGTTTTTTACAGCTTTCTCAAAAGGATTGACGTTCTACTTCGAATATCACGAGAAAGAGAGTTCCAAAATATTGGTTCCCGTGCGTCCGATAGATTTGAGAGTCATGTCACTGTTTTACGATTATGTTAATGGCATCTGTCAGATTGTCTTGAAAGATAAGAGTGTAGTATGTCCTTGTTCAACTGAGAAAAAAGAAGAGTAAAAAGATAGATGACAACTGATCGTTGCTACGTAAACGAAACAGAAAGCGAGTCAAAATGAAGGAGAAGAAGAATCAGAGAAAGAAGAAAGAAAAGAAATAGAAGAAGAAGAAGAAGAAGAAGAAGAAGAAGAAGAAGAAAAAGGAAAAAAAAGAATGAGGAGAATGAAGACAATGGAAAAGTCTCATCTGTGATATTTCTCTATTATCAACCTCACTCTAAGTCTTCGGGAATATGAGTCTCTTCTCGTAACACTTATGCATAGAATAATGCTATAACCAAAATTCTGTGCCTAAACTACCACCGACGGTAGGAGGCGCTCTTACATGAAAAGTGCTCGAAAGCTGTGACTGAATGACGTGTGACGTTTGTTGTCCGTCCAGAATGCTGCACAAATGAGTGTAAAATTCAACACTCTCTCTGTTACATAGTCCCGTCATGCCACGTCTCACTGTATGATTTTAAATAGAAAATCAAATCGAAATGAAACAAAATCTTGGAAGAGATAGGTGTGTGTGTGTGTGTGTGTGTGTGTGTGTGTGTGTGTGTGTGTGTGTATGTATGTGTGTGGTATATTTGTGCAGTTTGCGATGTTTTCCAGGCGTCTTTGTCCAATGATCTAAAATGGCTAATCTTACCCCCACAATGCTAATACACCGTTAGAACCTGGTTGATTCAACTCACGGCACCACATGATTTTCGTTTTAAACAGTTGACCACAAGCGAACTATAGTGTCCGTGAATAGTCTTTATGGGGAGGAAAGTGGCACAGCTAAAGGACTCCAGTTCCGAGGTTACTTTCATGACCACATAGATTCGTCATGCTCGCATTGTGTTCTAGTCATGCTAGTCAGCTTTGGTAAGCTCGCAACAGCAATGCCTCCTTTAACTTTCAGCGTTACAATGTTTGTTTACGCGTGGATTGAAATCATACTGACTTCACGTGATTTTCTATTTCAAACCATTCACCATGAGTGCACGGTGAAAGGTTACGTAGTGAGTGAGTGATTTTTACGAGTCGAAGGAAATGATACGGCTACTCGGATTTCCTTTACACCGGAGCGTACTGTTTTTATGCAATGAGTCTCATTCACACTGTATAATGATATGTGATCGTTTGCAAAAACAAAACAAAACAAAACAAAAACCATATACACTCAGCAAAAAAAGAAAGTAAACACGTTTTCCAGTTAATATTTTTCATAGAAGATTTTGATAAAATTCAATGTGTCATATACCATATCAAAGATTATTTAATTGGCTATCAACCTGGTAGGTTTATACAAAGGGAAATTTTACACATGAGTGAACACAGTCGTTTTTGTCCTCCAAGGCAGAAAAGTAAAAATTGCAGAATTGGACATATTGAAATTCATTTGCAAATGCCCTTCAAGATAGCAAATGACAACAAAAGACCAATTTAACGCAATGAGAGACATGAATGAAACAGCAGAAATAAGTTTCCGTTCCCTTGTTTCCCTTTATATTCGAGACAAAAACATAGTGGGGAAACTGGAATTGGAACATAAGCATTTTCCATCAATTCAAACTTTAAATGACATAGGGATTAAGCCGTAAAGGTGATAATGTCGACATAATTTCTTTATTTTACCTTGTAATTAAGGAATTTAAGAATGCAAGAGACACATTCAAGAACAAAACGTTATTTCAAATTTTCTTAATTTGGAATAACGTTTCAAATTTATCTTTGTTTGTTACCATAATTTTTCTCCTATGTCTTCTGACCGCGGACCTGACAGAAGATTCTTCATTTTCCTACATTATTTTTTGCCTTTCTTTATCTTTTGAAGTTTACAGAGACATTATTGAGATCATAGATTGATTTTTGCAAATTAATTTGCATTTCTATTGTGTTGAATTTGTCTTTTGTTCTCATTATTACATGGAAGAGCAAATACGCTTGAATAACAACTTGTCCATTTTGCAATTTTTACTTTTGTGCCTTTTAAGAGAAAAACAAATGTGTTCACTCATGCGTAAAGTTAACATTTCATTGACCCACTAGGTTGATAGCTAATTAAATTACCTTTATTATGGTTTATAAAACACCATTTTTAGCCTTATAGTCTATGAGAAAGATAAACTTGAAAAAGTGTTTACCTCCTTTTTTTTTTGCTGAGTGTATATACATATACATATATATATATATATATATATATATATGTATATATATATATATATATATATATAAAGCGTTTTAGTGCCATCTTAGGTTTTAATCTCATATATATATATATATATATATATATATTAGCAAGTCAGCAATATTAAAATCAATTTACTCTAGAATCAACATTGCAATAGAGAAATAATCTGGGTCATGAGAACGCAGAGAATGATGAATGATGACCCTAGCCCTAATCAGTGAAGCCATTCTGCAGAAAAGAACTGTAAATGGACATACATCAAAATCTCACTTCAATGAGATAGAATGTTCGATCGTATTTTCAGAAAAACGTATGCATCACAAAGACAAAATATTTCATTGACCGAGTTCAAAATCATGTGACGTAAAGATGTTCAATAATGTTGCATTCTCGTATAACAATATAACACTATCCGAAAGGTCCCCAAAGATTCTAAAAGTTAGGTTAACAACCTAGAGTATAATACTATGACGAGTTTTATACTCCAGTGTTCACGATGAAAAGGGGCTACCCTGACAAGATGTTAGCGTCCTCTACAGTCCAGATATGGACTGCCTCCTGGACAACTTCTGATGACCACCTCTTCAATACCACCATTCATACACTTTCTTTCATCTGTACGTGTATGTGGTTTTTTTTTTAAATCAATTTACTTATTCATTTGTGTGTTCATACATTAATGTTTATTCTATGATTTCAAAAACAGCTACCATGGCACCAAGCAGGCCATATATAATCTTACAAGTTTTTTTTTTTTTGCTGTTGTTGTTCTTGTTTTTTTTTTCTGTTTACAGAATAGGTGACATGTTTTCAATTCGATTCCGTTCAATTATACTTTATTTCCATTAAACAAACATTTAAAAAAAAACAGAGTATATACTCGTTAACTCGCCAGCTCATATTCTTGACCAATTTGGAGAAAAAATTACCCGACGAGTCGTGAAATATAATACAAAATATATGTACGAGTAGTTATATAACTAGAAAGCAATGCTCACTTCGCAGTAGTAACAAAGAATATATAAAGCGATGGAAAAGAGTGATCTACTTAGAAGCGAAGCTTGTAAACCGTAGATCACTCAAAAAACAACATACCAATAGCATAAAAATATGCAAAGCTAAGGTATATACGTACCGTTAAAGCATGTGAAATTTATATAGAATGTATAATATTGCTAAATGATAATTTTCTTTACAACCTTGTCGTATACTGTCGTCAGCGTATTGATATATTTTGTTGTGTATCCCACGCCTGATTGTAGTACACTCCCAGCTAGTCGATCATCATTACAATAATAATAATACCAATAATAACACCGATAATAAGAATGATAATAAGAATAATAATTTGGCTTTTTTGCAAGTCAAGCGATTTGCTTATTGATAACAGTCTCCCAGACCCGTACATTTAAAGATTTGCCATGAAATGTATGTATTGTCTTAAATGATTATATATTTGTAATATGAACTATTGTTTATATTTTCATGACTTGTGATCAATATGCTTTATATTGTCATACATATTTTTCTTTTGTATACAAGTGGAGAAATAAAACATATACTGAAACTGAAAAGTGAACCAGTAATAATAACAACAACAATAATAATAATAATAATAATAATAATGATAATAATAATAATAGCAATAATAATCATCATCATAATAATAATAATAATAATAATAATAATAATAATAATAACAATGATAATATAGCCCAATTATCCAGGATAGCCTCATCTGTAGTGTTGTCATACCGCTGTACCAAAGGGCCCTGCCATTATAATTGTCCGTGCTTTATTATTAATTCATTACTTCATCTTTGGAGCCATCAACCAATTCGTCAGAGCAAATTAACTCGTTATGCAACCTACTTGCATATACTTATCTATATGAATATTTGAAATGTACGTCGACATATAATACATGAGTACATTCTATGAAACACATAATCCACGAAAGAAATTGAATGGTTCAAACACGAAAATAACAACCTTCTATACATAGCCTAAATCAAATTAATTGGTCAAGCAATCCATTTGTATCTATGTCAACATTTAGAATGCATATATTATTTAATGGATTAAGATTGATCTCTGAAATACGTTACCCATAAGAGAGATTGAATTATGCGAATACTGCATACGGAGACAAAAATCTTCTGCGTGAGCTTACATTCTTAATGAACTTTTTAACATTTCAAAGGTACGTATATTTACAAACTAATTATACCATGATAAGACAGCGATATGGTAAACAGAAATGGTATAACATCTGTTCAAGTGTTACAGCTATACTTCACTGCTATATGTACGTAGTTGCACGCTACACATGATTTAATGAGCTGGCATAAACCTCTAAGTTTAATCGTTTCCATGTTTTGTTTTATATCTTCTTTATAATAGATCGTTGTTCTGCAGTTATGTCAGAAGCTGTTGTAGCCTTATCATCCAGCGGTTGCGGTTCTAAAACATTAGAAATTCATAAATTTTGAAAGGAATATCTGATTTTCCTTAAACTTTCACTGATTTTTTTCTTCTATTATTGCTGCATTACTCAAATTCTATATTTTATATTCTATATCAAATTATATCATTTTTTTTCTGTCAACTGAGATTTACATGGGTTCTTTTCTTCTTCTTTTTTGTCTTGATCTATATTCAATGCAAACCCTCATCTTACATAAACAACCCTAAGTGTATAAGAAATAGATTATATCATATAGTGGTGAAGGTCATTCTTAAGTTTGCTAATCTTCTGTGCTATCACTTGAAAAAAAATAAAAATCTTTTCTCAGAAAGCTCAGTTTCCAATATATAGGGCCTTTCGAAGGTAAAGCATCTTTAAAGTATATAAATAATTGATATCACTGAGTGATTGGAATGGATAGATGGATAAATTTTGGATTATCCAGTGCCCAAAAAAAAAAATGCACAAACCAGAATAAGGCCTAACCTTGAAAACACTCTGGGATTAATTTGATACATCAAAGATTCACTAAAAGGTGCAAAATGTGGTCCGTTTATCCTTAAACCAGACACTTCCAAGCAATATTATCTTCATTTGGAGCATGAGAGTTTTATAAAGTCAGTGAAAGCCATTGCATTTTTTTTTTTTGCATTTGCATACAGAATCGATAGCGACATAGTTTAACGTCTGTGTACCCCATCGTTGGCAGCTTTTCTCTTTATTGACACAAAAATGTGTCTCTTGAAGAAAAACAGTATCGCTTTACAGAAAAAAAAACAGAAAAATCCATCTTTCCAATGTACCCAGTCATGAATTCCGCTTCATTAAAATAACTTTTTATGAGGTGAAATGTGTTTCATGTGTGGACTAGAGGAATATCGCTTTGACTTCAGTTTTAGCCACCAGATACTTTGAGACATTAACTTACAACAAATTTCACAACATAAATAATTATGTTTAATGTGGAGAACAAAAAACATTGAAAACCTTCATCTTCTAGAATACGGAGTGTTGTTATGTAACAAAAATACAATAATCATGATGAACCTCATGATATTATCAATTTTTCTTACACTTCTTGAGAAATAATATGAGCATCTATCTTTTCTCATTCCAGATTCGGATAAGGTACAACATGCACACTATTACACTACACAATTAAAATTACACAGACGCATCATAAGGGCTAGAAGTCTATTAATTTACTATATAATTGCATTTTCACAGTTTACATCATTACCATACGATGTACAGATATGCTTCAATACGTATGTACACAAGTTTTCATATAAACAGGCTATCACTGTGGATATTTTATAGACACAAATGCCTTGTTACACCAATATCTCGAGAACATGTCTTTATTCAAGCATTTTCATTTGCCGTGCTTGAACGACTTTGGAATGTATGTACTTTGCGTAAAAGATGAAAGCAACAAAAACAACGTATTTGTGAAAATAACAACAGGTACATAGCACTAGTCTTTCGAAAATATTCAACTCTTGTGAAAACTCAAGTTATCAGCCGCTACTGTCATCCAATAACGAGTTAAAGAAAAAGGGTCATAATATTTAAATACGTGCCATCGCAGATCAGAAGTTCACGATCTCCTTGAAAACGACAAAATCTGTTTTCTCGAAATGAAACAATTTATACAGAATGATAGAAGTTTCACCACATCAAAGTTATAAAGTGTGAATCACGAAGAAATGCAATTCTGGCATTAAAGATTCTGCATGTTCTCGTTTAATTAGTGATGAAGCCCTCGTTTTCGCACAAATTTGAGCTGAATCTTCCTTTTTTATGTATGCGAAAAGAGAGAAATGTCAGTCCTCTGCATGAACTTAAGTCTCAATATCTTAACATTGATGACTTCGAGCGTTAAAAGGTTATAACAGATTTCAGACATATTTAAGAAAATGAGTGAAAAATCACATGCTTATCACTCTGTGTTTCATGTTGTTGAAAGCTTTGCCATTTTTCATTCATTGTATTGATTTAAATCTAGTCAGCAAGGTAAATTTGAAGATGGAATAGAATTCTTCACTTTTATGGCAGGCGAAATCGGAGAAAGCTTCAACAGAGAACAGTTAGGCTTGAAATGTATACTGTCCAGTTGCTGAGAAACAAGCTAAACAAAAACGAAAGCAAAAAGTGTCCCCAAATGCCAAATACCTGCGTTTAAAGCCCGCCGCGTAACACTACAGTCCAGATAGTCGACACACGACTACACGACTGACAGACTTTGGATCCGAAAGAAATCACAATAGCCTCAGAAAAAACAAGCTTGTGTATTTCAGATCCAAAGTCTGTCAGTCGTATAGTCGTGAGTTGTATAATGTATAGTGTGCGGCGGGCTTGATTGATATTTACAGAATCGTCTCATCTTGATCATCATTAATTTGCTGTCATTAGTTCAGCAAAAGGAATGGAATTTCCAATATCCCTCTGAGCCATAACCAGTCCACACACCAACATAGTTAATATCCATGTGCGTTGCCAATTTGGAAATCAAGAAGGCGCTTGCATTGTTAAAGCGACCCACCTTCAGGCGACCATCGGCGAAAGATATCCAGAAGCGATCGTAACGTGGTATCCCCGAGAGAATGTACGGCGTGTCAACTTTTACTCTATCAGAACTACAAGATCCCCCCTTCGGGCACGGGCGAACAGAGCTACCTCTGTTATCCCAACCTCCGATAGCTGGTCAGACAAAGAGTTAAAAAAAATGTTTGTCGTGTTATTAGTTGCGTTGTTCCTGACAATATTCTTGATGATTTCCTGACGTAATAAAAACTACCGTCCAACTCCAAGTGCTAGAATGCATTGATTATGTTCAGTGGGAGGATGGAATAACCAAATCTACATAATTCAATTCAATTCAATTCGATTTATTTTCATATTTCTCAATGAAGGAATGTACATCAAATATAATAAAACGAAGTGAATCAGGATATCCGACTAGGGTGCACAGTAAATTAATGTAAACATATAAAACATAGCGGTCAATCTTCGTAAGTTTGGCTTTATGTATAATGCTAAAGAAATAACAAATTATGATGGAACCTATACTTAAAAGCGAGCTTGTTAAGGGTATAGGTCCCAAATTCTGAACAGAATAATGGACCTAAACAGAAAAATAAGAAACAACAAAACCCAGAGATAGCATTACAAATCCAGCCTGTTATCCTGGAAACAATAACTTGCTTGAAAAGGTCATACTGGTTGTTTCTATTGTCGTTGTTGTTGTTGTTGTTGTTGTTGTTGTTGTCGTCGTCGTCGTCGTCGCCGCCGTTGTTGTTGTTGTTGAATATTTGCTAGAACATGGAAAATGATGGTGGTATATTATGGCACGCAATAACCAAAATTCAAGCAGGTACGTTGGACAGCTGCCTATACATGTTTTTATTCCATTCATTTCGTAAAGGCCGTGTCACACCATTCCGGGCAAGCTACGCGGGCATGTGGCGAGGAGGTAGTTTCCAGCACGTAGAAGATTTTCAGCGGGCGAACAAGAATGTTTGCAATTTTCACTCATGCCTTGTCATACCGTACGGGGGAACTTCTGCGGCTTGACTTGCGGGGAAACAAATTTACTTCCCGGAGCTCTCCGCAGTTGGTCCGCACCTGACAGTATCTAGCGCGTAGTTGCACGCAAGGCTGGTGTGACACGGCCTTTAAAGGCCGTGTCACACCAACCTTGCGTGCGACTTGCAAAGAACAATTTTGACTACCCGGAGGTCCCCGTAGATGATCCGCACATGACAGTACCTAGCATGTATCTCAAAAGTAGTCGCCCGGAGGTGCGCACGCATATTTTTTTACCCGCAACCGTGTTTAGGCCCTGTCACACCTTTCCGGGCAAGCTACTCGGGCTTGTTACGTGTAGGGATTTTCTAGCATACCGGACATTCCTGAGAACGGAAAAGGATTTGTGCGAGTCAGCGCATGTGTCTTACTTGCTGGACGCGTTATACTTGCGAGTATACTGTGTGACCTTTGTACCAGTCGCGTGGGGGCTGACAACTCAGTGAAGGAATTACTCTAATGGAATGGCTGAAATCTCACAGAATTTCATTATCTTGGCTGCATACGGGACTGCGAAGTACCTGCGTGGGAATTGCCTGGGAAGTACTGCCGCTAAGGGTCTCCTACTGGCGTTCTGCGTGGACCTCTACGGGCATTCCCGCGACTCACCCGCAAAAAGTTTTGGTCATGCTCAAAACTTGGCTGCGGTTAAATCGCACTTGCGTGAGCACCTCCGGGCAACTACGCGATAGATACTGTCAGATGCGGACCAACTGCGGAGAGCTCCGGGGAGTAAATTTGTTTACCCGCAAGTCAAGCCGCAGAAGTTCCCCCGTACGGTATGACAAGGCATGAATGAAAATTGCAAACATTCTTATTCGCCCGCTGAAAATCTTCTAAGTGCTGGAAACTACCTCTTCGCCACAAGCCCGCGTAGCTTGCCCGGAATGGTGTGACACGGCCTTAACACTGTATGTGCGTGCGTGCGTCTGTGTGTGCGTGTTTTGTGCTGCTTCACGTCATCGGGGTAAGGGAAAGGAGATGTGGACATTGCTTTAGAAGGCATGCATGTGAGATGCTGTTAGTCTAAGATGAAGTCGCTCATTTCCTATACTACGGCAATCCTATCCTGCATAATCCTATATAATAATCCCGTACTATACTATGTGTGTGAATGTGAGATTGAGTGTAATGTGCGCGTGCTATACAGGCCTACCTATTTCATACATTTGCGGCAGTTTTCTGTTGCTCGCACTGAGTCCAACATGCACATCGTGGTTGGCGCTGACTTCGAAGTCCAGTGTCGTCATATTATCCGTTACATTCCATCCAGGAAAAGTGTACTGTCGTGTTCTGCCAACATTTGGCGTATGGAGGACACCACAGGCTAAAAAAAAAGCAGCAACAACAACAACAACATCAAGTTTAATAGGCTGTTTTGATAATAAGTTACAGATCTCAGAAAACTTACTAGACATGGGAGATTATCTGAGAGATCACCTATACTGCTCCCAATTCATTATTTTGTTCGCTATGAAAGTGTGGCCAGTCCCGCATAATACTGTTTGTTTGTTTTTCAATATTAAAAAGGCCATCTGTTTATTTTTACGTCTGTTGAGAATGAGAAGGGCGTTAAGTTGTCTTGAAGACTTTTCAATTTTCGAAAGACGTCATCAAACATTATAGTTTTAGCAATATAATAACAAATATTCAAGACAAAAACACAAGGTCAAAATACATGTGAAAGATCATGAAGGATATGTTAAGACATATGAATAGTATAACTTTGAGGGATTTCGCTTTAATGTCATAGACATAAATGCGACAACTGGGGCGTTTAACCCCCCCCCCCCCATACACACACACACACACACACACACACACACACACACACTCATATCTACATTCACAAATGATTTTTCTTTGAGGGGGACGTCAGCCTCTTTTTTTTTTGATAGTCTTATTTTTTATTTTGTAAACAATTCTGATTGTTTTGAAACAATTTTGAAACTGCTAACCTGTGCAAAAGATATTTGAACTGTGGGATTTACACACAAGAACGTGAACACCAGATCGTTGAATTTTCAGCTCTAAAAATAAAACAACTCCCTTGAGTAGGAGCCAAACAGCCCCTCCCACACGTCTCCCTTTGGTCCACTTCAATAAAAGGGAACCAAAACCTTCATGTGGAAGTTATTCTTAATTAAATGCTTGAAATGTTCGAATTAATCACTGCCAGTTTGAGCCAAATCGCGCAAGGAATAAGGTAGTGCCAGCCTTGCAGAAGTTCAACAGTCGTTAGAGGGCAGCAGACAGCCGCTTGTGACAGTGACATGTATCCAAAGGTTCAATTCATAAAATTTCCCATTTATCAACTTTTCTCAACAATGAGCGCAACTCCTTGTCTGAAATCCATATATGAGACGAAGAAATGCATTTGCAAGCGCATATTCTGAAGTTTAACCATGCTTACATGTGAATCAAAGGAAACTTTAAAATAGTGAAATTTTGTGAGAAAATGAATAAAAAAATTGTCCACAAATTCCATCCTGAGCTAATTTGTCACCCTCTACGGTTGATTTATTCAAACAGCTCAGCTTCCTTATTCCTTACCTAATTTAGCTCAAATTTTCAATGAATAAATCAAATATGTCAAACATTGAATAAGAGAAATTTCATAGAGAAGTATAGGTTCCCTTTATTTCAAAACACAATGAAGGCACACACGCGGGTCTAGAGGTGACAAACACCACGATTTAAGCACTCACATTGTCACTGACTATTCACTTTTGTTACTTTTTTTGGATTTAACATTTTGCAAATATTCCGTCACAGGATGCACAAGTTCGTTGAATTTCGATTCTAATAGTGACAAAGGTCCCTCTTGTTATCATTGAGGAAGGGCGATGCATGCCACTCCAATATAGCCCCCCCCCCCCCCCCCCCCTCGGTCCACCTCCATAAACTCAGCAAACAGTTCACGAAAGACTCACATGCGGATCAAGACCTGACTGATACCACGATTTAAGCATTCACATTTGTCCCTGAATATCCACCTTTCTATAATCTCTTGACTGCTGATGTGCAAATATTCCTTTCAACATGCACTAGATAATATTTGATTATACATAGTACTGTACGGTCGCTATTTATTTATTTATTTATTTATTTATTTATTTATTTATTTATTCATTCATTTATTTATTTATTTATTTATTTATATATTTATTTACTTTGTTTCATTTAAAGAGACCACAGAGTAGTCACGTTCAGGGCCCAATGGTCTGCTTTTTAAGGAGCTCTGTTACATATAGCACAATACTGCGAGTAAAAATCACATAATGCAACAGTAACAAAAGAGAGAGTAAATGAATATGTAGAAACAAATAAGATGTGATATCTACATAAGTAAAAATGATATAAAATTAAAAGATAAAAGCGGTAAGAAATTATCATATGCAAGGTCGAATAAGTTACGTTACCAGTGTGCAAAACAATGAGCAAGAAGTGATATGGTACCGATTAGAAAGTACGTTGCACTTATACACTTTGTTAAGAATATTGAAATATTGCAAGTAAATTTACACATGCAACACAATCAAAGAGAAAAAACAAAGAAGACGAAACAAACATATTATAAAAGGTAAAAGGAAAAAAATACACTCTATACATGAGAGGCCGCAGAACGTTTTTCATTCCCCCCCCCCCCCCCCATTCTCGTGAATCATCCAACGAATAAGGACAAAACTGTAAGGAAAAAAATCAGAGCACGAAAATGCAATACTCACTACATGTGGGTCCAAAATAATCCCTGCTGCAGTTACATCTGAATCCCTTGGACGTATCCCTGCATACACCTCCGTTTTTGCACGTTGAGGGAGTACAGACTTCAAGGAGTAACAATGGGATGCGATAATTGATTGAATTTGATTTTGATTTGATTTGATTTTAATTCATTTCTGCAATTTCATGACAAACGTAATATACAAACAATTAATTTTTCTTTTGTACAAATCATAGAATTTTGAAGAAGAATTGATAAACTTGATGAATACGAAATACTGACAATAGTTCAATACAAATTACACGGTACATCTCAATGATAAAGAAAAATAATTCAAAAGTACAATGTAAGGGAAGTAATTGCCCCCCAAAAAGCTATATCCTATGAGCTTACGCTTGAGAGCTGAAATAGCCCAGTTTTCAAATATAGCTAATGTTTATCCAGGGTGAGTACTTGGATAGCAGATTGCAAAATTTCCCCATGCAACAAAGATGCAGATCTTGGTGATAAAAAAGAGACTTTCCAAAGACTATTAGACTTTAGCATCTGCACATCTGGTTTACTGGGTACAAAGTTTCGGAATTTATCGTGGTTGGGATGAGAAATAAAAATGTTTACAAATTAAAATGACAAATCGAAATGAATGTGGACGGTGGCATAGCAGCTTGATTAGGTGTTCATGGAAGTAGGGGGAAAAGAAGAAAGCGTGTAAAAATTTTACATAGGTGAACTTGTTAAGCAAGTGGTATCGTCATGGTTGATATTCATGCTATACGTTGTACTGGAGTATATGTGACCCTAATATGCCATCATCCTTGTTCAGTGTATTGGTTATTCAGGTAATTGGTTTTCTATTAAAGAATCTCAATGATTCCACAAACAATAGCATGCATGGCACTATCGCTTATGTACTGTGCCTACATGATTTGAAATTGTATTTAAAAAACAAAAACAAACTAGTCTTAAAAATTAACTCACGCACCATTTGCATTTGACGTTGGGCTTGGACTTGACTCAAAAGTGACCTCTTTCTGTGTCGAGCCAAGGTCTACAAAATATTGATGTGGTTGTCATATAAGGGGGAAAAAACGACATGAGTATCAGAAAGACAAGACATAAAATATTCGAAACCCATTCTGCATAGGAATTTTGAAAGTTAATGCAGACGACTCTTTCAGTGCTCCTGACATTTTTCTGAGGATTGCCCGACGTATATAGCCAAACGTACTGTCTGCAAAATGGATTCCAAGTGTTCGAATGCATAGATTATAATATTATGTGCTCTCAGTAGGAGGATGGTTTAGCCAAAGCTAGAGTGTAAACCTATACAAAGAAAAAAAAATCAACAAAAACCAAATAACAATGATATGGAACCAGCCTGGTAGTTCAGTAAAATACAATTATTGTTTGGATACTTCCATGTCGGTTGTTTTTATTGTTATTTATTTTTCAATTTTCTATTTACTCCCGGTTTATTCAAGGCTTACTCCTCCTTGTTATATCCGTTACATTCTGCCAAAAGATTCTAATCAGAGAAACAACACATCAAATATTCGAAAACCATGCTGAATAGGGATCTTGAAATTTACAAACGACTGTATACAGTTGCTATAAGTGAATCATGAAAGTATTTGGTCAAAAACCTTAGATATGCAGGTATTATACACGTAAAATCCAACTTCAAATGGTAATGATATAGGCAATTTTGTCTCCATCGCACGTATAAGATTATATTACCTTTATATGAGTTCTTGAATAAATCGTGAAATTTGTGTGTTTCCGCGAGGGAACAATGACATCAGTAATAATTTTAGAAAAAAAGAGCTAGCCCACTGGTTTGCTCATAATTGCAATTTACCTTCTCTCTCTCTCTCTCTCTCTCTCTCTCTCTTTCTCTTTTATTTTCTTTTGGCCAATAATTTTTTTAAAAAATGTAACCACCCCCTACATGATGTGTGCACCGTCTTCCTTGGCTAAATCACACAATATTGTGCTCATAAACAGGATGACTTCCCT
Source organism: Diadema antillarum (assembly GCF_040938485.1). Lineage (NCBI taxonomy): Eukaryota > Metazoa > Echinodermata > Echinoidea > Diadematoida > Diadematidae > Diadema > Diadema antillarum. Next base: position 2,350,183 of record NW_027270913.1, read on the forward strand.
CCTTTTTCCCCCTTTTTTTTTTGCAAAGTTGTTCATTCTTCTTCGAAATTTCTTCAGACTAATTACCACTTAAGATGTGTGGTAGATGCGTTTTACTTTACCTGTCACTCCTGTTACGAGAGGGCGGTGGCAGCGGTAGCCAGTCATGGTCTCCTCACACCAGCCTCCATCGCAAGGGTTGCTATGGCAATCTGTAAGTTACCAGCATTCATTGGTATCACAGTTTTGTACATCTGCAGTTATGCTGGAAATTAGCAATATCCTTTGTTTTTGCGGTCTCGTGGTTTTTAGATGGTGTTTTTGTTTTTATGCCTCCGCCAACGAAGTGGCCGGAGGCATTATGTTTTCGGGTCGTCCGTCCGTCCGTCCGTACGTCCGTCCCGTTTTGTTTTTGTCGATATCTCAAGAACCGTGTGGTGGTTTTACATCAAACTTGGTATGAGGGTATATCCTGGGGGGATAATACTTTGTTTGGATTTTAGGGTCACGGGGTAAAAGGTCAAAGGTCACAGATTATTTTGTGAAAAAAAAGGTTGAAAATTCATGTTTTTCTCCATATCTCGCAAATGGTTCAAGGTATCTTCATGGAACTTAGTATATATGCTTGTTCCAAATGGACAGTGATTATCTAGGGAAGTTGGGGTCATGGTTCAAAGGTCAGGGGGTCAAAGTTCAAGGTCAACTCCTCAAAATATCACTACTTTCCTTATATTTATGCAATGCCTGAAGGTTTTTGTTTTTTTTAACTTGATGTATGCATGTATTACCCAATATATATTCTGTGGGAAGTTTCTTGCCAAAAGGTCAAAGGTCAAAAGGTCAAAGGTCAAGTGAAAGTGCGGAATTGCACTTTTTCCTCCATATCTCAAAAGTAACTCAAGGTATCATCATGAAACTTACATATTTATGCATGTTCAACCTAACAGTGATTCTCTTTGGAACTGTGAGGTCAAAGATCAAAGGCAAGGTTTAGATAATGCTATTTTCCCATTTGATACTGAAATCATACTTTTTCTCAATACCTTGAAAATTGCTCAATGCATAAACTTATAAAAGGGTCAAAAGTCAAGTAAAAATCATCAGTTCCCCAAATACCTGCACTCTGACATTTTAATTATTCATCCAATTGAACCTAGTTCTAGGAAAGTGAACATTCAGCACATTTGTGGCAAACCTGTCATTTTAATATTTTGCCAATTGTGTGAAACTGTCATCACACATTGTCAAGACATTGTACTATAGACCTATTAGGAGAACCATGCATAATGGCGGAGGCATATCAGTCGCCGTAGCGATATATCTAGTTGATTTTGCATTTGTTTTCGTTTTTGTTATTATTTTTGTTTTGCTTTGTTTTGCTTTTTGAGGGGATGAGAGGAGTAGTTTAGCATGTGTCCTTGATGGATACGTCCTTGGATACGCTTACTAGTGTTACTCCAATGCAAAATTAAAAGGTCGTTCACGCACTTATATCCGGCAAGCGGGATGGATATCATTTTTTAATGCGACCACTCTCACTGATCTTTGTATTCATGCTTTATTAGACAATCTCTTTAGAGTTCCTACATACATTATCTAAGGAGTATTAAGGTAGATGTGGCAGTCACAAATGGGACATTGAACAACAAAAAAAATACTGTAGCGTACTTGCTGATATAATTGTTTAGGCAAACATAAAGGATACATTTTGTACGTTCATGTGAAATCAGTAGATCACTTTTTTCCATCGCTATGTTTACTTTCTATCACCTTTGCAAATTATGCTTTGTCTCTGTTATCACGTACTAATTTTTTCATAAATATATTTAGCTACATATATAGAACAAACAAAACATTCGTATCTCTATTTCTAGAAGAATAAATACGCCGTTCTGCAAAGAGGAGACATAACTGGTATAATAGAAATACATACTATACGAAAGTACAAGGGAAAAAATGTTTTTCCGTGTATCATATTCTGTTGGCTTAAAAAGAAAATAACAAGAAAACTTTGCTGAAGCAGATTACCCTCGTCTATATATACATTTACTGTGTATTCTCTAATCCAACTGCTCTTCGAATACGTAACAGTGCCTCAATCTAATCACCAAGTAAAGGATTTATATGATTATGTAAGCATCATTTTATACGAAAACGAATGAACGAACAAACAATCATGAGAACAATCATGATGTATTCATGTACCTGGAATTCGACAGAGTCTCCAACTTGGTGATATTTTGCCGATCCTACTGCGCCTTTTGCATTGGCGAGAAATTTGAGCGTTCTCAGACGGCGACCATGGAATCAACTTTGGGATGGTATTACCCTTGCAATGCCGACTCATCGGTAGGGTGTAGTTCAGACCGTAGCCGTCACGGCACGAGGAACTGAACACGTCTCTTGTGAGGCTACATTCTGAATTTTTGTCTGATAGGAACCGAAATGAATTGGGATGTCCGTCACGAGTTCGACATCCACGAGTCATACAGCCCACGAGCTATAAAGACATTAGGTTTACACTGTTAAAGTAAATTTAATAGGCCCACGAGCTATACGGTCCATGAGCTATAGACACGGTGACCCAAATAGAAAATGACAAAACGCCAAAACATATCGATCAAACCTGACAGAGTTTTGTTATCTATTTGATTTGATTTGATTTGATTTGATTTGATTTATTGGTTTATCAGGAATTACAGGAAAATTACGATCATTACAGTGCCAGTTTCAGCAAGAGGTTTGAAATGTGAAAGATATCCTATCACTGAGGCTGATTTGAAAAATGATTTTGACAATATCTTCTTGCGGTAGCATTATTTGGAGAGAAAGAAAAAGAGCGTTTGTGCTAGCTTTGCATTCATCCTGAAATCGGCGAATATTGATACCAAAAAGTTCACACTCAAAGTTAGACTCAAATATGACAATGTGATGTTTATCATTACAACTACATTTGCTTTCATTAAACACAAAAAACAAATGAGTTGTGGACAAACAAACAAGCATATGCAATGAAAAGAATGTAATAACATAATGCAATAACGAAATTAGTATTACTCACATCACACACTTAATATTGAACAATTCAAAGATAAGATCTCACTCAGTTGTCATAATCCGCCATCTTACCAATTAAAATAATCAAGAAACCTGTAATCACTGCACTCAAGTTCTTCCGGACAAAAGTCTTCTCGGGAAACTGTCGCAGCAAGGGAAACAACCAGGAAAATGTAAAGGAGAAAGATAGTCACACAGAACAAAAATTTTGTTTACTACGTGTTGATAGGGAAAAGTAGTGTAAAACGAACCCCTGGATATTCTAGACGGACCAGTCCATTTTTTTCATTTAATAACCTCATGCACTGTACTCAATAACATTCATAATTGCGATCCTCTACACTCTAAAAAAAAGAAAAAAATCGGGTCAGAACTGACCCGCAACTGGGTCCGTTGGCGTCACATACCGTTCCGGGTTAAAAATGATTGGAATTTGGTCATGAAGACCCGGAATGGGGTCACCCTGACCCAATTCATGACTCTGTATGGGGTCATATCTGACCTCATTCCTTGTCATTTCTGACCTGGAACGATGTGTGACCCCAACGGACCCAGTTCCGGGGCAGTTCTGACCCGGATTATTTTAGAGTGTATTATATCCCCACCCCCATCTGATTTTCAGAGGAAGTGTTATGGAGAAAACGCCATACATGACTAAAATCTAAACGTAGCTTGTGTTGAAGATTATATTTAGTTTCCAGGTTTTCAACAACTTATCGGAGAATTTAACGACAGTAAAGTTTGTATACCACACAACGAAATTCAGAGCAAGAAGTTATCACATATCAGAACATTTGTGTTAACAAAATGCTGAACCACACAGCTTGTTGTACTGCTGCTGTTTTAGTTCATCATCTTATAGGCCTTAATCACTGTCAATACAGCATCGCTTGAAATAAACGTCGTCTTACATAATACTGATGTTCTTGTACTTGGGTTCTTGGACATACTATATCATGTAAGGTGAAATAAATCACAGATAGTGCTGGATGACATTGCTTATAGCCAGCGTCCACTGGTACTCCAGACTTACCATAACTTTAATCAATTGCATCAAGAAACAGCTGCAGAGTTCCCGGATGATGGAGCTGCAATTAGGCCTCTGTTCCAAAGTCAATATCGTGTCTTAAAACCCTTCACTTTGAATAGCATTCGTTCTTTTCAGAGACGTACGACACACGATTAACAGTCAACTAATCACCACTATGGACATGATTGATTCTAGCTACTTGCTCACAGGCAGGTGTGAAGTTCAGTAATGCAATTTTATTCCAACAACTCAGCAGATTTTATCGGTTTGGCAGAACTGACACGCTTTTCACTTCGGCCTTGTTGCTTGGGAACAATACCTCATACAATATCATTTATTCAACTTAACCATGCATAACATGCATCAACTTAGTCCTTGATGCCCTCACAGACAGAATGTGTTTGCAGTGAACATAAAAGAGAAAAAGTATGGTGCCCCCGCATCACAGAAATTCATAATTTTGTCATGACGCCCTTCACAACTACCTTGCTCGGGAACAAGTCCTCGATTGTCAATGTTACTTAATCGTGCGAATGCATCACCTTAGTCCACGATGTCCTCATAAAAAAGTTAAGTGCACGTAAAAGGAAATTTGATCATATAACTCCCATTCTTCGTAGTCTTCATTGGTTGCCCATAAGAGCTCGTATCAGGTTTAAGATTTTGACCCTTGTATTCAAATGTTTTCATGGAAATGCCCCTGCATATCTCAGTGAACTCATCAAGCCATATCATCCTGGTCGTAATCTGCGCTCAAAATCAAAAAATCTCCTCTCTGAAATAAGTGTGAAATCTAAGACATAATTATGGTGATAGGGCTTCTGGAAAAATGGCACCCTCATTATGGAATAATCTCCCTCTCAGTGTTAGATGCATTACAGATTTTGATAAATTCAAATCTGTGTTAAAAACTCATCTTTTTGACAATTGTTGATTACATGTTTGAATAGAGAAATATGTGATAGATTTTGTTTCATTATTTTGTACACGCATAGAGACTATCTTATGGTATTATGCGTTTCTAAGAACTGACTATTATTATTATTATTATTAAGTGTTTTCAGTGAAAATGAGATAAAAGACAAACTGTCTGATGCGCCCGCACGGCAGAAATTTACGATTATATTCTGTCATGTAGCTAAATACCGGTTAGTGATTGGCTAAACATAATCACGTGATGGAGGCACATTGGTTATGTTCGCTCATGGGCAGAACATTTTTGTAATGCTCTCCCATTGGAAAACATTTTCATGTAACAAATGATAAACGATACCAAACGATTGAACGATCACATTTTCCACGCAATCGATAGGATAAATTTGCCTTTTTCCATACAATGTGAAAAAGCAAATGACCGATTATTGTAATGCGTACGAAATCGTGATACTAGTAATTTGACTAACCCATATAACATAACAGATGATGACTTTTGTTGTCGGGAACATGTACCAAACGTTCCACCCTCAGGGTTTGAAATGCTATTTCGGGAGGCTAAGTCCCTCGACTTCGTCTCGGGACTTATAACCTTCCTCAATAGCATTTCAAACCCTTCGGGTGGAACATTCGGCATGTTCCCTCCCCCGCCAGTCATCATCTATATAATGCAGCATGACTACTGAAACACACATGTTCGAATACTGGTCTCCATGAATAATCATGAATACTCATATTCATATATCTTATATGTACACATTTGTGGAAGAAATCAAGCTTGAGGCGGACGTTATTCTCTATTTTTCTCTTCAATCAAACTTATCGGCCTGTTTCGTTTTCGTGTTTTTTTTTAATTGATTTATTTAAGCACGGCGACAAGATTCAGCGAAAGGCTGTTTTTTATCATGTCTGTCGTCTGCGCATGGATGAAACATACTGAAATATACAGCTGTACATTACTCGTACTACACTACAATATGATACAATGCCTGGCATGGCCTTCGTAAGGCTCTGGAGCGTAAAGTGGTCAGGTGGTGGGACACCTTGCATCACATGACTACATGTGATTATTATACAACGCATAGACTCAGGATCTGCATTCCGCGATCTCCTGTTCATAGTCAAGGGTTTGCGTGTGTGTTTCTCTAGTCTTTGGCAGATCATGAGTCTGTATGTTGTACCATGGACCTAGTACAGTAGTTGGTCCACGGATGTATGTATAGGAAATGATACTGCACATAAATCAAATTGTTCATTAAATCAATTATGTGTAGTGGACAACTAAAAAGTTTCATTTTCTGCACTATTATGCAAATCTATTCCACTTTTGCTTTGTCTTGCAACGCAAAGAGACGCTTCGAGATAATCTTTGCCAAGAATTGCTTTAAACACACGCACACATACACACACACACTGATAATCAGAATTGCGACAGTGGTGATCGATACCGGTGATTAGTGACTATAGTTAGCATCATTGTAGTACTGCTGAATTATTGCTTGTACGTTGTATAGATTGTAACGTTTTTAAACGGCACAAGCGATATTGGTATGTCGTTTATTTTCGACGAAGATTCCTTGCTCTAGCAGTTCTGTAGGAAGGAAATTAAAAGGGGATTTTCCTTGTTTACAACATAGAATAAATGTCAAAATATTGTCTTACTTCTTGGATTAAAAATTCCCAATGATCCACCAAAAGTGTGCAACAGATCGCTGAATTTCAATTCTAAAAATATAAAAGCTCCCTCGTGCGAAAGGGGGTATCTCTCAGTGAACGTTCGACAATCTTCAAGGTCCCTCTGAGATTTCTGAAAAAAAAATTGCTGGAAAATTACTTTTTTGTTAATCTTGTAACGATTTTCAAGGTCTTTTTTCACATAGACACTATTTTTGTTTGTGGTCTTGAAGACTGCTGAGAGATCTTTCAAATTTGGGGTCTCTCAGTGGTCTCTCGCGGGTCTCGGTTATGTGGAACGAGGGTCTATGTATACCGTGACACGTGGCCCAGTGTTTCGTCTCCGGAGAATGCCCCGGGTAGACTGTAGGTATCTCATTGGGTAGAGCCTCGCTGGTCGCGGAGTGGTCACGGAGACATCACCACGACATCTCCGCGACGTCTTCTGGAGACTAATCCGGTCTACGGAGAGTCGTGAGAGACTCAAACATGTTCGCTTTTTTTCGGATACTTTTTCCAGTCTCCAACTGGTCTCGGAGACGTCTTCGCGACGTGTTTGTGGTTGCGGCCCGGTCACATAGAACAGTTTTGTCCCCGGGATCTCTGAGACGTCTCTGCGGTCTTGAGGACAAACGTTTGCGACTGAGAAGACGTCTCGACATGTCTCCACTATACTTCCAGACTAACAAGTTGTCACCTTATTTGGCGACGTCTCGGAAGTTACCCTGGAGTGGCCTTCGTAGTTCGCGGCATTCGCGGCGAAGTATCCTCCCGGCAACTACCCGGTAATAGCTAGGTCCTGCTAAAAGGGTATTAGTTTTCTCCCGGATGAGCACTGAAATGTGACGGATCAAGTCACCTCCCTGGACGGATAGGTCTATTGATCCCTTGTACTTTGATTATACTTGTACACTTAATTCATCAATGTTTTAACGGTCGGCGGATCAAAACAGTTACAAAGGGTACGTGTCAGAATGTTAAAAACCTAACAAAATAGTGATGGGTTTAGTGTGTTCTCCTCTGTTTTCATGAAAAGATACCAACAAAGTTGGCAGTTCAGAACACAGTTCATTTTGTGCGAAACGGGCTGCATCAATAATTGAGCTCACCCTCCCCCACCCACCCACCCCCCCCCCCCCCCCCCCCCCCATCTGTCTCCCAGCAGCTCTCTGCTCAGGGCAGGGCTCGTCTCCAGAGGGATGGAGACTCTTCAAATAAATGATACCTTACTTTTTCCCCTTCGCTCAATGCTCTATTGTTCACCTCCCTGGTAAGACTGGATCCCAGAGTGCAGCTGAATAATGTTGGCTATCCAGCCATCTTGTACGGATAGAAAATGAAAACAAACAAGCAAGCCCTACAGACTTTGATGCTTGTAGAACGCTCTAAAACTGATTTTCAATTGTATTTTAAGCAACAACAGGAAACACAAAGACCAAAAAAGGATGGCAACAATATGATTAATTTTGCAGCAAGTTTAGTGTCTTTCTTTCTTTCTTTCTTTCTTTCTTTCTTTCTTTTTCGCTTTGAAAGACTTGTATAAATACTGTGTATGGACCAAGATCGTCTGCAGTATGTGACTCTATGAAACGAGATGCACTTTGGTATTCATGGGGAATTCTGTAAGATCTACCAGCGCTAGGATCAGCCTTATAATTATAATTACCCTATAGAAATCGTTACAACCTTCAAGAACTCCTTTCAAGAATCTAGGGAGGGAATTTTATTGAGCTGAACAAAAATATTACACAATGGAAAGCTCTGCTCAATAGTATGCATAGCTAAAGTTTTTCGAGGCGTATCATACCGAAAACAACTCCTTATATGGTCATAAGAGATGGTCATTTCATCGGATTACCATACAGGATTAAAAATGCTTCGTCTCTAAGCAGAGTTGACCACTCTACTTTTACAGCCACTGACCGAAAGACGGACTCTCTCTAGACGTTCCTGTCCTGTGCAATACCAAGGTACGTACCTCGATCCGCTGTGGGAAGGGTGACCACACCCCTGTGTGCATTCAGCCACCGTCTAGGACCACGCTTTAAACTACGTAGTAAGAACTACAGCTGTGCGTAAACCAATCGGGCGGGGTTCTGTGACTTTAACTTGAGATTTTAATGTGGTCATAATTCAGCATTTAAGGCAGGACTACATGCTTATTCATCCAATACATGTGTGATCATACTCTCACCATTCCGATGTTGTACAGTCAGCAATAATGTACAACTGCTAAACCTAATAATTGGGGGATAGGCCTAAGTTCGAATGTGACCATATTCTTCCTTCCTCTCCTGCATGTTTCGTAAGAAAATAGAATTTAAGGTCCTTCAATATCCCCACCTGCCATATTCTTTCGGGAAAAGAAGGCATTAACCAGGAAAACCATGAATTGCTCATTATGCTCCCCCATGTGATAAACAATAATTGCGACCTCTCTTTGAGAAGAGAAGCCTAAAACACACTTACTGGTAATGCACGTTGTTGGGTATTTCTTTGAGAAAAACAGGACATTGGAACCACGTTTCAATCCAACAGACTCACTTAGACTCATTGACCATAATTACGAAGTTTAGTTCATAGTGATTACAAATGTGTTGATATGTAGGCCTATAGAGCTTGCAATGCTTGGCCATAAATGGGTTGTAGATCCTTTGCGCCTGTGGTCCCATATCATATCCAAAAATGCAGAACCTAATTCTTGCCTCTTATCTATTCTGTGGCGTGTGTTTTTAAAGTTGAGAGCATAAATTTACAGGGAAATAAAGCCAGAGTAATGCATTATGCCCCCCCCCCCCCCCCCCCGAGGGATAAAGGTGAAAGAAAAAACGTTGCTAGAAAACGAAAATCTTGTCAAGGTAACATATCGATGTTGTAAACATTCAAAAGATATCTTTCTGCAAAGCAGGTTTACATTATACACTTTTGATTGTCCATCTGAGATAATATGAAAGAAATTCTGTCTTGTTTGTACTTGGAATGTTGTTTTTCACCACCCATAACTCGTCTCAAATTGTCTGGAACATGCGTTACGCATGTTTTGAGGTAGTACAATGTGAGCACGAATGGTCAGATATTTTGATTGATTAAACATTTTCTATTTTGCAGTGGCTATTATATAAGATTACAACCGATTACATCAATACTGACAAAACTAACATTATATAGAACAGTATTCACAACGTACTAACATTACCTGGTTATAAAATCGTATTCTAAGCTGTGTTACATACGTTGCCGGTAATTGTTCGTGGTTCATCAAGAAAGCATCTGCAATGGACCTTACGTTATTTTTAGGTGCTGAATTATAGAAGGTAACCAATAGCAAAGCAAGAAAAATACCAGCTCTATACTTAGATATATGATGTTGAATAGATATTTTGTAATAAATTGGTACCAACTGGTAACATACGTTACCGATTGTACATCCTTTCCAATGGTTAATGCCGTGCATGTAGAGTTATGATCTTAAACTGCTCAGGCTGCAACTACACGCGTATGGCTGTAACCTGTGTTTTTGCGGTTTTTAGTTATCTTGAACGTTCATATTAAATTGACAATAAGTTTTTCTTCTTTTTTTTTGTAGCGACAGCGGGTTTTCACTTATACCCCTCACTGAGAGGACATAATGCATTATTTCCCTGTAGATCTATTTCAACTTTGATATCACATGCCACTGACCAGATGAGAAATGCAAGTATCATGTTCTGCAAATTTCTAAAAATGTTGACAGAATTTTCAGAATTGCAGAAATGTCAGAATTGTGCAGAGATAGTGGGTTTGACTCCACTTCGGCTGCGAAGTGTTGATAATCAAGACGTGATTGGGCGAGTAGTCTTCCAGTAAGGTAGAAAGGTTCAGGCCTGGAACTGAGACTATGTCTATAGTAAATCTCGGGGTCCCAAGCGCATCTCATTGGACGTGATGAATGGAACAATCGAGAGAATGCAGTCAAGTACAATGTGAACTGTTACATAATAAAAAATCAAACGGTTGAAAGGAAATTGTGGATCGGAATGGGTGTGGCAACTTGCAGAATCCTTCAGCCCTTATGGAGAGAGAGAGAGAGAGAGTTGAGAGAGAGAACAAAAGAAAAAATATGGTGATTGATTATATACTTTTGTTTATTTTTTACAAAGGGACGCCTTTACTACAGTTATCACTATATTCTTCATGGAAACTATGCCATAATCATTACTCAGGCATTACCATTAAATATCTTTACTTTGGGTTAACTATAGCAGGGAGGTGAGACTGATCGTCTCACCTCCTTGACTATAGGTGCCTAGGAATATACCTCATTATGCACGTCGCGAGTCACGCCCCAACAGGCGACTTTCGAATAGCAACAATCGCCCTTCTTGCCAATAAAATGACAACAATGGACGGATTTTAAGAAACGCCTCACTGACTCGAAATTATAGTTTTTACCCTGTTATCTCTCAAAGAATGATGGTCAATTCACCAATTCAGTGATATTTTTTGGTAAGGTTACGCGTGAATGGCGACTCAAGGGGAGCACAGTCTAAAAGTTTGAAAGGCTTTATGAAGAGAGAACCGCACTATGTCGAGTGGTTCCACTGTCACCAGCATTGACTATAATCAGTACAGGCGCCTATGTAATCCGTTAGAGAGAAACTTTCTCTATCTTTCTCCCTAGCCGCCTTGCTCTCCCTCCTCCCCCACCCACTCCATCTCTCCCCCACCCCCCCCCCCCCACCCCGTACAAATTTCATTTTCTCTTTTTTTTTTCTTGTCGTCTCATGTTGACAGTGCGTTGCGCATGTTGATGTCGTCTCTTACATAGGCAGATTCCATTGCATATCGACAAATAATTGCTAAAAACAGAGCAGAACATATATTCCAGTCTGAGATAAAAAAAAAGAAAAAAAAAACTATACAGCAATCCGCTGTATTGAAAGGATGTATGAATACAGCGTAAGGGATCTGATACGCCATTTGGTTTCCGGTGTGGCAAGGTATATGCCAGCGTGAGAATCATAGCTTTTACGTTAGAACTATATGATGCGGCTGTTGTATTTCCTTTTTAAAGTCACGATAGTGGGTACAGCCGTATCATCGGTTTTCTCCTCTGTAACTTTATGTTTGTTTTGATTTGTTTCGTTTTAGTTTGTTTGTTTGTTTGTTTGTTTGTTTTGTTTGGGTGGGTTTTTGAGAAGTAAGAAAGAGAGATTTAATTTGTCTCCCCCCCCCCCCCCCCCCTATAACCAGAAGACTCGTACAGCATCATGTGTGACGACGACGTTGCCGCCCTTGTTTGTGACAACGGATCCGGTATGGTGAAGGCCGGATTCGCCGGAGACGACGCCCCAAGGGCTGTCTTCCCATCCATCGTCGGCAGGCCCCGCCATCAGGGTGTCATGGTCGGCATGGGACAGAAGGACAGCTACGTCGGAGACGAGGCCCAGAGCAAGAGGGGTATCCTCACCCTCAAGTACCCCATCGAGCACGGTATCGTCACCAACTGGGACGACATGGAGAAGATCTGGCATCACACCCTTCTACAACGAGCTCCGAGTCGCCCCCGAGGAGCACCCGGTCCTTCTCACTGAGGCTCCCCTCAACCCCAAGGCCAACAGGGAGAAGATGACCCAGGTGAATAATGATGATGATAATGATGATAATGATGATGATGATGATAATAATAATAATAATGATAATAATGATAATCATAACAATAATAATAACAATGATAACCATATCAATGATAATAATAATAATAATAATAATAATAATAATAACAATAGTAATAATAATAATAATAGTCTTCTTCATCCAGGTTAGTCTCTTTAGTGTTGCCACTGCTCTATCGGAGAACCCTGCCATTAGTATTACATGTTGTCCTTTGTTAATTGTATAGTTCTCCAATTTCAAAATCTGTTTCTCGATCTCAGATCATGTTCGAGACCTTCAACTCACCCGCCATGTACGTAGCCATCCAGGCCGTGCTGTCCCTGTACGCCTCCGGACGTACCACTGGTATCGTGTTCGACTCTGGCGATGGTGTTTCCCACACCGTGCCCATCTACGAGGGTTACGCCCTTCCCCACGCATCATCCGTCTGGACTTGGCTGGTCGTGATCTCACCGACTACTTAATGAAGATCCTCACCGAGCGTGGCTACTCCTTCACCACCACCGGTAGGATTTCTCTTGGGAAACCCCCGCCCCTTTCCACACACAGACACACATCACATTGTAGTAGGTTAAAACATGGTTGATGCCACATTATATCGCAGCTTTTTGCAAGACACAAAGACAAACATCCTTTGAATATTCTTCACAAGTTGATCCGTCATACACTACAATACATTGACAAATGAAATCGCAAGACATGTGCAACTTACAAGTTTTAATTTCAATCTCCATGTTTCCCGGTTTTCAATCATTATTTACCAATGAAGCTTACCACAGCGGAGCATCGCGTTGTATCAATCCAAAGAGTGTAAGTAAGAGCAACTCTATACCCTGAATAAAGAAGAATAATGTTTAGCTCCTGAGTAGTTCTCATGTTAGCAAATGCATCAGTACTTTGTTCGTAATAGCACATGATTATTTAAAAGATTAATGGAACATACGTTGCTGAGTTTAGCAACGGTATGTTGGATTTTTTTATTGAACTTAACCAGATTATTGCCGGATTATTGATTACCAAAGTCAAGAAACTACTGACTGAGATCTAACAGCTATAATCATCTATATCGGAAATAATTCAATGATTAAGTCTTCACTGAATGAAATTGTCTTCAAATCCATAATAAAATATATCTTCTTTCTTATCGTACTTATCAGCCGAACGTGAAATCGTTCGCGACATCAAGGAGAAGCTCTGCTATGTCGCTCTCGACTTCGAGCAGGAGATGCAGACGGCTTCTTCCTCTTCCTCCTTGGAGAAGAGCTACGAGCTTCCCGACGGTCAGGTCATCACCATCGGCAACGAGCGATTCCGATGCCCGGAAACTCTCTGTCAGCCATCCTTTATTGGAATGGAGACTGCTGGTATCCACGAGACCACCTACAACAGCATCATGAAGTGCGACGTCGACATCCGTAAGGATCTGTACGCCAACACCGTCTTGTCCGGAGGTTCCACCATGTTCCCAGGCATCGCCGACCGCATGCAAAAGGAGATCTCCGCGCTGGCGCCACCAACGATGAAGATCAAGATCATCGCTCCTCCCGAGAGGAAATACTCTGTATGGATCGGAGGCTCCATCCTGGCTTCCCTCTCCACCTTCCAGCAGATGTGGATCAGCAAGATGGAGTACGACGAGTCTGGCCCATCCATCGTCCACAGGAAGTGCTTCTAAGGAGCGACCATCAAACTCTCAAAAAATAAATACATACCTCTCTCGCTCTTTGTTTTCTTCACAGATTTTTCTCCCTCTTTTCACCTCTTTTTGTCATCTCTCTCTTTTTCTCTCTATTATATCTTTTCTTCTTTTGCTATTACATCTCCTTCTTTCTTGTCTTTCCTTCTCTTCCATCAACTAACATGTATACGGTTTGCTCTTGACTTGTGAAAGAATTGTTCATATATATACCTATTCTTCACCAGCATGGGGTGGGATGTAAGAACTCTAAAATATTTACGTCAGAAGGCGTGCATCACAGCCGGGTCTATCCCAATAACATCGTCACTTCACGACTTGGTATACGGTGGCACATAGAAAGCTGCACCGCGTTTATTATACACGGCGCCAACACACTACTATGAAAAACGGCCCGATGTATATTTTCTTTAATTTTCTGTTCTGTTAATGGCTTTTGATAGCAAAATTATATCATCAACTTTTGTGCACAGCTGTGTATTTATGAAACATTTGATATGATTAACTTACACAACACTATATCGTTGTCTTTCGTTTACTGAGCTGCATGCTTGACGCTAGCTCAAGACAGTCGATTCTTCATGTTTATGGTTTGCTATGCTATTTCGGATTTTTGTTCATGTATTAATGAGACTGTTTTTTTTTCTGCAATAAACACGTCAAAGCCATGAATCATTGAATGGAGTGTCGCTTCCTGTCAAACATTCGTCATTATTGTCAAAAATAACTATTTACCAAAGAGTATATCGCACGCAGTGCATAGCGTGCGCTACTATACATAACATAACATAACACAACATAACATAACATAACATAACATAACATAACATAACATAACATAACATAACATAATGTCTGAATGCTTTGATTGTCTCAAAAGCTTAAACAAAACAACAGCGACTTAAAAATCTGATTTCGGTAGTGACTCAAGCGTGATTACGTGAATATGGTAATCACCTCTGGCCTGCATAAAATCATCGTCTCAACAATGTGGCAAGTTTGCGAAGTATGCTAGTATGCATGTTATATGATTTAAACTTTTACACAATTCTATTGTTATGTATCAGACCTATTCACGCATTGCATATTATATGGAATAAACAATAAACTTCATAAATGGCACCACTAAGTTACAAAGAGCAAGTCTGGAAAGATGAATGCATTGCTTGGAAAATGTGTTGTCATTAGTCCACAGGGATTCTTCTTTTTTACTATACCATAATATAATATGTCCCAAAAAAATTACAACGGTGCCCTCCGCAACGGTAGCTTTAAAGATTGTGAATCAATCCAAATGCAATTCATTGCCAACATCTTACAGAAAACCCCATTCGATTTGCTTCAGTGATCAAAGAGAAATGAGGAATTTTGTAGAGCATGTCAGAAGTCTCTTCCCTCCAAGTTCTGTCTATTGTGTTCACACATTAATTTGCATTTCCAAGAGCATCCAAGTGCTAAACTTAGAAGAATCAGACTCATGACATGCTATACAACAATCTCTGTGATCGCTTAACCAAATTGAATGGGGTTTTCTGCCAAATAGAGCTAAAAGATGTTATATTTTAAGACTCTAAAGTAGCATTTAGACGGTTTAGTCATATTAGGTGTTGTCAGTGGGTTGTATTTTTTTTTTTTTTTGCGGGGGGGGGGGACATACTGTACATCTCGCATCTTCTCTTTTATGGCCCATATAAATTCAGTTTAATTCAATTCAAATGAGATTTATTTCCAGTAGCGCACTTTTCTTGGTACAAATAAAAGAAGAAAAAAAATAGTGCGATATGTTGCAACAATATTGTCAGGACTATCGCAAAACTGGAAGAGATAAAGTTATTTTACACACAGTTATGTGAATATGTATGTTATGATTTTGTCAAGTCAAAGGTAGCAAGTTCAATAACACGAAACTGTCAACCTGGGATTATAGCAAATGCCCGTATAGATGCTTCAGTGTGGCCCGCCCTCACCGACTCAGTGTCCATTGCCCACATGCATTTTGATGAGAGGTCGCGGAAGGATCATGAAGGCTTAAAGAAGAAATCCACCCCAAGAATAAATAAACTTCAAAAGAAAGAGAAAAATATTTCTAACAGAATGATACAAAACTGACTAAAATCAGATAAGAAATAAGGAAGATATGACATTTTTGAGAAGCATTTCTTGACCATACCCTCACAAATTTTTATGTATGTTGTATATGAAATTCAGATTTTTTTTTTAGCTAATACACGTAAAAGCATGTTCCCATACCAAGATATATCAGAGTTGACATTTTGTTCCTTTTTTATTTTGGATGGTTGTAAGACAAGTTTTATATTTATAGAGCTGGAATATGAGACTCTTGTCATTTAATGTATATGAAATGAATAAAAAATTGTGAGGGTATGATATCGTCAACTAGCTGATTTGAATATTCATAAGGACTGGTCAAGAAATGTTTTCCGAAAAAAAAATGTGAAATTTCAAAATGTCATATCTTCCTTATTTCTTATCCAATTTAAGTCATTTACGTATCATTCTGTATAGGGAATATTTTTCTCTCTTTAAGTTTATTTATTTTTTGGGTGGATTTCCTCTTTAATGGTGTTAACCATTTGCGTTTTTAATACAACTGAATGATTCCTATTAATGTTATTGTATAATGATGTGTGCCAACTTTGATTATGACCATTATTTCAATGCAATCCTGTTTTCACCATTGAAAGGTCCAGCATGCCCCCCCCCCCCAAAAAAAAAAAACACAAAAAAACAACAACAACAACAACAACAACAAAACTCGATTATCGCGTGGTCATACAGTAAGTTGTTTAAAGAGCAGAATTTTAGTTCCGGACAGTATTTCCAGGGTAGCAAAAAACACTAACTCAGCCAGTGACCGGTTTGAGCTACAGTCTTTGATTACACAATGATATGTCTTATGTATAGTTTGAACAGATACTGCGGCTGCAGGTCAATAATCAAGAATTGATATGTTTGCCAGGTTGTCGGAATTTATCTTACCTTCTATTAATTGTATTGTCGGCAGCTGGATGTTATGCATCACAATACAACAACGTTTTTAACAAAGGTGCACGAAGCCACATGCGCGTTCAAACACACACGTCGATGAAGACTGAAATATCATTGATTTTTATTATCAAACAGGCGAAAAAATCAAACAAACCAATCACCATATACCACAAGAGCGAACCGATTCCCTAAAAGCATTGTTTCAACGTATAGGCGCAAGTGGACATGAAAGGAATGCACGATATAACAGATATATACCGAGAGAGGGCGAGTATACTTTTTATGTAGTCAGCCTGCAATATCCAGCTAATTCCAGCCTGTCCCATGCGGCTAAAATAACTGGTCGACGGAAACGATGATATGGTGCTATAGTTCGACGGAATGTAAGCCCCAAACAAACAGGATCTCACATAATGGGTGAAAAAAATAATTTTCATACTGCGATCTACGATACGTCAATACGAGCGTTCAGTCTGTGTAACAGATGTTGAACAACTCGCAAATAAAAACGCACAAAATCGATTCGCACGGTGTTCAGTACACGGCGAGACAAACATCACACTGTACGAACGTGCAGGAAATGGGGCTCGTATACGTGTATGCGGTGATTATTATGCACAAGCGGAACTAAAATGTTCCTTCACCTCCTACACATTATATACCAGTGGTGAAAATTTCCTTTACTTGTCGTTACGCAGACTGGAAGAGCACGTCGCTGATTCAATTAGCGTTTCAGCTCACGGGACAAACCGCTTGTTTCGCTTGTTTTGTATATTAAAGTATGTGAGAGCTCTTTTCATCCTCTTGATCATCATGGATAAGTTGAAGTCGATGGCAACTGACGCGGGAACTTTCCTCACTAGAACTGTCCAGGTAAGAGATGGTGTAGCCACTTATTTAAGTTTGAAAAATAATGTGAATTCGCGAATTATGCGAATTTTAGAGCCCTCATATTATAGCGCCCTACGTAATATGCTATTAATAAGTAATGATCGAGGTACGTCATGACATCGGGATATGTATTACTTTATATGCATGTTTCCATAATATGCTATATGCACACGTACACACGTACACACACACACACACACACATACACACACACACACACACATTGTGTGTATATATATATATATATTATATAGACATATATATATACGTGTATATATATATATATATACATATATTATATAGACAGAGAGAGATATTCTTATACTAGTATGCGCGTGTGTGTAAGTGTAATAGAGAAGTAAATTACAGGCTAACTTGGATAACGGAGAAAGGATTACTAGGCACATGTTTTCTTTGCATAGCACTGGAAGATAATTATACAGGGTGCAGATAATGGTAACTGCATGGGGGAGAAGGAGAGAGAGAGAGATCAAGAGACAAAAATATAAAGAGCCATCTGTTATACCTTTCCCGTTAATTATATTTGGTTTATTCCAATATTGTCAACATGTCGCGATTATTTCTTACTTATTCCTTCACCTGCTACAAATCTAAATATAGCGCATTTTCCACTGAAGTAGAAGTTGTTTTTTCCTAACGTGCTGCGGGCATTTCAAAAATAACCTCTGCAGTCACAGGACGATGACGTCACCTGTTCGGCATTCCTCTCATGTTTTGTATACAATATCTGGTGAGTTTTCTTAAGAGGATGTATTTCGATCGAACTCTCTCTTTTCTCTCTCTCCCTCTCACCCCCCTCCCCCCCCTCCCTCTCTTTCTTTCTTTTGGGGGCGATTCTATTATAAAGAAGCAAGATTCCTCCATGCACGTTCACGTGATGTTGTAAAATCAAAGAAATTATTTACTATTTGCAGGTGAAATAAACCCCAGCTTTTGTGCTTCAAAATAGTTCTAAAATGTAGGTTATAGGGATAGAAACAACTAATGTAAAAACTTTAATCAGTATAATCAATATTGTATTGTTAAATATGCAAAATGTGAACAATAGTTATAATTAAAAAAAATTTCTAGAATAAACCGTCTACAGTTATGATTTATTGAGAAAAATAGTGATATCGCCTTATATTCTAGGCTTTATTGTTATTTCTTTATATGGTAGGATGTTGTGTGATACAACTATAACCTACACATACGCATCAAATGTGATAACTTGAATTTTTACGGCACTGCTCCTATAACAGTAAACAGTAGCTTTAATTTAAAAGACACTGACTTAATAGGTCGAGTTCAAGTTCAAGTCTATTCTATTTCTTCCATCTCAATATAACCAATAACATATAAATACGCACAATGAAATGAAAGTAACGAAATATCAACGTAAGTAACCAATAAAAAAAAGGGTTACATTATATTTTTGATGGGGATTGCAGAAATAGGCATTTTTTTTATGAAAAATAAATTGGAGAATGGGGATAGGGGGACCTACTAAATATGATCAATAGTAGTCGAGACAGTATTCATATTCTTTAAAGTCCATATCATACACTCAGCAAAAAAAAATTAAACACATTTTCAATTTCATCTTTCTCACAGATTGTTTGGCAAATGTTTATGTTTTATATACCATGTTAAAGGTAATTTAATTTGCTATCAACCTTGTAGATCACTCGAAAGGCAAACTTTACACATGAGTAAACATATTCGTTTTTCTCTTCCAAGGCACAAAAGTAAAAATTGCATAAATGGACACGTTGTTATTCATGCGTATGTGCTCTTCCGTATAACAACACTGAACAATGAGAGCAAAAGACAAATTCAGCACGATATGAAATGCAAATTAATTTGCAAAAATCAACCTGTGATCTCTATAATGTCTCTGTAACCCTCCAAAGAAAGGCAAAAAAAAATGATGGAGGAAAATGAAGAATCTTCTGTCAAATCCATATTCAAAAGACCATAAGAGAAGAAGCAATAGTAACAAAGATGGTAGAAATTTGACGTAATATTTGGTTCTTGGTTAAAAAATGAAATAAAGAAATGTCAATTTTACTACCTTTGCAGTTCACACCCTATTATTAAAGTTTGAGTTGACAGAAAATTCTGATGTTCCCCTTCAGTTTCCTCGTTGTGTTTTTGTTTGAGAATATAAAGAGAAACAGCCGAGGGAACGAAGATTCATTTCTCTTATTTAATTCATGTCTCTTATTGCGTTGAATTAGTCGTTAGTTATCATTGCTATCTTAAAAGGCATTTGCAAGTGAACGTCAAAACGCCAATTTCTGCAATTTTTACTTTTGTGCCTGGAGGACAAAGACGAATGTGTTCATCATGCGTTAAGTTTACCTTTGTAGACCAGGTTGATAGCCATTTAAATAACCTTTAAAGGCATAATTTACCATTTGCATAGGAAACAAAAACCCAGCATTAGTGCTTCAAAATAGTTCTAAAATATGGGTTAGGGGTAGAAACAACCAATACAAAAAATTGAATCAGTATAATCGATGTTAAGCATTGTCAAATGTACAAAATGTGAACAATAGTTGTAATAAAAGTGTTTCCAGACTATACCGTCTACAGTTATGGTTTAATGAGAAAAATAGTGATATATCCTTACATCTTGGGATTTATTGCACAAATTTTATATGGTAGGATGTTTTGTGATACAACTGACCTACACATATGCATCAAAAGTGACATCTTGAACATTTTTTTAATCACTGCTCCCAAAGGTAAACAGGACCTTTGATATGGTATATGATACAATGATTTTTATCAAAATCTTGTATGAAAAATATGAACTGGAAAAAGTGTTTACTTTCTCTTCTTTTTCTTTTTTTTTGAAGAGTGTATATGAATATACATGCATATCATATTCAATATAGCGAAATGATAATGCATGTGTTTGTGTGTCTGTGTTTGCACAATATGTATTGTTATGTTACAGTGCCAGAAGTTGTACGTTTGTTAAGTCAACCGTGATTATTAGAAATCAGTAGAATTATTAAATATAAAAGTGATTTGCAACATACCATGCTGTTACGATCATTAGTGCAGATGTACATAATTATGCACCAGGGAAGTGTAAGACAAGAAGTGGAATCTCTATCCAATTTTGCAAATTTATGCGTAGGTTCTAGATGTTCCATGCATGCTCCAAGCCCCTCTTCCATAGAGTTTTTGATTTTTTTTTTATTTTATTGTTCCACATTTCAAAACATCAAACATGATACGATCGATTGAACATAAGATTGAACATAGCGTCGTAAATTACAAAAAATACAAGAGAAGACAATTTAACAAACATGAAATGTGGGGACCTACTAAAAAGCAAAGCTTGTAATGTATAGGTCCCTGTATATATGAAAGTGTTGGTCTTCTTAAACAACCTAGAAACGAAAACTATGAAAGGAAGGAAAGGGACGTAAAAGAAAAGAGAGCAAAAAGAGCAAAAGCAAGGAATAAACTATACGAAAGCATAGCGAAATACAAAGTAGCCACCTGTAACGCGTTTACAAGACTCCTTGTCACCCGAGCAACACAGTTACGTAACTGTAAGAATGCGCAAAAACGCACATGATACATAATGATTCGTTAATTCAGGAATAGCCTTGACATAAATGACTCAGTAAAAAAAAAACAAAAGGCAAACATGGAATACATATGATAAACAACGAATCTGATAAAGAAGAGGGAGTTCAAATAAAATTGCATGTTGTATTATTAGATAATAAGCCTGATTTTTTTAGTTTACGTTTAAAACAATTCAATGACAACGATTCAGTAATGTCAGAGTCAAGGCTATTCCAGAATGTCGGACCTGTATGTACTATTGTTTTAAGAGCAAATGCAGTTCTCACGGGAGAAAAGTGAAATGAATTTTCCTGTCTTGTAGGGTAGGAATGTATAACTTTATTTTTTACAAACATGGGAGTGAAAGCATAAGGTAATTCGTCTTTAGTTAACTGGTACATAAATATCCCAAGGGAGTAAGAATATATATCAAAAATCTTTAAGAGGTTATTACTTTTGAACTGAGGGCTTGTCGGTGCTAAATAATTGGTACAATTGATAATCCTTACAGCTCGCTTTTGTATTCTAAAGATAGACTCCAGGCGTATTTTGGAACAATTCCCCCAGGCCAGTATGCTATAATGAAGATACGGCAATAACAAAGTCGAATATAAGGTACGTAATATATATGTGGGGAAAACATGCTTAAGCTTCTGTATAACACCCAAATTTCTTGATAATAACTTACATAAATGATTTGTTTGTTCCTGCCAAGATAATTTACAATCAATTAAAAGACCAAGAAATTTAACTGAATTTGTCTGTTGTAAGTTTACTTCTGTGATTGAAATTGAGCCAGGTAAACAAGTGATTGTATTACTAAACACCATAAAATTAGTTTTGTTTAGATTTAGGGATAATTTGTTACTTTGAATCCAATCATTGACGTGATTCAACTCAGAGTTAAGCATATCAAGTAACTCAGTAGGATTTTTGTGCGTCAAAAAAGACTTGAATCGTCCGCAAACAAGAGGAAAGAAAGGAGTGCTGACGACCTGGGCAAATCATTTATGTACACAATAAAAAGAAGTGGTCCCAAAAGGGAGCCTTGTGGAACACCACACGTTATATTTGCTGTGCTTGAATCAGAATCATTAATGTGTACAAATTGTGATCGATTTGTGAGGTAATCTCTGAACCACTCCAAGGCGCTGCCACGAATCCCGTAATGAGACAGTTTGTACAGTAATATTTCATGATCAATTGTGTCGAACGCCTTGGAGTGGTCCAGAAAAACTCCAACAGTGTGAGATTTAGCTTCGATAGCTTGAACAACTTTATCTATTAACAACAAAACAGCGTGAGTAGTCGAATGTTTTTTGCGAAAACCAAATTGAGTGTCTACTAAGATATCATGGTCATTTAAAAACTTGATAGTTCGGGAGTAGACAACTTTTTCAAGTACTTTGGAGAATGATGATAAAAGAGATATAGGTCTATAATTGCCCAGGTCGTCCTGTCTGCCTTTCTTAAAAACAGGAATAATCTTGGCAACTTTCATTTTACTAGGAAAAACACCAGTCATTAAAGACAGATTGAATACATGGGTCAAAGGTGCGGCTACTTCATAAATGATTTGTTTAAGAAGAAACATTGAAATACCATCATAGCCTGAGCTTTGTTTAGCTTTAAAATTATTTACAATATCAATGACATCCAATGCATCTACGGGCGTGAAAAATATAGAACTAGGATTGGGATTCACAAGAAATGAATGAAATGTTTTTTCCGTTAAAGGAATATTTCTGGCCAAATTTGACCCAATGTGGAGAACAAATAAAAATGTTAATGATTGTAACAATTTTAAGCTGTATTTCAGAGATAATGTTGAAATCCTATGTGGAGCTTTTTGATTATATGCTTGGGAACAAATCCTTTCAGTTTTTCTTCAAATAATTTTTGTTATGAATACCCCAGGATCGAGTGGCCTGGACTGAAAAAAAGAAAGAAAGAATATAGGCCTAAGAGTTAGCATTCAACCATTTTGCGCACATTTTGGTTGCCAGGTTTAGTACCTGCATTGGTGTGAAATGTTCTAGGAATTTTTTAATATTATGTACAGTTTATGAAGTTCACTCTTTTTTTAATAATTTCTGTTCACGTGTCCTGTTCTCCACATACTACTAATTGCTGCCGAAAATATTGAAAGGGAGGCGAACCGTTGCTCTTGTTGTGAATAAAGAATGGTGCATACTTAAATAGAAATACTGTCTTTTGTCGAGGCAATTCATTAACATCTGTGGTAGAGCGCATAACTTCGTATGGGTACAGATCGAGGAGAGAATCTTGTTTCTTCTCGCTGTCTATAAAAACATCTCCCTGCAAACACATTTTAGATAGGGAATATAGATCTGTAATGTGTTTTATTTCTTCGCTCGTTCGTTTGAGTGTTATTCGCTTGATGTTGTCCTGGCAAAACAAATATATCGCGCATCTAGTAGGCCTAATGATTGCATTGATGATAATGATGATCATAATAATAGTGAAAGATATGTAATTTTAAAGTAAGGGAGAGTGGGAAAGACATGTAGGCCCAGTAGTTATATTCGCCTTGTAAACGTTGTCTGTGCGTCATGTGGTATTCCCCAACTTGTAATACGATAGTGTGCGAATCATGGGATACAGAGGCGGGGTCAGACGAGGTCATATTTCACGTAAACCAAATGTATAAAATGGCGATGGACAACGTAAAGAAATTTGCGGGCCAGGCTGGCACGTTTTTATCAAGAGCCAAGCAGGTAAAATACTTCACTAAGATATTATTATGTCGGAGAATAGATGGGGGATCACATCGAAAGTCTTTTTTACTTCATCCTATCAGAGATTTGCTATGCAATTAACGCAGCTGGTTTGATTCATCAGAGGTACAGTCGTGTAGTCCCACTAGTTATATATTATGTATGTGATCTCTGCATCGAATGAAGCTTTGTATATGCGTAGACTAGACGTGTATCCATTTAAGAACAAGTCTCGCCTTTGTTTTTGATACCCCAGGAATGCAAAGTGTAGTGATGCTTAGCTTTTATGTCAACGTTGTGAGCAATGCCAATTTAATCAACTCTAGTGTTGATCTATGTGCAAATTGATTATTTCAAATTTGTAAATTTATCTAACTTTACTGTCAATACTGAATTGTGGTGTTACTATTCGCTGTTACTGTTAAATTTACTGAATAAATTTACTGTTTTTGTTTTTGTTTTTGTTTTGTTTTGTTTTTTCACCGTGCTTGAGTTCTTTACTCCTTTGGAGTATTTGACCTTGCACTTGGCTTAGCTGAACTAGGACTAGAATCTGGCAATTGTGCACTTTACGGCCCTATATTATCGGTACCTCATTCGCCGTGTGCTAAGGTGATATCCCATAAACCATTCCGCACTGAGCAGCTGGCGAGCTTCTCTTGCTGTATGGAACGCCGTTTGACAAGTGATAAGGTCAGTAAAAGCCCGCCTCCCTCAATAGGCGCTTCTGCGGAGCTAGCTGATCGCGCAAACCAACCACGCGGGCGAGGCTTGCGCTTGTGTGTGTGTGTGTCCATGTAGTGGCTGGCCGTAAATCGGTAGCTATACACACTTCGCACAGCGTCTGGTAGACTGTGTAGACGAAATAAACACTAACAGACTGACAAATCGAGATAAGATTTTGTGGTTTTCTATTATTAAATTATTTTACAGAATAATTCCGCCAAGGCCGCAGCGGACATACGCCCTCAGCAATAAGACTAGGTTTAATTAGTGATACTTTGCTTTAATATACTTGTACTCACGCAAAATTCATTCATTTAAAATCATGATTGAAGCACGGAAGTTCACCACTCGTTGCGTTCCAGTTGTGTGCTAATCAAAGCACAACTCGCGCTCGATCACGCCGCGCCGCACAGGCAGGGAAGGGCGTTAGAGCAACCATGTGGCGTACCGTAAGAGCTTTCATCACGCACACGCAAGTTGACACATTCACACACACTGCACTGCATGCATCCCAACACGAAATCTCACACACATGTACACAGTACAGTGCCGGAAGACCCGCTGTCGAACCGCGGTGCCTGATAGGAACTCGAATTCGCACGCACTGCTCGATTAGGGTAAAATCTCGCACCGATAATATAGGGCCGTAAAGTGCACAATTGCCTAGAATCTAGTAGGAGCACAAAATCAAATTGCTCTGCAATTCTGTTATTACTTAATACTGAGACAATAGTTTTAGTAATAATGCAATCTTTTCCCCTGTAATTGATACAATGTTGTGCCCATGTCAAACTCGCCATTAGGCATTACTTGTGCTCTTGTAGATCTACAGTGTATGTGACAAAATCAGGACTTTATTAGTAGAAAAATGAGCAAAGAAAATGGGATACCAATGGGATTCGAACCTGAGAGAGACCTCCGGATTGACTTGGTAAAATTGTGAACTTTGTAGTTGTACAGGTGTACATTGTAGAAATGATAATGAGGATTTTTTGTTGTTGTTGTTGTTGTAAAGAGCCTCTTTATGTGAATGAACTAGCTTTAATCATGAAAATCTCCATGGCTGCAAAATTGCTGAATAAAATTATCATGTTGTGGCATGCTCATACCTAACTAAACACAGCCCAGTCGCTGTATAAATAGCGACAGGGCGCGGGCTGTACCGGCACGACCCACAACACAAAGAGAGCTCAGCGATCGCTTTGTGATCGTTTTGAGTTTTGATGCTTGAGATCATTTTTTGTCACCTCAAACTCATCTAATGTAAATCTTCATTACTAGGTAATGAGATTTCATATCTATGCTATCAATATTGTCATACACATTTCACAACTTACTGAAAATGAAGATTATATGCAGCATATGCGAACGGTACATCTGATAATCGGGAGTTCACGCGATCTGAATGCACTTTTAAAGTTCACGCTGTCGACTATGCTGCTACCAAAGAGCGCACGCACGCAGTAGATCGCTGCACTTCCAGCCATGCACGCGCACGCATAATTTGCATTTGCTTAGTGGTCAACGTGCCATTTTGAATTCTGCAACGATGAACCCCGATGGTCGGGAATTGCGCTAGAAAGTGCCATTTTTTTGTTCAATGGACTTATCGTGAGGGCTCTCTATGGACTTATGTACCTTCAATAATATAAGCATGCACTTTACAAGAGTAACGTACAAATGTCTGTAAGTATAATGTACAAATTGTTAAGTTTTGAAGTTGTGTTGTGGTTCCCTGCTTTGATGGCGAGGCCCGGTCTGTCTGACGCTGTGCTTTGCATAGCGTCTGGTTTTGCTAGCTCATACCAGCCCTCAAATTAACCGACGGCCACCGACGGCCATGGCCGTCGGTGCCCCTCTCGTTGGCCGCAATGCCTTTTTTTCCTTGATCAAAGTTACGGCCAAAAAAAAATGTGCCCTTTTTCTTGTGGCTGTGGTGCCCTTTTAGAATGAAAGTTATTATTTATGACGTATAATATGCCCTTTCTCAAAGTCTACACTTTAATAAGCTTGAACAACTTTCCTGATCTCAAATATCATACCTTCAGTTCACTCGCGTCCCAATATATCCGATTCAAACTCAAAGTATCTTTCCGAGATACGAGACGACGTGTACGTACATGTACGCCCGACCGGCTTTTACCGTCCCAACTGCCTCCGCAGCGCAGCGGCCATAGAGTTACTAGCTAGGCAGCGGCGGGCCGGAGCAAGTGGTCGCAAGCCATGCTAAAAAGTGCCAGGCCTGTCGGACGGCTGCGAGCATTGCCATCTCTCTCGCTCTGCATTCGATCATGCCCGCATGCTCAAAGCAAAATGGCGCCGGAAGTGCTCCAAAGCGAGCACGGCGTATGCGTTGAGAACGTACTATATTACAGAACCTACATCGTATTGCGTATGGCCTACTGCCTAACGTCGTCTGCTACGGAGAGATCTTATGCATGCGTGCGCTGCTGGAGTGTAGCAGCACGGTCGATAGCATACAGCTCTATGGGGCATTCACATCACGTATAAACACCCAACATGCCCTTTCCAATGTGGCCTTGGTGCCCCTCTGACTGATCTAAGTGCCCTTTAATGGTTGGCCTCTTGGAAAAAGTGCCCTTTTCTAAATGGCCTTGCCCCTCCAAAATCCTATTTCAAGGCCTGTCATACCATAAAAATCTATTCTTTCTTTTGTGATCCTTTGGAGATTTATATGCTTTCTACCACGTGACCATATGAGAACATTTTTGTTTTGGTTATTTGTTTTGATTAGAACAGTGTTGGTATATTCATGACCTTTGTTCAGTTGAAAAAGCCAGTAGTCTGTCCCCTGACAAAAGTCCTTTTACACTCATCTTTTAGTCAGTATACCAAAAAGAAAAAAAAAACACAAAAAAGAAAAAACTTGGTAATGCTGACAAATGGGGCTGTAGGCTTACTATTCACGTGTCTTTAGCAGCTGCAGAATGTGCAGTATGAATGTTTCTAGCCATGCGTGTGCCCTCCTACTAAAAAAAAATCCCATTTGTCCTCATCCATTGGGTTAGTACACTGAGGAAAAGCTCGGCAATGCAGAGAAGACAGAACTGGACGCTCGCTATGATAACCTCCAGCAGAGAGCTGATAGGACCAGGCAGTGGACTGAGTCGATCCTGGCAAAAACCACATCAGTCTTGGAACCCAACCCTAGTAAGCCACCCAATATCTTTGCCTCTCGTATCCTCTCTTTCTCTTGAGAGCTCTACCTGTCTTTAAAACCAGTGGCCAAATTTACTAAATTTTTGCATTTTGAAACTATTTTATGAGATAGATTAAGTATGAAGACTTTTGCATCTCTCAGCAGTTTAATTTTTGCAACATCTTTCGTGTGATATTTCAAGTTATGTGTAATCATTTGCATGTAATACTCACATAATTGTGAGCATTCAAGTCTATTTTAGATTAGATTCTTACCCAGTCCTGTATGAGGGGTTTCACATTCCTCTTCAAATTCTTGTATGCTAGCAGACATTAAAGTATACTGTGCAAAGTGTTGTCATTTCTGCAGGAGTTTTATGCTTACAGCTGTATGTTGCCATATCCTCACTGTCAGTAGGTCCATGCTTTAAAGTGTGTTTCTCAACATTTTTCAACCTGAGGCTCACTTTGACTCCAACAAAAATTCTTGAGGCATAATTAGATCACATATTCATATTTTTTTATTTCATATGGTTAACATCATGGCTTATAACAACACTGTGCAACTTGCCAGAGTGCTTTGCAAGTGAGGGGTAACTTGTAACACCTATCACAATTGCTTCTGCATGACTAGGACCGAATAGTCTGTGTAGGATGTGTGAACCCAAATTACTCACAAAGCATTTTCACATCAGCCCAATAAAAATTCAAGCTCGAGATATTTTTTTGCGATTGCGAATTAGCGCGCTATTTCATTTCTTATTCACATCAGCCTGAAGAGAATCAGCCCGAATTTTTGTCAAGCTAATTCGACAGCTGAGTATGTGCAAACAGCATAAGTAATGTGTGTGCCCTTTCGAAAATTCCTCATGATTTGTGTGCAGTTTGCCTCGATCGATCGGGTCACACACGCTATAGGCATGGTGGGATGCATCGCACTAATTTCTCGAGTCGTTTTCACATTATCAAATAGCGCGCTACTATCCCGCTATTTCAGAAAATTCCCGAGTTGGAGTCGAGAAATTTTCTCGATCACAGCTATACAACTGGCGCGCTAATTTGTGTTCACATTATCAAATAGCGCACTATTTCGCTATCGGGAAAATTTCCCAAGTCAGAAAATAGCGCGCTATTTCGAAACATCGGGCTGATGTGAAAACGCCTAATGAGTCATGTAATTACCCATCTCCCTAGACTCCAGACTGGAAGATTACGTGAACACCAAGCTGGATCGGCGGACCAGAGACCGAGAGAGCAACCTGGAGCAGCAGGGAAGTGCAATGATTGATGCAGGCAATGAGCTTGGACCCGGCACACAATATGGTGAGAATTTACTTTGCACACAGTATGGTGAGAATTTACTTTGCACATATTTTTGTCATTGTGCCGCTGAGAGAGAGGGAGACCAAATCATACTGCTTTTACCTGGTACTGCAATGTATAACATTGTCAATACCAGGCTTTGATTTCTCTTGACCACATAGTCTGGTAGGATTACGAAAATAATTATTGGACACTTATCAAGCAGACCGATATTCAAGTTAGGTAATAATCCTACCAGCAACACACATTTATTCACCCACATTCATATCTGTTGTTTCACATGACAATTCACATAATGCATAAATGTAGTAACATTCTGGGGGAGAAGAACTTCAACAGAAGCATAGATTTGGTGATATACAGTATTTTATACTTCGGTCTTAAAGTCCAATGGCGTATTCTCTGTGATTAATCTGAATAAACTTGGTGAAAACGGTGATTTAACAGATGCCAGCAGTTGTGTGGGACTGCCAAAGTAGCAAACATGTATAATGAAGTAATGAATTTATTGATATCCTTTCAGTTGTCAGTTACGTTCACTGGGTCAAAACAAAGGAACAGTGCACAGGAGATGCAAATAAGTGATGGTTATGGATATTTCTCCATCCATATGGATCATACTATGTTTCGTTATTAGTTCTGTTTTATCTATCACTGTGTCACGTGTAGATGTGTTATGAGTAGAGAGAAATGAAGTCTTATGTTTTCTGTGTCTTTGATTCTTGGCACCAGGAGCAACTCTTATCCAGGTGGGCCAGACACAGCGCAAACTGGGTCAACTACAGAGGGAGTTTGTCCACCTCTCGCTCTCCAATTACATCGTTCCACTTCGCAGCTTTCTAGACGGTGACATGAAGACCATCACAGTAAGGGACTCTGAAATTCTTCTATTCTCATGAACTATGTGTTTACTATTCTCCTTCAATTTGCCTTTGCCTTCTTTTTCATATTCCACATTTCTTCATGATTTACTTTCCTCTCTAGATCAGTTTTATTTCCTTCTCCTCCTCATAACTTACCTCCTTCCTCGTTTCCTTGATTGCTTGTCGAAAAAACTTCAAGCTTAGAACATGAACATGTACCTCAGAGATTCAGTAACTACCTAAGATGATAATAATGATAGTGATAATAAATATCATTTATAAAACTTGTATAGCCTTTAATGGACAATTCTGAGCACATTAATGCCAAATTGACAAGTTTACTGACAAGTTGGATTTACATAAAAAGTATGACTAAAAAGTTTGATTACAATACAGAATGTAATTACTAACATTGTGAGCAAAGGAAAGAAAAATTGCAATTGATTGAATAAGTGAGTACTGATCACTGATTTAAAAATGTCAACGCATTGAGCATTTTGAAACTTCTTTTCAGTGTGATGAGATATCAAATAAAGTAAATCAAGGGCAGAGCAACTATTGTTGTTTGTTTTCTCAGGGTAAGAGAGTGAGAACTTAAAAGTCAGATCGTGTTAATACTTTTTTGGCCTGTTTAATCAGCTAAAGTTGAAGTTATTTTCAACCCCTTGAAACCATGCTGGTAGTCACAATAGTTCAGTATTTTTCTTTTTTCATAATTTTTTTGTTCTTCTTATTTACATTTGGCCCACGTCTTCTCACCCATGTAGAAAGAGCGCAAGATACTTGAGAATGTGCGGCTGGATCTGGACGCAGCCAAGGGAAAGCTGCGGCGTGCACGGTCAGCTGAGGCCACCAGGGCTGTGAGTATTTCCATTCTGGCATGTGGTATTTTGTGTTTAACCCTCTGCCTACCAGAATCTGTACAGAAAAATTCACTCAACCACCCAAAGAAACCCAAAGAAGGACAGTGCTACTCAGAGTTGATGCAAGTCTGCGTAAGAATATTTTGCCACGTATGCCTAAACATCGCCAAAACGTGTTGACATAAAAAAATGCCAGCCTCACAAAACATGTAGAATGACATGAAAAAAAACAACAACAACAACAACATGTGTGTGCATTAGTGACTTACGAATTATGCTAAAGATGTGACACCTAAGAGATGAAACAGTGTGAATGTTTTTACTCTAATTTCACACACTTTAAGGTCCAAAAGGGAAGGAAGTTTAAGTGCGAAATTTTCCGTGCCATGTTTCCCTTTTGAGTGCCTGGGTTATGGAAAAGTCTCAGAATTAGCTTGAGCTATTGCTTGAAATTTTCTGACGTATTTATTGGAAGTAACAGGGATGTCTGACATGTAAATGGAATGGTTACTTATTTCCCCATCTCCTTTTATATTTTCAACAATTCGTTTCCAGTGCATTTGATTGGTGGGACAGGCTATAAATTGGAGTTATACCATATACATTTTGTAGGCGAGTTGATTTTCAATTCTGTACTTTACTAAAGATATTGAGACATATTCTGTATAATGGTATAAGCAGACATTTGTCCATCCAGTCCATTGTCCTGTGATGCCATTTCCGGCCATCAAAATTGATGAAGCATGAAGCATCATTAAGATAGTGTGTGAACAGTGACTGTTTGGAATAAACTTTGACCCCTGACCCCTGACCACTGACCACTGTTATGCTCTGAATAAATCTAGCCTTTCCAGGGGCTGATTATGTAATGTGTTTTAGGGTTCTAGCAACAAGCTCGTCAACTCTCTATTGCTATTGAATGCACTCCATTATATTGCTTTGGCCTTTTAGTTTCAAGTCATCAGTCATTGTATGTGTCATGTGTCTCAGGGAAGATCTCTGAATGTCTAGACCAACATTTCTTGGAATTTAGGACTATAAAGGAATGGAGGAATGTGTAGTGTTTACATAAACTAAATGACCGCTCTGTTGACATGTCCCTGTGTATGAGATGAATGCATAGGAATAGGAATAGCTAGAGAGGAGTACGAGAGTCACTGATTATTTCTTGTGTGACTCGAGTATCGGGCCACAACATGGGTGTCTCTTACAACATTTAGACACCCTTGAGATATTTGGTTTAACGTCTGCACTGCAAGCACTGTGTTTTTGATGCCGTCTGTAGATTACTTTGAGAGAGGTAATAGTGTGAGTGGTTTCATGTCTGAATTAGTGAGAGAGAAGTGGTTAATGATGAAAGCATTGTCGAAGGAGCAGGATGAGCAATATGCATTTTGTATGTAGTTGTATGAGGATGTGTGACTGGTAGAGTCTAGGCAAAAGTGGTGCCAATCACATAAAATCACTGGTTACCATTGGGAGCAGTGATTTTTTTTTTTTTTAAGTTTGAATTATCACATTTTATGCATATAGATCAGATATACATCACAAAACATCCTACCATATAAACTTTGGCGGTAAAGCTGCAATATAAGAAGATATCACTATTTTTTTAAATCAATAAATCATTGATAACTGTAGATGGTTTATCCTAGAAATGATGTCAATAAAAACTATTGTTCACATGTTGTATATTTAACAATACTTAATGCTTTTACTGATTAACATTTTTACGTTATTTGTTTCTATCTCTAATTCACATTTTAGAGCTGTTTTGGAGCACTAAAGCTGGGTTGGGTTTTTTTTTATATGCAAATGACAAATAGTGGCTTTAATATGGCATTCTATGCATAAACACAGAACTGAGAAGTGAAATTTGGACATGGAATATGATTACATTTACAAACATTCTGATATGGATGTATACAGCAAAAGGGAAAAAGGGGGGGGGAAACAATGCTCAAGTGATTCTCAAAAGGTAATGGGAAGATTAAAATGATGTATTGCTGAGGGAAATATTCTTGATTTAGCATCGACAAAGATGCTCACTGTGGAAAATGGTGAATCAGACACAGTATGGCAACAGACTCTCAAGGAGTACAGACATCTGTCGGGCAATTAGACAAACAGAGAAAACCAATACATCCAGAATCCTGGATGTACTGGCATGAAGGAAAGATAAGACAATCTTATCACTGACACAAATACTTGCCTGGTGTCAGAAGGTGTGTGCTTCCAGTTTGTCTGCTTACCACCTTACTCAAATGTGACCCGCTACAACAAAAGGATCCAAAAGTCGAGCAAGGGCGATTTTCTGAAAATGACATGACATTATTCCCGTACTCTTCCGCTTTGATTTCATATATAACACGACTCATAAAAGTACTCTGTTGTGGAGATATTGATGATTTCATGAGACCATGTCGAGTGGTCTAGGAAATCAGCGTTTTGAGAAAACCGCCTTCAAAGTTTTCTTTCGTTCCGTTGAAAAATCGGAAAATCATGGCATAAAAACAGGCTAATTTTGTGCCTTTCCTTTGATCATTAAGCTTCAAAATTTTGACAAATGATAGATGAAACATTAGAATACAACATTATGCCAAAAACAGAAATTTGGTGGTTTTAATGGATTTTGATGATCTGACTTCAAACTCGATTTTCCTGGCTCAGCTGTCAGTTACCTTCAGATCCTTTTGTCGTGGTGGGTCACAAATGATTGTTGTTGTTGTTGTTAGTCCTTCCTTGAAGGTGCAGGTTGGAGTCTATTCAATTCACTTGACTGTGTTTCATATATGCTTTAACAGTGGAAATCTAGTTTGTATGCATCATAAGTAGTTGGGATCCAGTTTTCATGCATCATAAGTAGTTGCCATATTGAGCAAAGTTTGAGCAATTGCTTTGGTCATTGATAATAAACATATCTTGATATGTTTGTGTAATATTTTAATACATGATCAATGTGGACTATTTATTTTTTATTTTCTTTCTGAAGGAGGGAACTCTTTGAATCCAATTGGCCTGTGTGCTAAGATATATCTGAATTTATGACTCTTTTTCCCACGACACATAGAGTGGCAGAAAATTGATGTATGTTGAGTTGTGATACAGTTACTGCAATTTTCTGTTGTCTATTAATAGTGAATCAAGCTTTGAGTGGTTTACTTATAGCTTGTGTTCAAATTTCAAATTTTTCCTTTGTTCCAGGTCATACAATCAGTAAGTAACCATATCTAATAATTTTATTGTTTATCTTATCACTGGATATGTCCACTAAATTACACATAATGGGGCACAGACTCTGCCACAAGTTCATGTTCACTCTTTTGATGCAATGCAAAACTCACAGA
This sequence comes from Diadema antillarum, assembly GCF_040938485.1. Lineage (NCBI taxonomy): Eukaryota > Metazoa > Echinodermata > Echinoidea > Diadematoida > Diadematidae > Diadema > Diadema antillarum. The sequence goes on from NW_027270913.1 coordinate 2,384,717, forward strand.
TATTACGATTCAGCTAACTCATTGTTCATCTTTTTTTGTGCCTGAAGTCTCGCAGTAATGAGCATTCATTTTTTTTGTTTTTTCTTTATATCTCCTTTTCATTTACCTTTTTTTGTTTGTGGTCATATTTGCCGCATTAGCCAAACCATGAAGAAGTATTGAAAGTTGTAAGTTTGCTTGTGCAATACAATGTCCCTGTATGTCATCAAGTGTATCATATGTACTGCCCTTACCCTCTCCCATACCAGCATGCCTTCAATGTTGATACCCCCCCCTCCCCCCCCCCCCCCCATGTAAAAGACGGTTCAAAATGGTAACCGGTCAGCAGTATTATGGACTGGTCAGGGAGGAGGTAGGACAGTGAGAATAGGGATCATGGTTCTTAAATTAGGACAAAGGGTGGTAGGAGTGTTAGGTTTCCAAGCGACGTACGCTGCCAGAGTCATGATTCTCAAAAGCCCACAGTCGATGATAAATATGTACCTGTTAAACTTGAACCTAACATTCATGAAACCTACTGCTCTGTATTTAGACCCTGATTCATGTGTGCTTTAATTATGACTGTAGTATGCCTGCCTTCTTGTGCCTAGTGTCCTATGCCTGATAGCATTCATTTTGATATTCAAGTCGAAGTGTGGCAATTGTTGATAATGGTATTTTGTGAATATGGCTTCTTCCTTCCCATTGATCTGTGCTATATATCTCAACCTGAATACCCCCCCCCCCCCCCCCCCCCCCCCCCGTGTTGCTTAGAGAAATTATCCTTTTTCCATTGGAAAAAAAAAATCTTGTTGGTCATCTGTGTTGTGATATTATAAAAGTATATCTCTCCTATCAATACTACTTTGTTGTTATATGATACATAAACTCTGTTGTATACTCCTGATTGGTAATTTAATGACTATCTAGTGCAGGATGTGTTTTAAGGTTGTTTTTTTTCCAATATTCAAGATTATTAATATGATTTATGGGTCTCATACATGTGTTCCAACAAAACAAACAAACAAAATCTTCATACTTTGTTCTGTATTTACATATGTATCTATGCATCATGCCAGCTGCATGAACATAATAGCCATCCTTTATTTTTCTTGTCACATGTCATATGCTCTGTAATTGAAGCTTTACCTTTTCTTCTAGAAGGAGCTGGTACTCTGGGGATACCAGATTGTTCATCAAATCTTTGTTTACACCAGTGAAAGTACCATGATTAAAACTGTATTGAACCCATAGGCAGGAAAGAGATAATGAAATATATGTAAATAAGATGGTGTTTGCACAGGTGAGATTCAGAAAGCAACTGCCTCTAGACTCAAATTCAGGCGCCATTCACTGGCATTCATACAACACGTACATCAGGGCTCGTACCTTTTTTTTTCTCTAGTATCCTGTTCGGACCACTAAAATCTTAGAATCTGAGATTTCGGTGGCCCGAAATGACGTGAGGTGGCTGGAAATGAAAACAAACGTAATAATGAACTATAAATCTTAGTTGCCCAATCGGACCACCAAAACATAAGCCCAGCCCATCCCTAATGTCAAACCCTGCATACATACACACTGACACACACATTCTTATTCCTGCTGTTGGTCCAAGAAACCAGTTTAAAAATTGAGATCTATCGATTCTACAAAATGTAAATGTGCTGCACTGCAACGTAGATGCATTATATCCATTCAATAAACACAAAGAAAGAATCGTGAGTGCATACGTTCATATTTTGCACATGTGGAGATATGTGTACATGTACATGTATTTAACACGCTCACAAACATACAAACAACATGCATGCAATATATATCCGTAAAATTGTATACGATATGAACATGCATATATTTGTAGGTACATTGCAGTTGTGTAGACATACAATGTAACTGTACTGTGTAAAGCAACTGCCTTCTTCCAAATATGATACCAGTATTCAAAGCATGTAATTATCATTGCAGCTACTGCACCTGTTTCAATATATTCCCTTACTGCAAAAGATATACATTGGACTTATCACATTGTGGGGGAAAGTTATGTACAATCACGCGAGTGTCTGCATGCTGTAATACAAACTGCAGCAGTGCTAGTTGTAATACTCAATGGATAGAGTATCATTTATAACAACAACAGAAAAAAAGAAAATTGAAAGTTGCTGGTAGAATCTCTGTTACGATAACTTTGAAACTTGATATGACATCGCCTGGTGCACTGTGTATCTTCCAGTTTTATTTGACAGACCTGGTTGAACATGATATGCAAGAGTTGGAGTATCCATATACTATAAAACCAAAAACATTTGCTGCATGAAACTTTGCGAATTGGAACCAATAGCTGTTTTGGTAGCATGGAACTTGGGAAATGGAAATTGCCACATAGCTTTCAGTGTTGTGTAGACAAGAACATTCACTTTCATTTTATCTTGGCATCTGGTTTTACGGTACATTTTCATTTTGATGCTCAAAATCATGATGATGTATCCTTCAACTCAGACCTCAAAAGGTGCCACAAAGTTTTCCATTCTGATGCTCTGAAGAGTATAAAAGGGTGTTCATAGTCGCGTACCAAAATGTTAAGCATTAAGTTCCGCACCTTTCATACATATACATGTGTATCGCTTTCTAACAGTAGGTAGGGTAGAGACCTACACTATAATACGCAAGTGCTAATGATAATAATGATAATAGCAATAGTGATGATAGTAATGGTAATAATTATGATGATAATAATAATGATAATAATAATAATGATGATGATGATGATGATGATGATGATGATAATGATAATAACTAGAGAAGCACTCTGAGAGCGCAGACCTCCGCCAAGCATGCAGCTCATTTCCATCACTGATCTTGTTCTTCCATAGAGATATCAGTGATTTCCACCCATACGTACTTATACTATAGCATGCTGAAAGTGTTTACTGTATACGCTATATATTTCGCGGGGGTTTTATTTTCGCGAATTTCGCGAGTCGGGAGCTATTCGCGAAATTAACAACACACGAAAATATTATCTTCCAAAATGAATCCCTTGCCTTGATGATACGAACATTTCAGTACTAGTATACCATGTCACGGCTTACGAACAGACCATACTGGCTAAGCTTGTTTACGCACGTCCACGTCTACTGACGAATACTGTAGAGAGCCAATCCATTATCGCAAGGGGACCACTCGTCAGCAATCTAGGGGACCACTCGTCAGAAATCTAGCGCGATGGACTTCACCACTTCAAAAATGTTGAATTCTAACTTACTAGTTCGCAGAGTTTGGCAAGTCTTTTTCATGCAGTGTATAACTAGTATCATTCTTATTTGCTAGTAAGTTGAAAATTCACTTTCTTTGCCACTTCATATTTTCTCTGGTCCCCCAATCGCGAATTTAACCACTCGCGAAAATGTGTGACAGCGGCAATTCGCGAAAATTTATGTACGCGAAAATTATAGCGTATACAGTATGATAGTGTGCTGAAAGTCTCCCGATTTCCCAATATAGAAGCCTTTGTTACATCATAAACCCTCAGCTGCACATTGCGCCTCACCCTAGCAGAAACTAGAGCACGCACTAGTAATTACTAGAGTTATTTTGCGCACAGACAAACGAACGAACAAACCAACGGTAACGAAAACATAACCTCCTCCCTTGGCGGAGGTGATAATAATGATAATGATAATAAGAAGAAAGATGATAATGATAATGAAAGTAATAAAAATAATAGCTCATATTGAGCTGAAAGACTCAAACTATTGAAACCATACACACATTCATACAAAATGGAAAATTAAAAGTCTCCTACAGAGTGTGTTTATGACTATATTTTAATGCCAGATTGTGTCACATGTTTTAGTGATCTTTCGGTGTGGTCTGTTCCACAGGAATGTTATATGTTTCTCTGCTCTCAAGCACATGACTCAGAAACATTATGTTAATGGCAGCATGAATTATTATCCTTTGAATCCAGTTGCCATACTTCTGATAGGGTTTCAGAACTACAGATTGCAAGTTACTGATGGAAGTCATAAAACTGTAAAGGCACATTTGCCTATGGCAGAGTTTTAATGTCTTTCATATTCAGTGGTTTTTCTGCCAAACTTGCGTTCCCAATCCAATTATCTCTTCTGGATGAAATATTGTTATGGATCTGTTAAAAGAGTTATTGTCATTGAATCTTGCGTAATATTATACCAAGCCTAAACCAAGACTTCAATGCCCCTGACATCTCCAGTTCATCCCAACAGTGATTGTGTCCCTTAGAATTTATCTAATGTCTACTGGTTTTAAGGGTCCTGTTTAGCTTTGGGAGCAGTGATTTAAAAAATGTTCAAGATATCACATTTAATGAATATGTGTAGGTCTGTTGTATCAAAACATCCTACCATATACAATCTTCACAATAAAGCCTAAAATATAAGGAGATATCAGTATTCCTCTCAATAAACCTTCTAGTCCAGAAACATGTTTATTATAACTATTGTTCACATGTTGTGTATAAACAAACATCGATTATACAGATTCAAATTTTTGCAGTAGCTGTTTCTATCCCTAGCTCACATTTTAGAACTATTTTAAAGCACTCTTGCTGGGTTTTTGCTTCATCTGCAAATGGTAAATTATGCCTTTAGTGATGATACATTCATTTGAGCAAAGATAGCATGAATCTCCATTACCTGCGAAGCAAAAGGAATTTTCATTTTTTTCAAGCATTTTCAGAAAGTGGAGTTTGCTAGAGGGGTTTCTTTAACCATTTGGTGGAAAAGTGTGTTTATGTAGTATGTGTTTACAATACTGGCCCATGATGAGAATCATCTACTAGTACAGCAGAAAATGTGTAGGGAGGTATGCCTAGTGCAGATTACGTTGAATGTGTACCATGTTCTTTTTTTCTAGCTTCACGGTGTAGAGACCAGGTGTTTGATTTCCCATGATTATAAGAGAGTGTTGTAGGGACACTTGAATATTGAAAGGGAATCGCGTGCCGTCTGTCGATACTGGGTCGGCTCATCTCGCCTTTTAATCAATCACTGCTCAAAACAGCTCATTGTTCAATTGATTTCTAGTGAAAAGCAGAGCAAGTAAGGACAGCAGTAGATGCATTTTCCAACACTTTTTATTGCATGCATTGTACTACATTGTATGATATCATGAGCAGCAGCAAGTTAAAAACTCTATGAGATAAGCAGGGTTCAAAATTAGCGATGGTCCGTGGCCATTGGCCACCCGAAATCACGTCGGACTAGCCCAAAATCATAAAATTGTTAAGTTACTAGTCCGTCTGGCTAGCCAAAATATTGCTTCAGTGTCAAAATTGATTCTAAGTAGTCTGCCTGGCTAGTTAAAGAAAAAGTTAAGTGCGACCCCTGATAAATTTGTTTAAGAGAAAGGTTTGTTACTCTGTCCATTGAAGTCAACTGACACAAGTGCTTACAAATCAAAAGGAAAATATATCGGTATTTCCAAATACCCTGGTATTGAAAAACAGGGTTCATATTTCTTGTGGGATTCCAACAGAGATATGTGCTGGTAGCATAGTTTGGAAGAGATGAATATGATATCCTCTTTTGTTGTTGTTGTTGCTGTCAATTGATTTTCTCAGAATGATCCAATGTGATGGAGATTGGAGAGGGTCTGTATGGGGTGGAGATGGGAGTGGGCCCAATGGGGTGGGAATGGGAGTAGGTCCAGAAATAGAGCCGAAATTGCACCGAGCTAACCACACGAAAGCATTGAAAAGCTGCGATGATGCAATCGTACGCACGCTAACCAGCTGGGGAACCATGCACGCTGTATTATTTACTTCGCGAATTGCCGATTTTTCTCACAAATGACCCGGTGACCCGTGACGTCACACAACCCTCGGCGACTTCCGTTTTCAATTACGAACTCGCTTATAGGGTGGGGATGAGAGTGGGCTCAGTGGGGTGGAGATGGGAATGGGTAAATGTGAGCCCAATTAGGTTGGGATGGGTGTGTGGGCTCAGTTGGATAAGGATAGGAGTGGGCCCAATGGGTTTGGGATGGGAGTTGGCCCAATGGGGTTGGGATGGGAGTGGGCCCAATGGGGTTGGGATGGGAAGGGGCCCAAAAGGGTTGGGATGGGAACAAGGATACATGTCTCAAGTTTTGGTGAGAGTCAGCATCAGTTTTAAAAAAAAAAAAGGAAAAAATGGTCCTTTGTCATTCCTTGCAAACTGTATGCAGGGGCTACCTTGCAATTAAAACACTACAAAAGCAGAATATAACATTGCCAAGGTAATGGAAACTATGCACATACTGCTTTATATCTACAGTATTTACTAAAATCTTAAGTGATTATCCCAATTTACCCAAAGGACAATACATGTGGAGAAAAAAGAAAGTCACCACACAATCTACACAAAACTGATCAAAATACAGTTCATCATTCTAGATAGTGTCTGGAGAGGTTTCGCCATCACATTAGAGGCAATCATTCGTCACGAATAAATGCATATCAAAAGTAGTATTATGTCTGTAGCAGCATTCATTAGAAGTCAAGAGCTCAGTGATGAAAATGATTCATCCAAGCATGCGAGTTTATTACAAGTATGTCCCCTAATAAGAGCACCGTTAGTAGACACACAAATAATAACGAGTTTGCAAATGTTAAAGGTGATGAGGAGCTGACACTACAAGAAAGAGACCTAAAAGAATCGTTTCAAGTTGGAATGTGAAGAACGACCGGCGGTTTTGTGAGACATATTTATTCACCTGTTCACCAAACTCCACTTGTTTACCCAGTACTCCAGGCAGACTGGTAAAAGACCCCTCACTGAGACTAACATTTACTCACTTCACTTGCCGGTGACTTCAGAGGGGAGATGGGGGGGGGGGGGAGAATTGGGACTTTAATATTCAGTGCTTTAGCACAAAGATGTTTTGAAATAGATCGTGGAATTCCCCCGTTATCTGGCATACAGAGAAGGTACACATAAAGGTGGCTATTCTCACCGCCCACTCACCTGAGAGCTGTGCATTTTATTCTTTTCAAAATGAAGAATTGGAGAAAATAAATGCTCAAAATGAGCTAATCTTTTGGAGGAAGAACGGATATCTACACTGTTGAGTTTGGGCTTGAGGGATTGGTTCAGAAAGACTTTAGTGACAATTTTCAGTACAAAGGTGACAAGGAGCATTTTAAATGAGAATCTTTGGTCCCAGAAAACCTAAAAACTTCTAAAACAAATGTGATAATGTACATTCTTTTTACCCCGTTCAGAGTCCCCCAAAACACGGCACACCTCCGGAGGTCATGCCAAGTTTACCTCGGACAATGGGGACCCTGTTAAAAGAACATGGTACAAAGCACAAAGTAGGCCTATGGCATGAGTCTGAGGTCAAAATAGTGCTGGGCCTAGCACGAGTCTGAGGTAACCTCCAGAGATTGTGCTGTGTTTACCGCAGACTAGGGAACTCTAAACACTCTCTGCATGAACATGGCACACACTTCCGGTGGCTTGAGCTATTCGTGGCTGAATGTGCATATGTGCGCTCAAGAAACTGCCCGCCTTTCTCGAGGAGAAACGCACGCCAACTAGTTTCCATAGAAACATATGCCAACCTCATGTTAGACGACCCAGGATCTCTAAACAGGGGTGTCTCTCACCCCCTGCTGAGTTATGATAGAAAAGCGCTGGTTTTCATCTGGCATGTCCTTCTGAGGTTCTTCTAGTCAGGGGACTGTAAATGGGCTATTTGACAGGATATATGTAAGACCAATCTAAATTTTTAAGGGAAAGCAGTGGTTCTAGCTGAGTCTGATATATCCAGCACTTTTCAGTTACATACAGGTCCCCTTATGTTATTAGTCCATTATTATGTTTCCATGCTCTCTAGTGGGAAGGTACAAATTGAATATTTCTGGATAGTTATGAGTATCCTCCTTGGAAATGACATGCATGCATACATGAGACTACAATGTGTCTTAATTAATTGCAAGAAGGTTCTTTTGATCCACCATATCGTGCCTTCAAGGAATCAATGTCACTATACAAGTCAATCTCTTACATTTGTTCCTAGCTTTTTAGCCTGAAAACTGTGGTCTGTATCACCTTGAAGAGTTGTTTTTATATGTGACCATAGTATGACATACCAGTTAGAGAAAGAAGGAATTTAGAGATGTCTATGACAAACTTTGAAATGTTGTGTGAGGACATGGTTCTGGCTTTCTTTATTTTCAGCAATATTATCTCCGCAATGCATGCTTATTACACATCACTTTCATATTATAATTTCAATGATTTTAACATTATATCAATATGTGATACATCTTATCATTATTTCTTTCTTATAACTTTTATTACTGTTAATTCTGCTTTCATTATAATCATCTTTGCTATTAGGGTAATATCAGCTCTAACTATTTATCATTACTTTTGGGTTCTTGTAGGTATTTACCATTGATTGAAAGCGTTGAATTAGTCAGTATCACTGTTCTTGTCATTAATACATGTATCTCCAGAAGAATAGTTTTACAGAGGACATGAATGGTACAATACAATAAAAATGAACAATGATGGTCCTTGCAGGGGATTGATACTAGAATTAGAAAGAGGGAAAAACCTGTGGACATTAAAGACCCAGTAGTGTCAGTGGGTATTCAAGGGTGGCCCGATTCATTCACTGCCCACAGGAGTTTGTTTAATCGTGGCTTTATTCAAGTTCAAGGCAGTGTTAGAATGACGTGTACAAAAAAAACAGGTCCACTGTTTCATTCAAAACGAATGGCAGGTTAAAACACATACATGGGATACAAAAAAAAAAAACTATGGAAGTTTACAATACTGCGACACAATTTACTAACATATCACACACAAACTGTCAAATATTCATTAATCCATCAAATATCAATAGTATTACTGCATTGCAGTAATATTATTGATATTAAAAATCAATCAAACATTTAAAAAACTACGAATAGCACTAATCAGCGAATATGTGCATCAAATCATTCGGTAATCGGTCACAGTCAATTCCAGTCAAGATTCGTCAGCTCTGTGTGTACTTACGCAGAGATCAGTGATAAAGTAAATGTAATTACGGGGATTCTCAAATATATCCAAGCCAGGCCAGCCTTCCAACTCCATGGTATCCCACACTGCCAGGTCTTTAAATCTTTGAAGAGGGAAGATTTTTGCAGGAACACCTACATGTAACATCCATCCAAAAAAAAAGAAAAGAAAGTTAATTGACATAATACTCTAGTATAATGTCTCAATCCAGTGTATGCTAACAGTTTAGTGGGATGGTATACAATGTAGTTTTGGTTGAGATGGGGATTCAGGTTTTAACTTTTTTGTGAGATCCCTTTAATCTGGATATAAGCAGTTGCAGTGTGCCCCTTTACAATTTGGAAATCTTTGAAACGGCGGGATGCAAGTAAATGTCATTCAGTCAGTTTAAACCTTCGCATGCTGGAACAGGGTGTGAGATGTGTTAAAGCTGTGGAAAATGATAGTATCTGGATATGAACTATGAAACATAAGCTTGATGACCCGCATAATGTTATGCCAGTCATATGATGTTCGTCTTTGATTGATGTGATGGTTCGGTCTAATGGTGCGATCTTGTTGCACTGGCAGCATAGCAACGTTCAATAGATAGATTTAGATGACTGTGCACTGTAGGTGTATGGGATACTGTAAAACATGATATATACGCGGCACAAAATTTTCGCGAATTGGAGCCAACGGACTTTTTCGTGGCATGAAATTTTCGTGAATTGCCACTGGCGTTCAATGCATATAGTGTTGACAAGAAATTTCGCGTGCATTTTAATTTCGCGAATCTTGGCGCTCGCGAAATTCGCAAAATTGAAATGCACACAAACATTCCTCGTTTTACAGTATACAAGGTATGTGGAGCTGAGGGCATTTTTTTTTTTTTTGGGGGGGGGTAAGGGAATTGAGTGAGGGCTGTGGGGGGAGGGTTGTGTCTTCCAACAAAAATGATAAGTATGCGAAGTCACGGTTTATGATGTGTACATTTTGAGGATCCGTCACACTCTCTTCACATTTGAATATGCAGAAGGAGCAAAGAAGCATTTATAGAGGAGATTAGAATATTTGATTGTATTTTGTACTTCTAAACCATACCAAGAAAAAGAAATTAGGATCATAATCATGTATAAACACTATCCTGCTATGATGCCTGTTAACTTTCTTAATGCACAAACTTCATAGAATTTTGATGAGGAAATACTGGCAAAATATCACTCTTTTCATGCTTTGTAATGTCCACAGTATCTAAGCATTGTTGAATGCATTGGAAGGGGGCATTTGTAGCATTAACAAACATTGCATGCAGCTTGTACCTTGCCAGCTCAGTGCATGATTAACTGGTATATTATATATCATACGGTCTTTGCTACGTGATGTCAGCCTATTTTGCCTGCTGTACATTTTTCTTCCAGTCTTTATAGTGTTAATGTTCTCTAATCCATTTTATATCTAACAGAGTAAACTTAGCTCAGACATGAAAAAAGGTGCATGTTTTGGTCAGCAAGTACCTTTCATGTCAAGTGCATATTCTTATATTCTTGTTCCTTTTTCAGTCTATGAATGCAGTCTACATCATTTGATTACTTTTATGTTTATTATGTCTGCAGAGTACTTCTTGATATGTATTATTATATAATATTCTCAGAATCTTGCAGATATATTCAAGTTACTTGTACCCATTACTCTGTGACCAGTTTAGAGGCAATGCTCAGTGTGAATTTTGTTTTCAGTCCATAGCCTTCAAACTTCCCTTTCTTTGCAAATTTTGTCTTTATCAATATATGTGCCCTTGTGATTGGTTTCTACCTTTAAATTACATTTAAGTTGTAAATGCACCTTTATTTTTATATTAACTTCCCCATTATACAACATGCAGAATCTTGTGATAGAATGTGCAATTTTCTCTTGTGCCAAATGTGTGTGCCATGTGGGCTTTTGCATACCATGCAAACTTGTGTTCTCTGAGTTACTATATTTCTTGGACTGTACAGTTGTATAATATGCTGTATAATTTCCTGGCGAAATCTTGCAAAATGTCAAGAGCTCTTTCCTCCCGTTTCTAGGGGGCATGAGGATGGTTTGTTTATTTGTTTTTGTAGTGCCCTTTTCAGAGACCACAACTGGCAACTTTCCACATAGTATTGTAGAACTCAGTGCCAATGGTTTAAAAAGATGATATAGCAAAAAAAAAAAAAAAAAAAAGCCGCTGAAAATTGCCTATTGTGGCAGGCCAATGGAGTAAATAAAGAAATGATGTGAAACACGAACACTGTTCATGTGCAAGGCTCCATGATTCAGGCATATTGGTCAATAATGTAAATTTATCAATGACTTATCAGTAACACCAGCAGGAGTAAAATTGCCTGCATATGAACTCAAGAATCGAGTCAGAAAAAGCACCAACAAACATTTTTTGTTTAAGAGCACTTGGATTCTTAATTGTAAAACAGCTGATGCAGTTTAGAAGTCCAACAAAGACTTGCCTGTATTATGTGTCAATGAGGGAGTAGATCTACTTTGATAGGCCTGCAGCAAATTGTGAGATTTGACTTTAAACAAATGATGTACATGATATGAATTCTTTTCCACCTTGCTAAATATATCATATGTAAATTTCTAACACTATTTTTTTTTCAACAGTGTTATAGCAGAATGTATATTTCAGGGAAATCATACGAAAAAAACAAAAACAAAATCAGAAAACGTGACACAAAATACAAGCATCCATCAGTGTCTTTGGCATATATTCAAAACCTCAGTTTAGGAGTGCATTCTGTAGTATGCATACTCTATTGGCCTGTCCTATGTATAGAATTGCGTAATGTACATGGAGTTATAGCTGAAAAGCAGAAGGTCATTAATTCTTCCGGTGCCATTAAAACCCTCCTTTCTCTCAATTGGTGGTAAGTAGATTTGAATCAGCGGTGCATGGTCTTTGGAAACATTTCTAGCCAAGGTGCAGCTTTCCTCACTCCTTCATGCCCATGATGATTGATAGTCTCGCATTTTCCAGGCAGGGCATACTCTGCTCTTGGGTTATAGCCTTTGTGCAAGACTTCAGCACTTAAATGAACATGATGCCAATGATATGGATTTAACCTTTTCTTCCTCTACCCCACACCACCTGTCGACTGAAGGCTGAGGCAGAGCTGCGCAAGGCACAAGCAGAGTTTGACAGGCAGTATGAGATTACAACACTTCTACTGGAGGGAATCACAAGCGCACATGTGAGTAGGGCAATAATACAGATATACTGACTGGCAGATCCAGGGAACATAAAGAATGTTCCCTCCAAAGGGTTTAGAATGCTATTTTAGGGATCTCAGTCTCCCAGAAATAGCACTGCAAGAGCCTTGAGGGTAAAATATGCTGCAGAGACTCCAACCCCAAGCACCTTCTGTTCTGGAGATTCTCCCGCTTGAAACCCCTAGCAAACTGGAGACTCCAACTTGATGTGCACAAGGCGCACATCACGAGCGCAAAGCGCAAAGTCCCTAAAGGCGGCCGGGCCCTGGAAGCTCTGGGGTTCTGGATGCTCACGTGCTATTTCAGGCTTATTTTTCAACATACAATGGTACTAAAAATCATATATTTTGGCTTGATAAAACTTCATTTCATGTAAAAAAAGTGTTTTGGCAGGAGAAAATACATCCTAGGGCAGAGACACGGAGCCAGGGCGGGAGAACGGGAGATTTTAAAAATTGGCTTTCGGCGGGAGAGTTAGAGTCTCTGATGCTGTATCCTCCAAACAGCAAGAGCCATCATTTGTTTTACTGTATGATTCAGTCAGTTAAATTACTTTGAAAATACATTATATACATCTGACTTGAATTTTTCATGATACAGAGCTTCTTTGCAGCATGACTGCCCAGCCCACATAATTCACGGTACCACTGTGGTGCCTTGTTTGCATTCACAATTTATTACTCGACATGTTCTTGTAAAATATCACACCTGTGTACATTTGGCAAGTGTAAAACGTAATAATTTTGCTCTCCATACAAGCATCCTTCACCAATACATTGTTCAGCATAAAACCAGTAAATACTATATAACCCAAATAAACGGGAGCATCAGTGATACTATCAATTATTGATTCATTCTCAAGAGATGTATCCCTATACCATGCAGACAAAGACAATGAAAACTGGAATGGGTGTGGTCCAAAGTGAGGGGTGTGTACTTGCACCTCTTTCGTCGCAGTCCATGAACTTTTTTCCTCTTTTTGTCGCTGCAGTCGACGCACCTGGAGCGTCTGAAGGACTTTGTCGAGGCCCAGCAGACGTACTTTGCACAGAGCAACCAGGCTATGACGGAGCTGCAGCAGCAGCTGGGAAAGTGAGTATGGGGGTGGGGTGAGAATGATGGTGCTGACGGGTTCAAAGGTCATAGCAGGAAATGCATCCTCTATCCCAAATCATCTCAAATCAAAGTGAAAAACATCCAAATGAGAGATGTCTGAAATTATAAGGTTTTGTTTCTTTCTTGTTTTTTTATTTTTGCATTTAGTCAGCTGTATGTTATGCAAATGCAATTTGTGTAATTCAGGGGAGGGGGGGGGGGGGGGAGTGTTCACACAAGATGCTTATGCTGGGCTGCACACTAACCCATATTTTTCCATTGGTCTGACCTGTCTGCCTGACCAGTAGGTACCCAGTTGTTCCATTTTTACTGGTCCATTCCTGAAAGAGTTACTGGTCCGACAATGATTTTTACTTGTCAGAGACCGTCGGACCAGTGCCAGTGTGCAGCATTGGCTTAAATGATTGTCCACCATCCTTAATAACTACTAGATGTCTAAAGAGTGATGTCTACAAACCATGAGGATAAATTCACCTCCTTCTCTTTCAGTGTACTTACTACTTAGAAAGTTATCTATTGGCTTCTTTTCGGGTAGCAAAAGCTTCACTTTATCATAAGTCTCATTCAAAATTCTACCCCCTGTCTCAATTTTTTCTACCAGGAACTCATAAGAAGGCAACAGAAGAAATGTTTTTGGAAATTGTTTTAGCACCCCGTATGTCTACAATGTGAATTCATGAAGCTAGTAATTCAAGATGACATGTCATGGCTATCGAGACGAAGGACTCTGTAACTAGCGAGGGGATGCATTTTGCTTGTCTTGTATCTGGTGATACTGGACCTCCAAAACACACCCATACCCAGTGTTTGGCATATGACGGTCTCTCTTGAGTAAGGTGTCCAGTACAAGTCTATGGTCAGATATGACACAGGAAAGACTTGTCTGTCCTGCGAGGATAATACATGCAATCAGTAATGAGGATCGGTGACAGATAGAGGGAGCCAGACAGCCCAAACCTCACCTGCATGTCACAGTTTTTACATGTTGTTTTCCTGTTGAATATGTGGTTATATTTTGGTCTATCACCATGCTTAAACCTGACCGTCTCCTGCATGAGGCACAAATGTTGCAGTGCACTGTCAGTTCTTGCCCATCTTTTGTTGTATTAAACGACTCTTTCTTTTGATTACTTTGACAATTATGTGAAGCATGATTTCAGACTGAGAAATGAGACAGCATGTTTTTGAACGTTGCAAGTCCAGGCCACAGCTTCTCTTGGTTATATGTGAAAAGTTTCAAACACCAGTTAATTGTCAGTGGAGGGAAAAAAAGCATTTTTGTCAAGTTATTGAAGCCTCTTGTGAGTTTGAGTATGTCTGTCTTATTGAAAAAAAAATGGTATGCTTGATTTATTGAGTTTTTTAGTGGCAGTATTATTTTTATTTTTCTTCATGTACGACCATGATGTATGAGTCACAAGTGCCAGACCAATGAGTATCAAGATTTTGCTGAAAGAAAAACAAATACACACCATTTTTGGAGTGTATTTACAGATTGATGCTATCACAGTATAGACTAGTAGTAAAGCACTCTTGAGAGCGCAGACCTCCGCCAAGCAGCTTGTTTCCACCACTGATCTTGTTCTTCCATAGAGATCAGTGATTTCCATTCATACATGCATACTGAAAATTGCCCAATTTTCTAATAAAGAAGCTTTCTGTGTATGTCATCAGCTTCCAGCTGTGCGGCGCCTGGCCTGAGCAGAGCATGCGCTCTAGTGCGCGTAGTGCAAATCTCAAATACGCGCAACCTTGAACTCCCAAGTTCATTGACCCTACCTGCCAAAATATAAAAAATCGTTCATAAAATCCATGAAAATTCCCGGATCCGCTTATGAAATGGTACCCCCTTTATCTGCACATCACAAGAATCTCTGCCATCCTTGCACAGTTATGGCTGTAATTCGATCGCTTGTATTGACATTAAGATCTTTTCTCGGCTCAATGCAATATTGCTTCGAAAGAGCTACTAGACAATGAAATGTATCGATCATTTTGTTTTTTCATTTGTTTCATAACTCGCTTAAACACTAAGAGTTGCTTTTAGGTACAAAGTGGAAACTTTTCAATCATTCTGCGATGAGCTGGGGTAAGTGTGACATGTTTCTACCACCGTGCATGGGTCACAGACGATTATAGAGGATCAGAATGATGATGGGTAGGAATCTAGTGGCCCTAGGTTTTCATTCTTCATTGGTATTCCGATTGAAAAGGTTCCTGGCTTCTCATTGGCTGTAATGTGTAGGTGTCGATCCAGTTGCCATCCAGTGATGTCATGCTGTGGGTAATATATAGTCTGATGCAGCTAGCACAGAGAGGATTATGCACAGTGGTTCTTACATCCTACACTGCATGTGAAGCAAAGGTGTAGGTGTGTGAGTGGAACATGGTGGAATATCACAGACAATTGACATAGGAGATCTAAAATGCATGGACGTTGTTGACTGGGAGAGATATATGCAAACTGAATCATAAATCAGTGAAGATATGCATCGGCGGTTCACATTTGATCTTGATAGTTTACAATTTGAGCTCTTCGTAGAGAGAGATACATGTACGTACATTGCAAACAAGGCATGCATCATATCAAATATATAGCTAATTTTTCTTCAAAAGAGGGCGAGAGCTTTCGACCGTATTCCTCCAAGAATTCCATATTTGTGAAGTAATGATCAATAATTGCAATTTGTCTCAAGGCTTAACAGAATATGGACGGTGCAAAATTCATTCTTCATAGTAACAGAGTTGCCAACTGTTCCTCCTTTTTTTTTTTTTTTGCTGTGTTTAGTGCTGTTTTCACCCAAAATACCGGTACTGCAGGTTTCATGGAGAATACTGTGTGGTTTGTTTTTTTCCCCCAAATATTATTACTACACATGCTTAATGCAGGAAAGGTAAAAATAGTGTTTAAAAGAATTAAAACAATAATGTGCTTTTCCAGTCATCAGAATATTGCAATGCATTTACAAGGTTGGCAGCCCTGATGTATACGTTCATGCTGGTACAACACAGTGAAATCCTAACTTAAATAGCTCAGGAATGGTTTCTGTTGATGATCTCCAAATGGCTCCTCATCTCATTATGCATGTAGGAAATTGCTGGCACACTATTATAATGTTGTTCATCATCATCATTAGCCGCTCTTGAATATTGCCTGTCTGGTCATGGGCAAACATTGGTATAGTCATGTGACCAAGAATATTGAATGCTCACCTTGAATCCATCTTAATGGGACCCACCAACATTCAGATTACTGTAAAAGTAGAAATATTCGTGCATTTCGTGGCAACCTGAAACTAGCACGAAAATAAAAGCATGCAAATATTTTTACTTTGCCATATGTTCTAGTAGTTGAAGTCTTGATTCCGCAAAATTAAAAACATGCAAAACTCTTTTTGCCCATCTGAGCGCAAAAAATTAGTTGAGTGAAAATATCCACTTTTACAGTATTTTGATTAGTTTAGGACTGATTTATCCCCAATTTTCACTGACACGTCGCTTTGGTATTACAACAGTGTTCATGCATATGAATTTCTCATGATGGGAGTACAATATTGCAGTAAAGCTATTCAGGTTCATGAAAAGGAACAATTACTCTCGACCATCATCTTAATGGGCAGTTTCAAAGTCAGAATATCTCGGTTAATTCCCACAGGTAGCAAAATTATAATCAGAGTTGCACATATCTTATCTCAGTTAGCATCTGTGAGAGCGGATTTAGTTGGTTTGAATGTTTCATGCATAATTTAACCTTCCTACTGGTGATCAAAGTTTACAGAGATTAACCCATTGAAGATTTGTAGTCCTGACTATACTCAGGCAGGTGTCTATGGGAAATGTGTAATAGCAAAATCAGCTTGTTATCAATGGGTTAATTAAAACCTTTTTCATTGAAGTGTCAATCCCCGCAACTGCAAGTCAACTAACCCTTTCTTTTCCGAGGACTATGGACATTTGATTCAATGCTATGGGATTTTTGTGTGTGTGTGCCAATTTGCACTGACAGTGCACAAAGGTTGGCATCCTGACATCGGAGTGCACATTATGTAACCAAACACCTCTTCATTATCATATCAAAATATCCTCTTCTCAGTTTTCTGGAAAGTGAGTGTGTGCTAGTCGTAGCAACCCCTAAAGGGGGTTGAGCCAAGATACTGACCCACATATGGCAGGTTTTGTTTTAGGCAGCAAGATGGCTTTTTTTTCCTTTCTTTCATCTTCAGATGAAAGCGGACATGCGATGAGTTGATTCAGTCATTCAAGGGGTTGAGCGAGTTCAATGAATTGTGCATCTTGGCATACAACGTAGGACTGAATGGTTCCTGGTTCAGATATCCAGAGAGATATTTGAGCCACTTGCTTTTAATAGTTTGATGTGCCCTTCCTTTTCGTAGAGATGAAAAACCCTTTGTCCATCCAGTATCCTTGTTAGTCAGAAAGTGAAAATTGGATCACTAAGGAAAAACTCATGTTGGTTCTCATGGAGATAAGAGCCCTATTGCCTTAGGGACTTGCAGTATCAATTATAGTATGTGACTGCGAATATCATGGCATTAGCCAATCGTGCTTGCAGGGTTTTGGCTGATTGCCTGTGTACCATGGTGGTTGCTATTTAGGAAGGCTGTTAATTAGAATAAGTAGTTCATGCTGTACATGAATGCTCAGAGTGAAAACCAAATGAAACATTCAGTAGGCCTACTGTAATACATTGTACACACACACACAGAGACACACACACACACATATTGGAAGTACATATATTCTTCTGTCCCTGTCTCGTATGGCAAAACCAGATGAAACATTGAGTGGGCACACGTACACATATTGAAAACACATGGGCTGTTCTCTCCATGTCTCACTTACTGTATAAGTGGAAAATTTCGTGGTGTTGAAATTTTTGCACATTTCGTGCAACCAGAAGCTAGCGTGAAAATAAAAGCATGCACAGATGTTTGCATGCCACATAAAATGTTTCTGTGGTCTCGATCATCGAGTGATCATTCTGTGCTGATGGTTATGTTGAATATTAGTTTGAGTTTATATGGAGACTTAAAGATACCTGATTTACTTGTTTTTTCCTCATGTTTTAGCAGTTGCATTAAGAGTTTTAAGATAAGCATAGAGTGTTAAGTCTAGGGCAGACTCAATAGTGTGATTTTCTGCACTCATGCAGTTCAATTTGATTCACAATTTGAACATTCTTATCTGTCGAACTCAGTTACCAGTTTACCAGTTTTTTCTTTTACACAGGTTTTTTCCCACATAACACTTGTAAAAAAAGTTACAAAATGTACGTCTGTTTGTCAGCCTTTACGCTGCGACCCATCATTAAACTCGCTTCACTATGTGAAAAACAAAATCATATCATGTGTGTTTGTCTCTACAGATGAATACACTGAAATGCCTCGTACCTTCTCCATGCTGCCTTGTGTGCATATCACTTTATATTTGGAATGCAAAATGAATGAAATGTCATGCAGTAGCCCATATGCTCCTCCAATCCAACAGCCGCCCCCCCTAAAAAAAAAAGAGCATGCCTGCAAAGGGGAAATTTGGCCATGCCTTCTTCCAATATCTCTGGTGTTGGGTCTTTTGGGGACACTTGTGAGTATTTATGCGCTGAGCATTTGTAAGCATGTCCATCTCTCTCTCTATTATCTGTGGCCCCGCCCACCCTTTCTCACCTCCCTCAGTATTCCAGGCTCCATGGGTAGCATCAGGCCACCCCGGCCCGCCTCCGGCCCCCTGCAGGGTGGAGGCGGGGCCATCCCGGTCCCCACGGCCCCGCCCCTCGACACAGTGCTTCCGGAGGACAAGTCGCGGCCGCAGAACGGCGTGCGCAAGGCCAAGGTCCTGTACGATTACGATGCCGGGGACGATTCCGAATTGTCCGTTCTTGCCGACGAGGTATGAGAGCATTGAACCAAGACTAACCATGATTGCTAACACCCCTTGCGTTTGAATGCATCGCTTACATATTCCCTCGACCATGCATTGTACCATATAACACAACAGTCATGCTAACCTTTTACCAGAGTCAACACTTCAGTGTCTGTTTTTACCATAGAGGATTATTTCTGAAGGAGTATATGTACCCTAAAGTAAAGTCCTTAGCATGAAAAATAGCAATGAGTCAAATTCAAAAGACTGGCTACAATTTTGTCAGTTGGGCATAAATTGAAGTACAACATCTTTGATGTCAGCTCATCATGGCACTCTTCAGGCACCTTTGATGCAAAGGTGTACAATATGACTGTGATAGTACTGGTGAAGTATTCCATATTTGCTATATACATGATGAAAAAATAAATGTCTTATTCATCTTTTGTCAAGAAAAACATTTTACATAATGGAGCTCATGGTATTTCAAGGCTTTTTCATTTTTTTTAATTTCTCCCAAGAATTAACTTTCATGATATATTTTCTTTCTTTTCATATATGCAATTTTTCTTTGATCAGCCCAGACCTCATGCACTCCACAAAAAGGATCTCTATAAATCTTAATTGTGCTTGGGAGACCATGTGATTTAAATCCAGACAAAAATTATCAAAGAGAATCCATCTTTTTAAAATTTCTTTTGAAATTCCCATGCCTTGTAATTCTGTAGAGTAGACATGTTCTCTTGTCAACAGCAATACCTCTTTTTGATATTGGGATGTAAATTCCCTTAATACCAATCAAACAAGGTGTTATTCTTCAATACCTTCCCCACCGCCAAATAATAGTGATGTCCTCAGCCAGTAGTCTCTTGACAAAAAAGTAATGAGTTCCCTTGTGGAAACTTCATGCTCTGTTTTGTTCATGAATTTAATTTAAAGGGAAATAATCTGCTCTTGACTGTTGGGCAGTGTTGCAGACACTATACCAAAGCAAAGGCTGTCACAGTTGTATGGTGGTGATGCATAGCAAGTTGATGATGAAGAAGCCTTTCTGTAATTAGCACACCATCTGTACCCTTGACTACACATAATGAAAGGCTTGCCTAAGCTAGCACTGGCTATAGTAGGCAAACAGGCCCTTTAAGCAATGTATGCAACAGGTGCCAAAGTAGCTTACTGCAAGGGGTTTCTAAAGGGAATATCTCAAGAGAAGTAGATTTGGTTTATTTTAGAAGATGTCACTTTCATTAGATTATTTATGCACACACACACAATTGCAGACTAAAACACACATACTCTCTCCCTCACACACACACATACACACACACACACACACACACACATATCTGTACGAGAAAGCTTTCATTGCTCATTGCTCATGAAGAAAGCCCCTTCTACAACATTCCCTCTTCCCCTCCTTTCTCCCCCACCCCTTCTTCCCACCCCTTCTTCCCCACCCCTTCTTCCCCACCCCTTCTCCCCCACCCCTTCTTCCGACCCCTTCTTCACGACCCTTTCTCCCCCACCTCTTCTCCCCACCCCTTCTTCCCCATCCCTTCTTCCCATCCCATCTCCCCCACCCCTTCTACCCTACCACTTCTTCTCCACCCCATCTGCCCCACCCCTTCTACGTACCTCACTCCTTCTTCCATCAATCCTTCTTTCCTATCCCTTTTCCCCCACCCTCCTTTCTCACCCCTTCTCCCCTACCTCTTCTACCCTGCCCCTTTTCCCTCCCCCCTTCTCTCCCATCCCTTCCCACAGCATTTCACAAAGCCTGGATGTGCCAGTGCACAAACTTTCACAGTATAGATACATGTAGCCCACATCCCCTACCAAGCAAAGGCGTGGCACGTAACTTGATAATGTAGCATGCCCAAATCTGATGATAGTTTCTGCTTTTGTGACACCTTCTAGCATTTTTGTCAGGCACCATTCTTGGTGTTAATTTTAGTCATGCACTTGTGTTTCTCTACACAATATCTCTACACAATCTCTCCTATCCCTTATCCCAACGTTGTTTTTATTGTTTTGTGTTTTGTGTGTGTGTGGTTTTTTTTTTTTTGGGGGGGGGGGGAGGGGAGGGTATGTTTGGGTTGTTGTTTTTGTTTTTGTTTTTTCAAATAAGTGTTTGTACTTTTAACTCATATATCATCATTTCCCATGCCCATTTACTCAGACCTTAAACTTAAATTTTTGTAGGTGGAATAGCCAAATTCTTAATTTGATCTCATTGTGTTACTGTATGAGAGTTTACTCTTTGCATTAGTTTTCATGTGGTACAGATGGGGTACTGTGGTATATACTGTAAGACTTCAAAACAAGTCCAGAGTTCAAATCCCACCAAGTGCCAATGGAATAGTAATGATAGGGCACTTGGGTGGGGGTGGGGGGGGGGACCAGTGTTATCACTGAAAAGATAAGCTACCCTGGATAGATAAGGCCATGTTAGTCTTAAAATTCGCCCAATTGTAATTCCATCAAGAGTTACAGAGTGCTTTCTTCTTCTTTTTTTTCTTCCAATGTCAATTCAAATTCTCGACCAATACAAAGATTAAATCTTCTTGAGATACAGCTGCAGAATGAATGTTCATTTCTCGCTGCAGAATGAATGTTCATTTCTCGCTGCAGAATTCTATGGTTTGATATCTCCAAATTAGAGGAATTCAGTCAGTAGGACTATATGATGAGATTCTACATATCATTTTTAGCCTTTTCCCATGTCATCGTTGGGGTATTTTGTTTTATACTAATTATACTTTACTAGAAAATTATCATTTCCATGTTATAATCGATATTAATTCATTTAGATAGTTGCGTAGTCTCGTAACAACTAATTTGAATCTTTTTCAAGTTAGAATGTAAAGTTTGTGTCTTTTTAAAAATTAGTTTGAATTTGCAATTATTGATTTGTCAGTAGAGTCCTGTGAATATTTCAGCCATCTGCAAAGTGCATTTTTTAGGTTGACCAAATATTCAAATGGTAGAGCAAATTGGTCACAATTCCTTCTTCTATTGCAAGCTATAAGTATTCGTAACAAGGCCCAGAAAATTGAAATTGCATAATGGACAAAATTTGTTCCTCATTCGTAAAACATACCGGCGTGTGCATGGCAGAATATTGTTAACACACTTAGCCCTGCACATTGCAGAATGTTGTTAACCCTATGGGCACTCCCACAGCCTAGCAACGATCTGCCGTGTACAGGGAAGCATGTTAACAACAAGCTGTCATGCGCACCGACAATACTTTTTCAATTCCCGATAAGATGTGGAAATAGTTGTAAAGCTGGGGTGAGGGAGTTTCAGATAGAAAAGGGCTCACTTTAGCTGAGAGTGGTAAAAAAACCAAATGAATGAATCGGAGTAGAGAAATAATACCTTTTTCCAAGATTTTGGCATCAGGGGAAGACTATGTTGGCCCAATTAAATTGATTTTCATTAGTTGTCCACATTCATACATATGCAAACATACAAACATATGTTTGAACATGTGGTATATGTACATTTCTATCTGTATATATACATGGACATACTTTCATTTAACAATATTTGTTCATACTGTACACACATATCTTGTACATACATAGAACATTGCACATGACTACATGTACATACATGCTGTACATACATACATACCTGCATCCATCCATTCATTCATTCATTCATTCATTCATTCATTCATTCATTCATACATTCATTCATTCATTCATCCATCCATTCATTCATTCATTCATTCATTCATTCATTCATTCATTCATTCATACATTCATTCATTCATTCATTCATCCATTCATTCATTCATTCATTCATTCATTCATTCATACATTCATTCATTCATTCATTTATTCATTCATTCATTCATTCATTCATTCATTCATTCATTCATTCATACATTCATTCATTCATTCATTCATCCATCCATTCATTCATTCATTCATTCATTCATTCATTCATTCATTCCATTCATTTATTCATACTTTCATTCATTCATTCATTCATTCATTCATTCATTCATTCCATTCATTTATTCATACTTTCATTCATTCATTCATTCATTCATTCATTCATTCATTCATTCATTCACTCATTCATTCATTCACTCACTCACTCATTGCGTACATTCACACGTACATGTATACATACATACATTGTACAATGTCCATACATACATAAATGCATGCATACATCACTCGTCAAATGTTGCCCGACCGAGTAAGAAAAAAAAAAGAAATGCTACATGGATCTATATTGCACTTGGTATGACAATTTCCACATTTGCCTTAAATTCAAACTAAACTGCAAGTTATTTTGTTCACTCTTTCTCCATGAGCAAACCAAGAAAACTTGTCTGTTTTGCATGCATTTGTCATCTTCCCAGTCAGAAGAATATACAGTCTTTCAAGCGGAGAAACCTTCCTAGGCCCAATTTGAGAACTCTTCCAGCCAAGAAATGTAAATTATTCCTCTTTGTAACTCTGTTGCTTTTTGCAGTTTATCAAATATAAAATTTATAGTAACTAAACACATGTACAGGAAAGAGAAAATGCTGAGTTTAAGCACTTGCCTATAATAGCAAATTACACTAATTTAGCAAAGCATTAATGTGGTGGTTTCTGATGGATGCACTTTACTAACAATCCCATAATGTGAAGGACAAACTCTATGCTTGAATGTGCTCTGCTGCTATTTCTCATTCCAGAGGCCATTAAACTTTAACTATAACCTTTTTCAGTTAAAGTGTAATTCCACACCAAATTCGAGGCGACATTGTCGAATGAAGTAACGTCAACTGAACAGACTTGTAAAAGTTTCATCATAGTCAAACATGAACTCAAAATTTTAAGTTAATGATTCTTGATTTATGATACATGTCTGATTTCAATGAAACTCTTAAAATTGTGTTCATGTGATTTTACCATCTTTGTTACACTGGACTCCAATACTGTACAGTGATGAATTGTACTAAAAGGGGAAATGTATACATGTGTCACATTATACGGAAATTCAGAATACATATTTTCCCTTGTTACTTCAAAGCACTCTGGTTCCACGATGTTTGCTCCTGCAACAATTGCTCCCACAAAATATTTGCATGCTAAGCCAAATGTAAAGTCTACCCACAATCATAAGCTGAACCGTCATTCTAATCCTCACATCAAACTAAACCTAAAACCCTATCACAACCCTCACTCTAACCCAAAGACCTTGGAGAAAATAAGACTGGATTGATTGTCGCAGGGGCAAATGTTGTATCACCCTGCCATTTAACTGGAGAAATGTGTTCTAAGATTTTATGCTTCCAGTGTAAACCCCTTGATTTTCGTCCAGTGTTGGTTAAAATAGAAATGGAAATATCAATTTCATTTCAATCAATATTTCTTCATGGAAGACCCTCCAAAAGAAAAATAAATAAATGAATAAAAAAACTTTGATTTAGATGAAAGAAAGCTACTCAACATTTCCTAAATGATCTTTTGAAGTTATTTTTCTCAAAATTTGCTGTCATCATGGATTTGCCCATGGAATGTATGTGGTTCTGAAAGGTTCCTATGTTGCCATAACTTCTTTGGATGGGGAGGGGAGGGTTATGTTCAGATGTATAATGTGACTTGGGCAATAATGCCTGAATTTCCTTCAGTAGTATTTCATTAAGATCTGAATGAATATTCAAAAATTACTTGAGAGTTGTTACTTGCTCCCAAAACCAATTTATCCCTCATTTACCCTCCCACCCCCCCCCCCCCCCCCCCCCCCCGTCCCCCTCCTCTGCCCTTCCCCTCCTGGATGCACTTCACCCTCCTCCACCCTCCCCCTCCTCCGCCCTTCCCTTTCCACCCTACCCCCTCCTCTGCTCTCCCCTTCTCCACCCTTCTCCTCTCCCACTCTTCCCTCTTCCCGCCATCTTGTGTTTGTTTTTGTTTATGCATTAGATTGTTAGTAATTGGGATAGATGCAGGAAATACTACTTTTGTGTAGATAGTTCTATCAATGGAATTGCACTCAATAACCTTTGCTTTATTCAGCTTACCGAAAAAAAAATAAACATGAAAAGTTAACTTTGATAGTTTGCAAACCAACCCTAACTGCTGCCTTGCTACCTATCAAGCTTATGAGCTATCACAATTTCTCTTCTCTTTTTCTTCTAAAACTGTACTCATCAGTAGCACTTTGGTGGTGACTTCGTCCATGTCAATGAAGTTTTACTAGTTTTAAAATTGTTGATGCTGCTTCATACCAGTCTAGGCTTTTGGTGTCTTCATCATTCACTCACCCTAAATTCTACTAACATGGGATTAGTCTGATGAAAAACTGAGCTTTTTGAAGTAAGCCATGTATGATTACTTCCTATGTCTTCTTCTTTGTGTGATGGAGTATAATTCTGTTGTAAATACAATAGATTAATATCCGATTATTGAAGTTGAATTACTGTTTATGCAGTTTCAAAAAAAATAAAAAATCCCTTGACCATTCACAGCAATATTCCTTCTCGGCAAACAAAGTGTGAGGTTGTTTTAATCCATTCATACACCATGTAATATGATTTTATCCTCGAATATTATTACACTATGTACTTCATTAGTTCTTGTTGATGCCTCTTTGTGTAATGTTTTGTCTTATATACTCTAGATCAAGTATGTGAAAAATGCATGAGGGATGAATTAACTTGTGAGATAAGCTTACCAGCTGACAAGTAATACCACACCCTACAGCATGGGCAGCGGGGAATGTCCCAATCAAAAAGAACTACCAATTAATACTCTTTTATGTTTAGAGTTTAAGGCAACATGACCCAGGTTCCAATGCATAAAAGTTGAGGTCAAACTTGTGTCAGAAAATCAAACATACATCTGTGAATACTCTATTCTGATTGGCCGATACCTGACTTACATTTAATTTTCTGAATGTTTGCTTGCATCTTTTCATGCAGTAGGGCCCTTGACTTCAGTGATGTTTGACATGAGCAGTATGGAATGTTCACATACACATGTGGAGAATTAATATTTCAAGGAGATGAGTTGTGATTGTGTGCATGTTTCACTCTTCCCTTTTCAAGCACTTTGCTGCTGCACAGACACTTGTAGAATACACGTGCCTGTGTAATATCGAATTGGCATTGTTTTGTGCTTGGAATTTCTTGACTAGCATGTAATGAAAGAAATTAGGTACATAACGATAACAGATGGGTCCACAGTATCCTACCTTATTTTGGCCATGAACTGTGTGTGCGTATGTTTGAGTCTGTCTGTCTGTGTACCTTGGTCTGTATGTCTGAGGACACATGTCTATCTCTGTATGTGGAATGGCTGCCATGTACATGCATGTATGCTGCCAGACCACCTTGACACAGTTACGGATTGTATCATGAGGCACATTCACACACAGGAATTATCAGTTTTTGCATTGTGGTGCAAAAATCAATTCTGTTTGTCACCATTTACACATGGCAGAAAGAAAAAAAATCATTCCACTGCCAATGAAGGGCTTTGAATTTACAGACTGTGCATTCCTAGGCAAGTTGCATGATGGGATTGAAATAAATCAATGGTTTTTTTTTTCACACATGCAGGGAAATTATTGCAAGAGTTTAGAAAGAAATGGACTAATTTTCATATTACAATCCATATCATAAGAGGTAATTTTTTTTTGTGTCCACACACAAGAATTAATGGTTGTCACATTGTGTTTCATAGATTGATTTACAAAAACAAACAAATAAACAAACAAATAAACAAACAATAATTTTGTGTGTGTGTGTGTGTGTGAATGCACATTGTGTGTGACTACAGAAAGAATGGCAAAGTGTTCTCCTGTCATTATGAATCGGAGTACAATTTGAGGCACCAGAAAATGCCTTGACATAAATCTAATTAATTTTCACACTGTTTTTACACTGACCCTATACTATGTCACACCATAGACCTACTAACGAATGGACTTTCCACAAATCCAACCACTTTGAAGTATGAGATCTGCCACCACCTGATTATGCACATCTTGATGAGTACCTACGTTGGCATGTCTAAAAAATGATGATTGCACAATAATGCATCATCACTGACAAAAGAACTTTTTTCTGGTTTTATTTGGCCGATGCACCTTTTCAGACAGAAACGTCTGTGAATAAATGGCAATGATGAGAAGCAGCAAACCTCAGAACGTGACTGATTTTGTGTCATTTGATTGGATCATTTGATTGGATATTACTGATTCACTTGCTGTCACTCACACATACAGAGAATACTGTAAAAGTGGAAATTTTTGCGGTGTTGAAATTTTCGCGCATTTCGCGCAATCAGAAACTAGCGCGAATATAAAAGCACGCGAATATTTCTGCTTGCCATATGTTCCTGTAGTTGATGTCTTGATACCGCGGAATTAAAAACATGCGAAACTCTTCTTATCCGGCCGAGCGCGAATAATTAGTCGCGCGAAAATATCCACTTTTACAGTATCATGTTTAATGGGGTGAAATGAAAGCTGTGGTTTCAGTTACCATTGCGGAAGTGTAGGTTTGTGGTGCCAGTAGTGTACTGTGT
>NW_027270913.1:2417500-2532500 GCF_040938485.1 Diadema antillarum
ATGGGTATCAATAAGCTGAGATAAGGTGAAGCATTTGATTTGATTTGATTTGATTTGATTGATTTGATTTGATTTGATTTGATTTGATTTGATTTGATTTGGATAAATGAGTTCTACACAAAAGCACTTATGATCGTATTAAAATACTGAGTAAGTGCTTAACTTAGATCAAACACCCTGTCACAGCCTCCTATAAATGCATCTTATCCAACAGACACTCATAGCTGCTGTATCTAAAATGTAAAGAAGGTGTATTATTAAGGCTGTAAATGAGGACATTTTCAGAGTCCTTCATCTTAAAAGTGGACAGACATGTATATTTTTGCATGGTCAGTGCACCTATGAAATTATACTTACCATACTGCACGACACTGCATGTTATAACACAGGCTACGTGGCAATGAATATTACTATATTGTGGTTGTAGTTTAGTCCTTAGAGCTGTTAGATCAAGCCACACCCTAACATATAGCTTTACTAGTAGAACAACCTGCCATTTATTAGTTACTCTAAAGTTACAAATGAAGATGCGCTTGTGGATTATTGTTACATATTTGTGATGGGGCCTGGTGATAACTTTGAGGTTTGCCATTCCAAGAAACAGTAATGGATATATTCTATTTTGAAGAAGAGATTTGAGAGTAGAAGCTGAGCTGTATTTTAATACAATGTACCGGTATCTGTCGTAAGGCTGTGTATAGAATTGTACAATGCTGCCCAGTACAAATTAAGTGTACAAGTGGTACTGTTTGTTGAAATATAGGGATATATGGTGGTTATGAAGTAGATGGTTCTCATTTGTTAAATTGTAGTATGTCCCAATAGTTGCAGTAAACATTGATACTTTTCTGTTATCTTAGAATTATTTGGCATAATATAATCCACCATCTTCTGTGTACATCTTCTGTGTTATTTTGATAAGAGTCACTGCCCTATGACTCTGTATTTTTAATTGCAGGGTATATATATTTATAATTTATGTAGATAGATAGATGTTCTCATTTAACCCATTCTGTACAGGAACCTGGTAGCCTGTACATTAAGTCTATGGGCTTTTCAGAATTCAGTATGGAACTGGGTAAGTTATGATCCCATTTCATCAGTCAGGATTACTAGCTGCGTTTCCTCTCCACCTCATTCTTTCCACCTTATCTAATCTTGTCTTTCGAAAAATCAAATCCCCTACAAGTCCCGCGTACTTGTAAGTCCCACTTTTGCACTTTTTTTTTGCACCTCTACTCGTGATGTCTGACTCCGGTTTTCCAGAATTCAGCCCTCTTCAGAGCATATTGTCTGTCTTGTCCATTGCCAGTCTCACCTGTACTCCCACTTTCTACTCTGCCTCACCTACCTTCACCATTTAATTTTCAATTCTCTTTTTCTTTTTCTTTCCACTTCTACTTCTTCTTCTACTTCTATGCTTCTACTTCTACTTCTACTTCTACTTCTACTTCTGCTTCTGCTTCTACTTCTACTTCTTCTACTTCTGCTTCTACTTCTACTTCTTCTTCTACTTCTATACTTCTACTTCTACTTGTACTTGTACTTCTACTTCTGCTTCTACTTCTACTTCTACTTCTGCTTCTGCTTCTACTTCTACTTCTACTTCTACTTCTACTTCTGCTTCTACTTCTACTTCTTCTTCTACTTCTATACTTCTACTTCTCTACTTCTACTTCTACTTCTACTTCTACTTCTGCTTCTACTTCTACTTCTACTTCTGCTTCTACTTCTGCATCTACTTCTACTTCTATCTCTATTTCCATTTCTATTCCTGTTTCTGTGCATTTTCTCACATCCTAGTATATACATTATCCCATGTTGCCATTTTCACACACACACACACACACTTCCTTGCCCCCCCCCCTTTCACTTTCTCTTTCTCTTTGTCATATGTATCTTTTCCTATCACGTATCACTCGAGTCATACGTACAGAGGAAATTCCTGTGAATTTGTACAGTATAAAGGAATTTACAGTCATATCTAATTGATGATATATGGATATTTGCTATAGCATGGCCATGTCACCAAGTTTACAGAGTGTAGCAGTATTTGAGGTTATAGTTCTAGTATTTTTGGTCATTTGTAGAACAGCTGGCAAAAAGTTATGATTACACTTATGGCATGGTTGGTTTAGTGGGTTTATGTGTATCGTAGCAGAGATTTAAATCATTTGCTTTGAATCATTCCAGAATACAATTCTGTGAGTTTTAGTACTGTGCTAGCATTTACCACAAGTGTGTAGACAGTGTGATTAGTGTTCTTATTTATCAAAGTGCAATTATGAATAAATATATAGGCAGCAACTTCTGTGATATACTTTAGTGTTAAAGGTAAGCATGCTCACACCTACATGTATTTGAAAAGATACAAGGGGCAACTCCGCTGTAAACTGTTTTGTCTCTTTAATGGTAGATTTATTTTGTTTTTTTATGTGTGGGTATTTCATTTTTTTGTGGGGGTGGGAGAATGTGGAAGAGATGGCCCAAAATGAGGGGTTTAGTGAAATCAATTTGCATTTAATATATTGTTAATACTGTTGGTCATTTTTGGCTAAGATATGAAGTACATGTATTAAACAAAAACAGAAAAAGAGTTGTACCCTTGCAAAACTTTAAACTCGATTTACTGGAAATGAGGTTGCATGTAGGTACATTCTTTTGCCATCTCACGGCCATGCGGTTCTATGGATAAGACCATGGACTCTCTACATGAAGGTCTCTGGTTCACGTCCATCAGCAGTAGAGTAGTGCCCCAAGGCCATGTGATGTATCCTCAGTGTCCAGTACTTCAGTGGGAACTTTAAAAAGCCAGTAGTCCTGTGGTTGCTAGCATATAAGCATTCAATTGCTTTCCAAGTGGCCAGTTGAACTAAATCAAAACTCAAATTCAAAATAGGTTTTTACGAGATGTTACAATAGGGACGAGTACCCAGCACACCCCTAACTTTCTAATGGAATTTAGAATTAGTTTTAGTTTTGTTTTGTTTTTTGTATGTTGGACAAATTAGTTCTGCAGCTTTGTCAGTTCTTGTTTGTAGTTTTATAATTTCTAGAAGTTATATAGTATTTGAATTAACCAGCATAGCTTTGTTTGCATGTTCAGCAAATAACAATGTCCTATTTCTGTGAGATATGGTCATCTAAAACCAAACTTTGAGATTTGGAGTATAGGATTGCTTCAGTTTCCCATCATATAACTGACTTGTGTGTATGTAAGCTCATTTTTGGCATGCCGTATCACCCCCAGCTGAAATTTGAAAGTGAAATCCTATACAGTGTATCAATGTATAGACAATACAATTTTTTTTTTTTTTTTTGTAGAGATCATAGAATAATGTCACACTTCAGGAAATGTTCTTTCAAGAGAGTAAGTGTTCCCTCAATATTTTCAAGGGTTCAGTTCTTGCTTTTTTTCATTACCATCCAATTGATGTTTTCATTCCTAAAAGCAAGATTAAGATCAAGGATCTGAACTGAAAGTCGGGGTTTATATGCTTGCCCTATTTATTGCAAAGTGGCTTGGCTTTGATGCCACTTCCAAGCAAAGTTAAAGATCGGTTTCAGCTGGCATGGGCTAAAAAGCAGTCCCATAGTGTTCCCCATTCATGAGAATTTTGTTTGCAAATGTGATATTAGATTCAGTGCGGAAAATTCAAACTCAATGAGTTTGATATGATTGTTTTCTTTGCTCCTTTTTTGCAGTTTTGGAGTAATGTCAGCTGCCAAAAAGAGAAAAAGGAATAATGTGGTGTTAAAGGATCTAATATGACATCAAGATTAGATCTACATGTATTCTCTGTTTTATATGAGAAAGTGAGAGTATGAACAAACTTATAAATTACAGATTAGAAATGAGAGTATACATGAATAAATTTGTCAACTATGAGAGGGTTTGTTTGTCATGTCAAAAGATAAATTGTCAACCTGTTCACACCAACACTACAAGCTCATGAAGCCTGGTACATACCCAGCTTGGGGCCACACAACAAATTCTCTTCAGATTAATGGTGTAACCACTATATCTTCAAAGTTTTTACATGGATTCACTAACCTTATAGCTGGAATAGCATAATATGCATGTGCCCAGAAAAGAATATGATTGCAATTTTAGAGTTTTTTCTTGGTGTATAATGTAAACATTACTGTGAAACAATCAGAAAGGCAAAGCCTGGTACACTGATAATTTGCTGGGTCCATCTTGTAGCACCAGATCACCAAATTGAATGCATGTATCAACTGTACAGCTGTGTTTGTATGTCGTGCACCATTAGGGGTGTTTCTTATTCACTTAATTCTTCCAGACTTTTGAAAGTGTATATCTTTTGACTGATCATCGAATATCTTCTGCTGAGGAAATAAAATGTACTGGATACATGTACATGTGTATGCATAATGTATGTATGAATTAATGTGTACGTACGGGATAGTGATCCACATTCACGTAATAGCATGTGGAAAGGCATACTGTAGGACAATAAAAGCATCTTAACCAGTAAGTTACCAATATCTGTGATGTGTTTTTGTTCCTCTTGTTTGCTTTTCTTTCAATAGAAATGCAGACATTCTTCTTAGTATTCAGTGATAGTTGTGTTTGGGTCAGGTATTTTGTGTGTGTGTGTGTGTTGTGTCCTTTTCTTTTCATCCTTAATTCAAGTTTTTGAATTATGAAAAATGCCTTTCATTAGATTATTTTCTGCATACAATGCACAATAATATTCCCTAAAAATTGTGGAATCACTTACATGTACCTATTCAGTTAAAGCAACTGTCATCTACAGAAACAATTATATCCAAACTTAGAACCTGTCTGTTCCTGTCACACCGAGGACTATAACTCCTGTCTATAATGTTCGGAACAATTGTATTCTTTATCTGTATATGTTTGTTTGTTGTTTGCCATTTTCTTCTCCGTTGTCATGTTTGAACATGGCTATACATGTATATATCTATCTTTTAATTTTTGAAGTGCCATGAGCACTGAAAGACGGACCTGTGGGCTATACAAGTAGCCACTATTATTATTATTAATATACAAGTACATGAATATCACGGGCCTGTATACACATACACATGCACGCATACAACAGATATATAAATATATACATGTGTGAGTGTGTGTGTGTGTGTGTGTGTGTGTGTGTGTACGTATGTCTGTATGGATTGGTCTATGCAAAGTGCAAACTGCAATGATACATACATGTACATCTTTAGAAATACATTTGGGATTTATTCATACAATTTACAAACTTCCCTCTTCACACTAAACTTTAGGTCTTACAAGATTCTGAAGCAGCAAAATATTTGTTTTAAAAAATACATTGTAGTAATAAATCAAAGGGCATTTGTTGAACTCACAAAAAAATATTCAAGGAGACCTGCACAATTCGCCATGACTATATGGTGTAACAAAATGCTTCATCATATTTTTTCCTGATAATGATGGTGCACTTGGGTGGTCCAAAATTCATCTTGACTTAAAAGATACAGTCAACCTCGAAGACAAATACAGTACAAAGGTACCAGAGAAAAATCCTCTGACTTATACAATAGAAGTAAGACATATTTATTATTGTCCTGGGTAGAATTTTTCTTCCACTTGTTCAATTTTTTTTGATGTGAGCAAGACCAACTTAGGCAAGGTTGCCTATCTCCTAGTATTGAAGTCTAAATCCAGGCCTGAAAAGAGCCAAAATGTTGGTACAGTCCTTGCAAGATGTACACAAAGTTCAAACAGATGAAAAGAAAGGTACAATAAAATTTCCCACAAAATGTTGCACTGTATCAACTTGTAGAGTAAATTCAAATCTGACTTCTTTTTTTTTTTTTTTTTTTTTGATCATACAAGGCATAAATAGCGTGAAGTTAACCAATACAATGTAATGTGCTTTGACTCATACAAAACTTCCATCAAAACACAATGTACTCCTGCTGTCATGAACCAGGTCACAACAAAGCACAAATTCAGGTCCCACAATAACTATTCATACACCTTCATATACTTTATTTGTTCTGCTATACTGCAATTTCAATAAAATGAAAGAAAATGCCTGTTACGACAGACTTCATTATAAGAAGAAGAAGAAGAAGAAGAAGAAGAAGCAGAAGTACAAGAACAATATATCAATTTACAATTGTGCAAAACGGAAATTCTCTGTAACTTATTGTAGCATGATCGACAATGTTGAACTAAGGTACCATGCAAAGACCATATCTCATAATTCTTGTAGTGATTCTAAAATCACCATGGTAAAAATAATAACACAGAGTAATAATAAAAATGAACCATGCACAGACAGACTCAGGACAACATAAAGACATAATCCTCTCGTGACACCAAATGTGACCGTGCATCACAAAACGAACAAAAAGTCGCACACAGTGATTTTGTGTGAGGACTGGAAATAGGTGAAATGGGTAAACCTAACCAATCTTGAGTTTTTCATATTTTCTGAAAGAGCAAGTCTTTTTCTATATTATATTAAAGTTTGGGATCATAAAACAAACAGGAACTTGTGTTTTCAGCAGTTTTTCTCGAACACTTTTTGGTGGAATAGTGTGATTAGTTGTTTCTCATAGAACCCTCTTCCCATTTCTCAAAAACCCTGTCCATACACTTCACTTTCAACTCCAATAACTTTGGAAAGAATGATGCTACTGCATTGTAAGTTGGCATTAATCATGCACAGAATGTCCTAATGAAGCATGCTCAATCCCTTCATTGTTGTTGCTCTGGTGGTCAACATCCTGTTTTTTGTTCCATTCATCCCACAGCTAGCATAGCTTGGTAAAGATTAAGCGCTTGAATACATCCTGTACTTCAGAGCCTGTTTTCTCAGTTCACACATTCCAGAGTGTGTCCTTTCTTTCCAATATTTAGACAGGTTAGGAGAGTCCATTTGAATTGAGTTATACATCATTTTAAAGCTTAGAGTCTGCTCTCTCAGAATCTACTCTTAACTAAAAATCATGTCTGGCGACATTTTGTTCGCTTTGTGATGCAGGGTCACAAATGGTGAAATGCAGACATTAGAGAAAACAAAAGCAACAACAGGGGATACACCCCTTTAAAGACACACAGTAGAGGAGAACACCCCATGTTTGTGTGTCATGCATGGGAATGACTTCCATTTAGCCAGGGGAGGAAAGGAGGAAAGTTTTAATCTGAATTGGACATCATCAAACACATCATACACTATAGCTAAACAGAGTTGTACTGCTGTTACGCTGCCTGATAGTTGCTGTGGATAGAGGCAACTGAATCCCTCTGTCAGAAAACAGCTACTCGGTACTTCCATAAACACTGTGCAATGGTCACGGCTGTTTGGTGGCAAACAAAGGATATCCAGTTGCTATTTCACAGAAAACAGTAAGCCTACATCCAAAACATGACCCCCTCCTCACAAAAAAGGGGGACCTACTCTTATTATATAAAAGTCCTAGAAGCTCTTAATAGGAAACACTAGACATTGATGAAAGGAAACTACAGATACTCTCAGCGGTAAGGATAATACAGGGGAATCCCGTTATAACGAGATCGATTACAACAAGAATCCGCTTATAACGAGATAAATCGTCTGGTCCCAAATAAATTTGCGTGAGCAACTGTGAGCAACTAATGTTTGCGACCATAGCGAATTGTAGGTTTCAGGAGAAATTTTGAACATGTTCAAAATTTCTTTGTGATAAGAAAAACTGATTGTAACAATGTAAATTGCTTTTGAGTTTGATTGCAACTGTTACCGAACCCTGAAGAAATTTAAAATCTGCTATTATTCGCTACTTTCACAAACTTAGCTGCTCAGTTAGATACCCCATTTACGTAACTTTGATTATGAGAGAAATTGAATTACATGTCAAAATCAAAATATGATGAGGTCGTAAGCTAAAATTTGACTTAACTCAACTCTAACTAATCGAAATACTATTTCAGGTCAACAGTTACCGGGGCCTGGTTTTTGTTTACGTAAATGGCATTCACCCATCAATCTCGTCGGGTAAAATATTCACACAAAGCACGCATTCAACCTGGTGCATCGCAACAAGCTGGAAGCACAAGGCGCTCTGGCAGTAATAAAGTCATCACGCATTTCGCGCATCGCACTTTACAGTAATAGCGATAGAAAAATAGGATGTTGGGCACAGTGTCCTTGAAGGAAATAAGAAATGAGAGTATAAATTGTGATGTAAACTTTCACCACAATACACATGATTTATTTCAATAATTTGTCATAGAATGAAAGAAAATTCGGACTTTTAGTCACAGTTTTCATCCACGCGAGTAATACGCTTGACGCAACGTTGATAGCGCGATGACTTTACTTACAGTTGCATAAATTTTTCCTCATCTCTCTCTTCTCAGATGTGCAGATTGATTAATATGTGGATAACAAAAGGCAGGCCCCATCTACGACATGATTATATGATTCGTCAAATCTGAAACATTCCATAACAAGCGTCGAGAACAAAAAATAATAATAATAATAATTGTAATTATCATGAGAATGCTCTCGCATTTTCCAGTCACATTTCTTGTTTTTCTGTTCATCAACATGACGTCATCATATTACTCAATGCATGTAACCCAATTTTTAACAGAGCACATTGATATAATGTGTACTTTTCACACATGTTCAGATACAACGAGAATCCGGATATAACGAGAAAAATCACCCGGAACCAACGATCTTGTTATAACAGGATTCCCCTGTACTGTCACACGATTAGGAAGTTTTGACAACAAGAGAAACTACATTTTTATCTCATCCCATTAACAAGTAGCTCAGAAAAGTACATTCACAGGAAGTTTAGTTAGCAGGTTAGTCCACTTCCAATTCAAAAGTTTACCTATATTTACAAGGAAGTAAGAACTCATTTGTAAGCCCACACAAAGTTTAACCATAGGCCATCTGTATGTTACAGCTGACATAATAGATGCAAGTGCCCACTTGTTTGATATCTTACTCTGTATTTTACATTGTTGGGAAAAACTGTTTCTTACATTTCTTCTTGATTTCTGTGCTTGAGACATGCACAATGCACCAAGTCTGACAAAACATCTCTTTCAATCGTTATAAGACTTTTCACAGCTGCCAACGAGATATTTGGGCACTGTTGAGATGTACTTTTCACATCATTCACAATTATTCTACCTGCAGTAAAGTAAATGATGAAACACCCCTCCCTCCCCATCCCCCCCCCCCCCCACCCCCAACCAAGTCTCTTGCTCACTGACAGTTTTTCTCCGGGATAATGACCAAATTCCATATTACATCCAGAATTGCATGTCCACTACACTTCTTTTGTTTGTTTGCTCAGCAATCAAGATGTATCCATTTTATGGAAATGCACCAAAAGCTGAGGATACACTTCAATGCCATTCAGAGTCTGACTTTTTCCCATTTTCCCCAGCGATTGTCTTCACCAACAGATCAAGAGAGGATGCGATGCTGGTGTAATAGAAAATGCAGTTCAATCATGCCAAGAGTCCATATACATTGTATGGTTGCAGGAATGCACCCCTGACATTGAGGAATTCTGGTTCCGCACACCCCTCAGTGTCGATGTTGATGCCTCTCACTGATAGTACAGTTCCAGATTGTCGCCATCAGATATTTCGTCTGGATTACAAATTTGTCAAGGACAAATTTTTCCATCTCTCTACTAATGTGATTTCTATTCATCAAACAGGAATGTAAGTAACCACCTAAGAAGTAAACAGAATGAATGAAAATGCTTCATCATTTTCTCTGGTATATCCTGAAGGGTGAATTTCCAGCTTCTGGGACCTCTTCTTTTCAATATCAGATACTGTAAAAGTGAATATTTTTGCGCGACTAATTTTTCGCACTTGACTTGGTAAGAAGAGTTTCGCGTGTTTTTAATTCTGCGGAATCAAGACTTTAAATACTGGAACTTATGGCAAGCAAAAATATTTGCGTGCTCTCATTTTCGCGCTAATTTCTGGTTGCGCGAAATGCGTGAAAATTTCAACACCGCGAAAATTTTCACTTTTACAGTAACAAAAATGCATCACTGAGAAATGTTTGGAAAATCATGCATTGCTTGATCCTCAAAGTACAGTCCACACAAAAAATGAACAAGTACATTCACTGACACTACAACCTTGCCACATGAATTCTTGTTAGGATCTTAGTTGTACACTCTCCAACATGCAGCCCTCTCTCTCTCTCTCTCCCATCTTCCATTGACAATTTGTCATTTTCCTTCTATCCCTTCGCATCATAGTAACTACAATTTCAATTCTAACTAGATACTGAACAAAACACTCAATACACTGCACAAAGAAACCATATCATCTTTGGTTGATGTTAAAGTATGTGAGTCACTGTTAAAAAGAAAAAAAGTATGAAAATTATAAATTTACCTCTGCATCCCCCCCCCCCTCCCCCTTCCATATCAAGAGCTTATTAACCACATACACCCAGTCTGGAAAGGATACAATCTCGTATCGTGATGTGATTTTTGTAGATGGTGTACCACTTCTTGATGACAATCCGATCCGACTTTGTTCCCGTCTGCGCTGCAACCAACTTCTTCAGGTCTCCAACAGTGTCATCCTGGCTGAGTTGGCGGAAAGATGCTGTTAAGGAAAGCTGAATTTCATGCCTGCAAGTTTCAAAACAGCGTTTGATAAGAGATCTCCATACATAGAAAAAAAAAAAGACGCTTGTAATAGTGAGAACCATATATATTCCATTTCTAATGAATCTGTACGTCTGAGGCTTCTGATTTTTACAGTTGTACGTTCTTCTCTGACTTATCCATTACATTTATTAATATAATTACCATCAAAGGAGTCATTCATACTTGTGTCAATTTAAGAGCTTTTCATCTCTCAGAGGTGGAGTTTGGCCAAATATGGTGGCCAACTAAGCGAATGCAGCCATATTAGTAGAACACATTAGTGAAGTTTGAGGAAAATCAGGTAATCTGTTCTAAAGTTATGAACTAAATATTACCCTTAACCCATTGAGGACGGACTGATTTGCTACAAGTACAACACACATTTCCCATAGACACTTGAACGGGAATACTCGGGACTCGTTCTCAATGGGCTAACATGTGTCAGGAACAAATCGAGGAAATAAACACTTCTCATTAATACAATGTACTTAATTTCTAAAGACTCAGAGATGAACACATAGGCCTAACACATCTCTGCAATCAGTGTGCTACATACACGGTACATTTTACATGTACTTTCTTTGGCTGTATCAATGGAATATTCACCGGAGTACCAGTATCATAAGAAAAAAAAAAAATAGATAAATTTTAAATTCTAAATCTAAGACTATGCCTAAACCACAAGCACAATTCAGATAGGAGTTTCTACGCTCTGTGAGAGGTGATTATAGACATTTTCATTACCTTGTGTATTAGCCAACCATATTTGACAATCACAAACACTTATTAACATTCTTCATTCCATTGTGATTGTAGAGTGAAATGACGATGATCATCTCTTCCATGAACGTAAAGGATACTTGCACTTGACTCTCACTTTTTTCCCCAGTCTGTCATTCAGGGTGATTTCGATCATCATGATGGATAATTATTGCTTTGGCTTCTGTTGTCAAGAGAAAAATAATGATAAATATGGATATGGAATGGAATGATTACAACAACTGTGTACAGTATCAAGCAAATAATCGATGATGGTGAAGGTGATGGGACAAACTATCACTTCCAAAGGCG
The DNA here is from genome assembly GCF_040938485.1 of Diadema antillarum. NCBI lineage: Eukaryota > Metazoa > Echinodermata > Echinoidea > Diadematoida > Diadematidae > Diadema > Diadema antillarum. Next base: position 2,429,219 of record NW_027270913.1, read on the forward strand.
ATCTGGATGTAGCTATCTTTCCGAAGCGCAGCTGAGGAAAGATACTGTAGCGTACGCATTCAGATCGCCGAGGAAGTGATGATTTGTCTCATTGCCTGAAACTAAAAGTTGATATTTGCTTTATAATATTCCACATCTAGGGTCCTAGAAATTCCCATTTTATTCCACATCTGAAACTTTTTGCTGTCTTTTCGGTATCCTTAGGTCTTAGGCTACATGTGCGCGTAGATGACAAAACAATGAATTTGCTGCGCGCTCCGCGCGGCACCAAAGTGAAAGTGCGTTGCACTGTGTACTATCAAGTGATCTAGGTCACATGATAGTCCACAGTGCAACGCACTTTTATTTCGCATGAACTCATCTTGCGTTAGGACTGCGTGGACTGTGTGGAGATCAGCATATCAGCGAAACAAAAGGGACTATCAACATAGAGTGTAACCAACTTTTCTTCTCAGGTGATGTGATGGGCAAAACTACGCTTCATCACGTGATCAGCTCTGGACAAATCCTATTGCAACATTCTTAGTATGTGGAATATAATCTAATTTAAACTCATCTCATATCGAGCAATATGTCGAGTTAGGCCCTAACTAGCCTTGCCTATGAATTTATCTATATTTACTCAGCTCAATCAGGCAGAGCCTGGTCGAACTTGAGCCTGAGGTCTAACTCACAATGCTACTTGTGATACTCGATCATACTATTACTAATAAATATCAATATGGTGCTGCCGCTATGTCAATGTCGTTAACAGCAGATTATGTAGATCTAAGCATACATCTGTAGATATCAATCATATTTTAGTATGACTATAATGAGGGAGGTGGAAAGAATCAGATGCGTTCACGCGTACGCAGACTTGATTGTCAATGAATGGGACTATTACGTGCGCATGTATTCACAACGAATGCGGGAAGACGCACCGCGCGAGTGTTTGGGACAAAATCAAGTTCTAGTTGTCATCCATTCAAACCAAGAAAAGTAACGTACAGTGTATATAGTAAATGCACATACCAGTTACGTTGGAAATAGGATACGGACTCGTGAATCCCAATAGGATTATCTAGACACCAGAGTTCACTCTTCCGAATGAACCAACCGACAAAGATCAAAGTTGTTCGTGTAAAGATGCTTTGTAGTATGTACACACTTTTACACAATAATTAATGATCTAGAAAAGGGTTCTGTGTCTTTGACATGTGATCAAGTGAATCCATACAGACAACGTTTCAATTTGTCAGAGCGCCATCTATTGGTTGAAAACATTCATGGCTTACGTGTGGGTTGAACTCATCGTGCACTGTAAAAGCGCTAAGGACAAGTTTTTCGTTTGTTTGTTTGTTTGGGGTTGTTTTTTTTTTTGTTTTTTTTAATTATTATTATTATTGTTATTATCGAATCAAGGGTAATTACAATCACCCTGTAGAATCTTCAAACCGTGTGGAAATCAGAAATTTGGTTCTTTTTATTTTGTTATTGTTGTTTTTTGTTGTTTTTTGTTTGTTTGTTTGTTTGTTTGTTTGTTTGTTTTTGTTTGTTTGTTTTTGTTTGTTTGTTTTTGTTTGTTTTTTATGGAATTAACAATACCCTGCAAGTACCATACCAGCCGCCTGGAGAATCTGCTGACCGTGACGGGCGTGGAAATCCGAATATTCCGTATGACTTGTTATGATACTCTGCGTCGTTATCGACCATGTGATGAGGTTGAAGTGAAATACAGTGTATTACTGTATATGGTCTTTTTGACGTGCACTGATTCAGTTATGTTGATATTATCAAGTTTATGTCTGAGGATTGAGAAAGCCATGATTATTTTCTTATAGCATCTGAAACAGTCATACCAAGAACATTATATTCAAGCATGATTTGAATTTACTTATCACTAATGCACATTTACGGAACTGCCGGGAAATAAGCAGTTTGAGCAGGGAGGTTCCCATCTCTCTGGTTGGAGCTCAACTTGGAACGCACTCGTGCCTCATGCTTCCTATAAACCTTTTTTATTTGACAAGGACGTATAGGCCTACGTAGGTTCTACAAAGTATTACGGAGAACTACTTGGCAAGATAATGATTGGAAATGACACACGCAAAAAGTTGTACCACGAAAAGGCACAAGTTGAAGTTTATTTGTATTTTATTTATTTATTTTTATTTATTTTTTGTCATGTAAATATTTTTGGATTCATCGCCAAGACCCCGTGGTAAACGATTGTTATATTATCATTGTACTTGTCAATAGATATTTCATGAATGATTTCTCAGTTCCTGGAAACTGATACAGTATCTTACTTTTAACGAAGTTACAGGTCATCCCTGAGTAAACCCCCGATACGATAGGGTCAAAATGTGGTGAGGTGTGTGTTCAAAAATATCCATGTAGAACCAAAATTGTGGAAATTGCGCAGGTTAAATTTTCAGAACGGTTATCCACACCGCTGTCTATGTCACAAACGAGTTCATCTATACGCAATATGGTGTTTACTTTGAATAACCATTGCCGTAGGTTCCCCAGCAGCTATGATATAGCCCGAGATCACTATGACGTGGAACGCCGACGGACTGGCGACTGTTGAGGGGTGAGCCAGGGCGCCTGGCCCGGAGAGCTGCTGCGAAGCGACCCCAAGTAAACCTGTTGATACGGGTCGTCGACGCGAGTCGGACATCCGCTTCGCAGCTGGACACACCGTGATCAGATGGACTCGTCCAGACAGACTTAAAGGTGCCCTGACAGCCAATTCTATGTTGACTTCTGCTGATGTCAATAGGTCTGCAAATTCTGAAACTTTTTTTTTCTTTCAAAATATGTATCACAGATTGTTGATTATCGTTATTCAATTTCATATTTTCTACTGTTTCAAACTTGCTGTTGTGAGCAGGGTGATAAGTGGTTATGGCAAGTTGTTAAATATTCCTATACTGATATCACAATTAAAAACGTCACGAAATCCAAAAATGTTTTAGAGATAGGCCTATACTGGTAACTCATTGCTTGCAAAACATTTATATCATTTATGCTAAAAAACGCAGACGGATTTTGATGAAGCAATTTCTGAATTTGTGACGTAGACTTATTCAAATCAGCAGCTGTCAAAATGGGATGGAATTTTATACGGCCGGAATTGGGTGTCTTGCGTCTTGCGTACATCACCTGTGGACAAAAAGTTCAGTGACACGATAAACTTCTTATTAATATCATCTTTATTACTATCATCATTATTGCTGCTACACTACTATTTTTTAGTATACTACTACTAGTAATATTACTACTACTACTACTATACTACTGTTACTACTACAATTATCACTATCATAATCATTATTATTATAATTTTGCTTTTTCTCGAATTACGTGTGTAATACCAGGGGGCGTTTCATCAACGAGTTCGTCGGAGTTTTCACCGACAAATTTGCTATCAGCCAATCAGACGCAAGGATTTACACTGACAACTGTTAAAAGCTAATGAAATCATTGGTCTGATTGGCTGATAGCAAATTTGTCGGTGAAAACTCCGACGAACTCGTTGATGAAACACCCCCCTGAGCAAACCTGCCGGTGTGCATTGTGAAAATACGAGTGTGCGTAAAACAATAATTATATACAATTTGAAATGAGTCCTACCTTGAAATGAGTCCTATATGTAGGCTCTATCCTCTAGCATTGACAATACTCAACCAGGTGTCAGCAAATCAATATTAAGAAAACACACATTATGCACACAAGTATGAATGTGAGAAAAAATATAGTCATTGATTTTGGCTCTTCTGTATAGGGAGCGTTGTATTTATATGAGCATGATGAAAGCACATTGATCCTATTATTAACATTAGTAGGAGGAGTTGCATCGGATCGTTTATCACCATAGCCATCGTCTCCCGGTCATCATCATCATCATCATCATCAACAACAACAACAGCATTGAGCCCATCTTCATTAACATCGTCATCATCATCATCACCACCACCACCATCATCATCATCAACAGCATTGAGCCCATCTTCATTAACATCGTCATCATCATCATCATCATTATCATCATCATCATTTATCAACTTCATCATCATCTTCGTATATCATCATCATCCTTTTTACATACGTTCTCTGTGACAGAGACCTTTCGGATGGTTTACTTTTTCGACCCTGAATACAATTCAGCGGCAGCTATGATACCACCGCTTCATTTGTAGTGTTTTGGAAGCTGTAAAAGGACCATGCGCGACACCTGTTCAAGAAGCATGGGATGATTTGTGTATGAAGGCCCCTAAACAGAAGGAGTCCTTCAGTCTCCATGACAACGGATCTCAAGGAAATTTAGGGAACATCTCATCTCGTATAAAATAAAGCAATAAAGAAAACACACACACACACACACACACGCATTCATATTTGAAGAGCAAATATCAAACAGTAGTGTATCTTGCTGGCTAAGCAAACTACATCCACACGTACACACAAACGTATATGTATATATATATATTATATATATAATATATATATATTATATATATTATATATATATATATACATACAATATATATATACAATATACACACACATATATATATATATTGTATATATATATATATATATATTTATATATATATATATATATATATATATATATATATATATATATATATATATATATATATATATATATAAAGGCCTCCTATGATCGTGTGTATAACAAAAAAAAAATGATGTTTACATTGAATTTGCTGACACGCCACGGAATATTCAATTGTTCGAGAAAAGAAAAATTTCTCTTCCACCAAAGTGTCATTCAAAAATCTAACAAAAGAACACTCGTGTCGGGGAACGATTATTTTGCATCCAAATTTATCACAATCGCATTCCACAACGAAGTAAATATTCGTTCAAGACCACTGTTCGCATTGTGACCTGAGTTTGAAGACAAATAGCACATCACATGGTTGGAATAAACGTTATCATGGCGATGTAGAGAATACGTGTGAGGTCGTTCGATATGCTGTATTAGCTCGAAGACGAAGACTATTCACATCTTGGAAGAAAACATATAGGACACAAATATCAACGTTCGTGTTAAACTTCTCTTTCGATTTTCTTGCATATATGATATCATAACTATTATATAAATGATTAAATGAATTATTATGCAGCTTAACATTACCCAGTTTGAAGGCAAAGTTGAAATAGAACTGCACGGGGGATATCTTGAAACCCATGGTGTGTAAAGTTTGTAATATTGCATAGCAGACTCTTTACCCTTTGTTATGTAGTAAATAAAGTGTGTTTATAGATATGGAAGTGTGTTTTGGACCTAATTCATTACAAATCTTATCTCGATATGTATGTTATATAGTATGTAATATGTATAATCATGTATACATGTAGGCCTATTGTGTACATAATAAATGTATGTATGTGTGTATGTGTATGTACATGTATGTATGTTTGTACGCATACATCTATGTATACAGATGCATTTATGCATATAATGGATTGATTCTATTGAGAGGGGGGCTAGAGAAGTGAGGCTGTAACCGTTACTGTAGATGAAAACAATATTGTTATTATTTAAAAAAAAAATCTAGTAAGATCTAGGTGAGCTCGTTTGTCCTATTTTCCTTGTTACAGTTTCTCATCTTTGTGTTAATGGAGCGTATCATTCTGTATCCTTGTCAGTGTACATTTTCGGGGTCTGTGGAGTTTACGGTGCAATAACTATAGATATTGATATTTGGAAGTAGACCAAAATAATGAGTTTGTTTACTACATTGTGTCATGATTCATATCTTGGTGAAAGCAAAAAGAAAAAACCAAAAATGGAAGAAAAAAAAAGAAAAGCATGCCAATAACCACAGTCACGACTCGTTAATGTCACCCCCAATGCAGGCGAAACATAAATCCGCCGCTAGGGTCCATAATATGCATTGTTGTAATCAATTAAGCGCGTTGCTGCGGTTGCCAGGGAAACTGAACGAGGGATTAAACAATCAGAGATTTGTACGCGAGACGATTCCCACGCTTGTGCTACGCCCGACCGCGCCCTGAAAGCGCCTTCGGAAGCTCTGTCAATAACCTGCCAATGAATATCGGGCAAGAGATGGAGAGGGGGGCAAGAAAGATATATATAGAGAGAGAAAGAGATGGGAAAGAGAGGAGAGAGAGAGAGGAGGGAGGAGGAGGGAGAGAGATGATGAATGGAAACAAAGAGTTGCGAACAACTGAATGATGCAAATGCCGCGCTCTGTAAATTCAAATGATATTCTCCTTGTTCCATCAGTAAGCTCTTTTTTTTCTTTGGGGGGGGGGGGGATGGCATGTGACCTAATCTTAGCTACGTTAATTGAGGGTTGCGCCCCATGAACAAAGCCCCGGGTAAAACAAGACGTTGCGTCCACCTACGTCCATACCCTCTGCCAGTAAGCGTTGGCATGGGCCGAGTCAGCGGGGAGGACGTTCCCCACCATATGCTGAAGGTATTCTTATGCCGTGATGCATTCAATGTATTGAATAAGAATCAGACATAAACACCGTAGACTGACTTTTGTTAGAAGAATATTAGGCCTATGCAGTTGCTACCGTATAGTAAAGAAGTGGAAAAATAAATCAAAGAAGTATATGGCGGCACGTGTGCTTGCGGGCGTTGACATTTTTATGTTTATTACTCTATTTTTCAATTTCATATAGATTTGTTTTGTTTGTTTTTTACTTGTTGGAATTTTGTGTGACGTTTGTGTTCATTGTTTTCGCTCGATTTCGGTCTCACTGGTAATCACAATAACTGTCAATCAAATTGTGTTGATGTATCTATACACGTAGTTATATTTCCCTCGAATTTATAGACAGTTCTTTCAATCGTATCAGGTATGTATATGTGTGTGTGTGTGTATGCCTTGTTTGTACGATGCAACAATCAGTTTTTATTACTGGTTGATCTAATACAAGTTTATAGGGTTAAAGATTTGATTGAACGACATTCATCATTTCATCATTCAATCGCTAACAATCAAAGTCTGAGAACTTGTTACATTTATCAACGCAAAAAACACAAACACACATGATTATTTATGTATATGTGTGTGCGTGTTTGTGTGTGTGTGTTTGTGTGTGTATGTGTGTGTGTGTATGTGTGTGTGTGTGTGTGCATGTGTGTGTGTGTGGGCGCGTGTGAAAGTTTATGCTGTTCTTGCTTTATCAGTATCTCTCTGTAAATGTGATACCATATACCATATACCATATACCATATACCATATACCATATACCATATACCATGCACCATATACCATATACTATATGCCATATATACCATATTATACCATATACCATACACAATATATACAATAGCAATGTGATATGTCTATAATCACCTCTTCCGTGGCTTTCAGTAACAATAGTTAGCATGTTAATGATGAATCTGCAGGATAAAGATTTGCCGATATATAGTTTTATGTGAGATGATCACCCCCCTCCCATATCTCTCCTTCTGTTTCTCTCTCTCTCTCTCTCTCTCTCTCTCTCTCTCTCTCTCTCTCTCTCTCTCTCTCTCTCTCCTCTTTCTCTCTTTTCGTGTCTTTCGTTCCAGGGGATCGTTTCCAACATCTTACTTACTTATTTAAAGCATTATTACAGGAAACCCAAACAACAGTCATCCCTTCTATAAGGAATTGTTTTGAATCATTTTGTTCCTTTTAGTTATTTAGTTACAAAACACTCGTGAGCTTTTGTCAATATTATACCATGAAAATAGTATCGATGAGTTCGTTATTATCATGTTATTCTTGAGAAAACAAATCAGAACAAAACAAAAAAAGGAAATCTGATCATCCATAAAACATGCAGCTATGTTTGTTTGAAATAGGATTTTGCTTTCTTTTCTTTTTCCTTTTATTTGTATCATAAATCCGAATCACAAGACGCACACACGTTGATGATAGCAGTATTAACCGTGTGTTGACAATCGCAAAGTTCTTGATCTCTATATACATCCTGGTAACTGCATGTTCCCCTTCGCTGAAACGATTTCTCCATCAATGATTTGCACAAATGGAGAGAGTATTATCGGTTGTCATGTTTGTTTGGACTCAGAAAGAGAAACCAAAATCGATTTATTGAGAAAAAAAAAGAAAAACCTTTAAAAGAAAAAAAATGTCCCATTGAGTGAAAGAATGCATAGCGATAAGCGGGACAAGTTCTTCTGTGTGTCTTGCACCCCACATCGATCCGCATGCTCCTGATATAAGAATGATGACAAGGTGCATGAGAAAAGAGCGTGTTTTCTGTGTCATTAAAAGTCAAGGCTGTTTGCGTGACTAAGCCCGGTTGATTTGTGATATTGTTTTCATTTTGTTTCTTAATCAGCATGTATGAATAATGCTATTTTCATATCCTCCCTAAACCATACACCAACACCGCCCCCCCCCCCCCCGTCCGCCCGGCCGCCTGTAAGTTTATGATGAATGCCTTTTTGCTTTCAAGTTATAGTTGCAACATTTTTGTGCACAAAAAGTGTTCCCACGGAGAAGTGTGGTGAGATGTATCTGAGTCGTTTTTTATTTTAGTTATTACTTTTTGTTCAAGAGATAAAAATCAACCTGTAACGATTTTTTTTTCATACGTACGCGTTGAACTAATGAAGCAAATCATGAATGAGATAGACACGGAATAACGGTTAGCGGCATCTATCAAATGACAGGAATGCCACGTAGAAGCCAGTCAGAATGATCAGCAGGTTGTTAGCTTTTTTTGAAGCGTTATTTCATTAATTCACCGTCAATGAGGGGCATCGTGTGTAATTGTGCTGTAAGGGAGGGGGAGCGTCGGGCGGTGGCGCAATAAAACGTGCTAGTTATTGGCGAAGCAGCTTATGATTACACTTGGTCCGGTTAATCCCCGACAAATGTGTTGGGCAGGACCTCGCAAATCTACGGTAGACGAGATCCCGCGTTGCGGCCGAGGGGACCGTGGGAAAAACTCCGAGCAACCCGCCGGACCGTCTGACCCTATTGTACAGCTGCCAGGCGCTATCCGTATATATAGGACTCTTTGCAAAGTCCGGGGCGTTAATGATCTCCATCATCACTGCGCTGTATTGATGTATCGAAGCACTGATAGAAATGACTTGGCTAGTTTTGCTCGAGGTTATTAGGATGAAGAGAAAGAAAGAAAAGAGAATCTCTACAAACCACACAGGGACTAATTTGCATATGACCTAGCAAAGCAGTCCAACATGGTGACTTTCCTGAACAAATTGATTGCTAATGATGTACATGGACTGTAAGAGTGCCACGTGCTGTATGTACGCCGCCAATACTAAGCCTAATCAAATGGGGTCATTTTAAAGCAATGGTCATCCGGTTTACTACATCTTAAACTGTGGGATGGACACTATATACAACAAAGAGAGAAAAAAAATATAGAAATTGGAAGGGCGGCAAAATAAAAACTGCAGTCCTATTTAAACAAGACGTGTAATTTCCTTTCAGAATCTAAACTGATCCAAACAAAGAATGTGTTAGTCCTAACGTAACACGTGTTGCGTTAAAATGTTTTCAAAGAGCCAACTTCAAAGAAAAAATGATCATTAAAAGAAAATCAATTCTAACCATTGCATTGCTTGGACTTCGGTTTTCGCATGCATGCTTGATGGGGGGGGGGGGGGGAATCACATCTCTACGGGCGAAATCTCTCAACACTGCTTGCTGACAAAAGTCATTTGGAGATAATGCTAAAAGATGTCAGACTTTTTTGGTTTCTTTTCACTAATTGACAACACAAAAGTCACACTCCTCGTGTTCGTGTTTAAAAAAGGGACATAAACGCATTAATCTGGAAGCTGAAAGTTGTAAACATCGAAAATCTTTTTTTATCAGACCTTATGTGGATCTCGTGTGTGTGTATGTGTGAGTGCGTGTGTCTGCGTGTGTGCGTGTGTATGTGCACGTGTATTTGTTTGTTTGTGTTTGTGTTTTGTTTCTTCCATACACCAGGAACCCATTTCATAAAAAGCTGATACGAAAGCATCTCTTGTTGGAGTGGCAATTGTCATAGTAACGACAAGAATCCAGCTTCCTGGTTGGCTGTTGCTACAGGAAGTTGCTATTCCAGCAAGAGTTGCATCTTTTATGAAATGGGGCCCAGATAAACAGGAAAAAAAAAACAACAATCATTGTCTGAAGTTTGCAGGTATATAGAGTGACATAGAGTGACCATGCAGTCCGAAGTCAATAACGTGTGCGTGTCTGCGATAAGTTGACTTTGCAGGTCTTGTCTGTGACGTCCATACGATATAACTCTTTGTATTTCGGCAATGATACATCTGGCCGAGAACTCGTTAAATACTTGTGTACGAAAAAAAAAAAAGATATATATTTTTTCACCAGAAACCGGAGCCAAGTAGGCCTGGTTTTCTTTCAATAACAAAAGATGTTGTGGGGATGTCTAAACTAATTCTGAAAGAAAGCCGGCATTTATAGTTTGAGTGGGGTGAGTCCCAAAGTCGGACATGAAAATGGAACTTATACTTCTTATTCAGTGTACAGATTTTAAGGTGCTGTTATTGACCAGCATCATCAGTTATATCAACTTACTTTACATATCTTAGAATTACATCTTTCTCAAACCGTGCCATGTTTTTGTTCGTTTGTTATTCACATGATCTCTTTCTCCAGTCGCTTCCAACAATGTCTGCTCGATTTCGAAGATGAATCTAAATCAGTCTTTTTTTTTCAAGGGGAGAAATGAAAATGATCCTCTTTCCCTGCATACCGTTAACCATTTTAATCTTAGAACTAAAGACATTTGTCACTTATCACCTTCTCCGTGGTTTCTAAATCATTTCTTTGATCGCGCTTTTCCTCAGTTCAATTCAATTCAATTCAATTCAATTCAATTCAATTCAATTCAATTCAATTCAATTCAATTCAGTTCAATTCAATTCAATTCAATTTGATTCAATTCAATTATACTTTGTTTTCATGTAACAAAAAGTAATACATAAAAATGTATGTTAGACGATTTATACGAAATTCTTTCTAAATTCCTTAGAGTGGATATTAATCTATGAGATTGTGGTTTGGGAAAAATCCAAAAATATAGACTTAAAAATCAGATTGACTTCTAAATCTATCAGATTGAGGTTTTCAATCTAATTTTGAATTTGTCCCTCATCTAAATCTAAGGAATTTGAAGAGAGTTGTTAAAGAATTTGAAGAAGTACAAAATACAAAGTATAATACAAAACTATTATGTCACGAACGAATATATTATAGCGCGAGAGAAAAACAATGTATACTTTGTAATGGCAAAAAACCCCACTAGAATAGGTAGCGATGTGTGTGTTTGTGTGTGTTTGTGTGTGTGTGTGTGTGTGTGTGTGTGTGCGTGCGTGTGTGTGTGTGTGCGTGTGTGTGTGTGTGTGTGTGCGTGTGTGTGTGTGTGATTTAACCTATCAAATCCTTCACATGAATAAAAAGGAGTGCAACTTTGAAAATGATAAGTACAATTTTGGAGATTGAATCAAACAGTAAATTATTGTGTATTTTCACTGACCTTCCGTATAGAAATCGTCGGCAACCAAATGTTTCGGTGTATCCAATAGAAGCGCCTTAGGAACAACATCAGAGCTAAACACGTCAGCGGTGCATGATGTCATATAATATACACTCAGCAAAAAAGAAAGTAAACACTTTTGCAAGTTTATATTTCTCATAGAATTTTTGGCTAAATGTCAATGTAATATATACCATAAGAAAGGTAATTTAATTGGCTATCAACTTGGTAAGTCAATAAAAAGGGAAACTTTACGCTTGAGTGAACACCTTTGTTTTCCTCTTTCAAGGCACAAAAGTAAAAACTGCAAAAATGAACAAGTTGTCATTCATGCGTAAATGCTCTTCCATGTAACAATAAGAACAAAAGACAAATTTAACACGATAAAACATGAATTCAGTTGCACAAATTTACCTATGATCTCTATAATACCTTTGAAGCCCAAAAAGATCAATAAAGGCTAAATATGATAGAGGAAAATGAAGAATTTTCTGTCAAATCCAAATTCAAATGAAATAAGAGAAGAAGCAATATTAACAAAAATGTTAGGATTTTTAATTGATCTCTCAAATTAGGAAAATTGTAAATTATATTTGGTTCTTGAATTTGTCTCATGAATTCTTAAATCGTTAAAAAATGAATGAAATGCAGATATTCTGTTCATTTAATCATCTTTGTTCCCTTACTCCCTATGTCATTTGAAGTTTCAGTTTACAAAAAAAAATCCTATTACCCCCCCCCCCCCCCAAGTTTCCCACTTTGATTTGGTTTAAGGTTATAAAGAGATAAAGAGAACGAAAACTTGTTTTTGCTATTTCATTCATGTCTCTCATTGTCTTAAACTGGTCTTTTTGTTAACATTTTCATCTTAAAGGGCATTTACAAATGAAAAACAATATGTCAATTTTTTGCAATTTTTAATTTTGTGCCTTGGAGGACAAAAACAAATGTGTTTACTCATGCATAAAGTTTCCCTCGATGTTGACCTACTAGGTTGATAGCCAATTACATTACCTTTAATATGGTATATAATACATTGATTTTCATCAAAATCTTCTATGAAAATTATGAACTCGAAAAAGTGTTTACTTTCTTTCTCTTTTTTTTTTTGCTGAGTATTGTATATATATATATATATATATATATATATATATATATATATATATATATATATATATACATATATTATGGACTCTGGTAAATTTGTTAGGCAACCTGCACCATAACTTCTCGAGTTTCCAATCCCAATGAGAATGACCCTTTGATAACATAAGAAAGCCCTCCGGCATTCTACTTCTGGTGTTTTTAATTCTTACATTTTATAATTTACCTCTGACCTATTTTACATCTCCTATTAACTTCTGGCTATTTAAACAGAATTTAACCTGTAACACTGTGACAGAGGTATAATCCACCTTTGAAATTTCATCTTTCCGTATCAATTTTTACCTTAGACGTTAAGTGCCTCATTTTTTTCCTGGAGGATAAGACACTTTTATCACCGACATGCATGTGTGATCTCTATAGCATGTTTACCCGCCTATTTTACCTTTGTAATATTCGCCTTTGCGATTTAATTTAAATGCCCTTAGCATTTCTATACCCATGAAATATTTGCCTCTTTACGGTCTTACCCCTCATTGCAACCATGCACTGTGTTGTTGTTGTTGTTATTGTGGTTGTTGTGGTTGTTGTTGTGGTTGCTCTCTCTCTCTCTCTCTCTCTCTCCCTCTTTAGTCTCCAGCATTTTTAGCTCGGGCATATTTACTGGGATCGACCTTTTTTCGACCTCGCTGTGGTACCAGCACTCACAGGTATATACTGTGTACTTTCAATTGTTGAATGTTGTTGGGTTTTTTTTTTTCTTGAAAGAGAAAAAGAGACAGTAAAACAACAAATCCTCCATGTGAACAGGAAAACAAGTCATCGAAATGCATGTCTAGAGATGTTGATCTTTGCTTATACCAAGCACGCAACCCCATAACCTTTATTCCTGCACATATAATTTTAACGCTTAAGTGTTTATTGTAGTTTCAATTGAAATGTTTACATAAAACTGACTGTCTGATGTACATTGCGGAGGGAAGAAAATAGTCGTATACTTGACTTCCAAGAACGCTAGTTGGTGTAGTTTTAACTAAACTATCCAAGAGCTAGCGTGTGTTTCCTATTCCAGCTTTCGGTGCGCTCTCGAATACAGGAAACAAGACAAAGTTTCGCTCAGGTCGGACGTGATCGCGAGCAGTTAAATCAAATAATCACGTGACCAGTTACAGTCGGTCTGTAAAAAGCCCCTTTTCCGACAGCGCAGTTAGCATGTATATAGGGCGTTAACAATTGTGCAGTATAAATGGTATAATTGTAATGATCAAGGAGGTTCAAGGGATGGATTTTCAACTGGTTATATTATTATTCAAAGCGCTGTCAATTTTCTGTGAGTGCGCAAAGGAATTCCACCGGTCCATTCGTGTCTTCGATGATCGGGTTCGATGGCGCCGTCTTTCTGAACAATCTGAAGATTAACTTTTAATACTTACTTACTATCAGGTATATTTTTATTGTTTATCATAATTATCAAATAAAATGAGATTTCGCCTAAAACGATAGGGCATACAAAATTGTATATGCCCTAACTATAGTTATACGAAATCTCATTTAACACAAGTAAATCCCGTCCAAAAACATGTGCAAAAGAGTAAATCTAAGCTGAATGTTATGGAAGTGTTCAAATTTTTACCCCCTCCCCCGAAATCTGATTTTTAAATTAATTTTCTAATTATTTCCGACAAATGAAATTGGCATCGCATAATCCTCAAGTATTGTTCTTTATAAATTGACCTGTCAGATTAGTTTCCAGACATGACGTCACTTGCAATCGAGTCATTTTCATTTTTATTTCAGCAATATTTGCGCAATTTCTATTCCCGCATCCCCGTGTCTTGTATACTATGCCACTAGTATCTTCTGCTCATCTTTAACAAGAAGGGGTGCATGTCGAAGTGTAATTGTCATCATAAAGACATTACACCTTCCTTAAAAGAGTGATGGTCATTATGCAATGAGACTATGAATCTATAATGTCTGTCTGTTTGTCTGTCTGTCTGTCTGTCTGTCTGTCTGTCTGTCTGTCTGTCTGTCTGTTGGTAGATCCAGTTTGGCACATACAGTCAAACCTGTCTGTAGCGACCACCGTCTATGACGACCACCTGCTATTAAACACAACTAAACACAATTTCCCCCGAGACAAAAGCCATGTTAACGGCCCTGTCTATAGCAGCACCTGTCTACAACGGCCTCCTTTTTTTTTTTCGTCTCCCTTGGGTGGTCTGCATAGGCAGGTTTGACTGCACATCAAATAATTTAGGGTGGCGACATTGAACATGGGATCAAAGGGAATAAGGCTGTCGTGACTAAATCTTTGAACCTTCTTGGTATATGTTGCAACCCTGTCCATCATGTCCATAAACATTTTTTCCATATTGCGACTGTTTTTCGGTGAGATTACTTTGTTGTATTTGTATTTTCCAAAGATTATTTTGAAAGTAGTCAACAATATCAATAGAGCTCCAGAGTACCATTGAGTACGTTGGGGAGTGTCTGGTACGACACTCTCACTCTAGGCGCACTCATCTTTCATCATCAGTTACCTTCAATCAACCATGCACGCACCAACAAACTATAGCTGGCGATGCAGCTTTCTCCTCAACTGCTAACAGGCTGTGGAATAAGCTCCCTCTTCTTCTGAAATCACCACCAACACTCGATCACTTCAAAAAAAATTTGAAGACCTACTTATTTTGATATCCCTATAATAATGCACTGGACTTGTATTGTCACTACCTTGTAATTTGTATATATTTTATCTCCTATGGCAACCAGGGATGACATCTCATAGCGCTTTGTATCCAGTGGAAAATGTGCTCTGAAAATATCAACTATTATCATTGTTATCATCATTATTATTAATGCAAACCCTGCAGATAATTTTCTAACTTTGCTTGGTCATCAGTATAGAAATGTATAGCCACTCTTGTACGACTTTTGGGAGCAGAAGCTATCTGCTCGGAACTTCTATTGGACGTTAGATATGATAAGATCTGGAATCTGTTTTTATCAAAGAAGTTTGCAAACAATTACATGCCCAATATGTTGAGAAGGAAATTCGGAGAAAGAAGGAAAGTTGGGTGCTTTAAACAATAATGATCGACATTTGAAAATAAATATCATGATAAAATATTGGAGCTGGGGCAGCCGCTATATACAGTGTTGACACCGTGGTCTACATGGTGATTACTATACCATTGCCACAGTAGTCTACTCATCAATAAATAATAATCGACGAGGACATAGCGTCCGAAACACCTTGTCCATTGGAGAATGTATCGGAGGGGGGTTCAAACCGGGACTTTTAGTTTAAAATCCATAGACTTATATTCACTATACCAAGACACTATTGTATAGATTTGATTGAGTTAAATTTGGAACACACAAGGCAGGTGGTGCTTCTAAATTAGGTTCACCATTTCCTCTCACTTTCGTTTGTTGTTATTATTATAATGTAGTCATGATTTATTTTCTTTGTAATACTGGAAGGGGGTGGGATTGGACCTGACCAGTGGGAGAGGCTATTTGTCTTATTGCTCCTGCTGGGTATAGATTTGAGGGGTAACCGAAAATCCAAAAGTTTAGTTGTAAGGGTGCTTTTATGTGAGTGTTTTGTTTTTGTTTTGTTTTGATTTGATGGAGTTTTGCCCCATATGGTCTCTTTTTATTATTTTCTTCTCTCTTTCTTTCTTTCTTTTTTGTAGCCCAGTGGATGTGTGCGAGGGGGTGGCGCTGCAGTCCCCATTCATCCCTGACCCTCCAGTTGGTTCCTCGGGCCAATGCTGATTAATTCCCCATTGCAACTTTTTCACGTGATCCTTTTCATTATTCGCAAGTTATCTGCGAACGTCGGCTTTCGCGGCGCTTTGCCGCGCGATCCGATTCAATCCTGCGTGCGTGCGTGCTTCCAGGTGGCGACGCGACAGCACTGTCTGAACTAAAATGCAATCACGGCGCCGTAAGTCCCCCTGCGATACTTGCATCATGACGTAACCGTAATACCCCTCGACATACCACTGACTCACTTGCACTCCTCGCCGCTTCTCTGGCTGTGGTGAAAGCAACCGACCGGACCAATTTCATCGCGGCATGCTGGAGAAATGCTATTGCTGGTATGAGACAGTGCATCATTCAATCATTGGGGAAGGTCTCGTTTCCAACTAAGAACACTAAAAGAGTGGAGAAATACAAAAGAATAAAGACCATTCAATTGTCATGATGACAGAAATCGTTGTAATGAACGCTACGTCGTGAAATAGAATGACTTCGAAGCAGTATATATAAGCGGAGTATATACTTATCAACATACCTTCTAAAAAGGGCAGTATATCCTTTATAGTTAATTCAAGACGAGTAATTCCCATACCTATTATAATGCTACAGGTTTTTAGATTGACGGTCCCATTCTACATGAAAAGCTGAGTCGTGTAATGCATACTTCCCATCCAAAATTTGGAGAAGCGGCCGGGGCACATGGAACACGCAGTGTTTGTTTGATAGATACTTTATTTTCTGCAAATCAATATACATTGTACATAAACTGAATAATCGTGAACATGGGAAATATACAAAGTATATTTGAAACAGAGTCGTTTGACTTGCATAAACAATGATATAAAAGGAAATTAATGATATTACAGTATGCATGTCTATGCAGCTGGGATTACAATAACAATATTATATTTAGGAAATGATAATGCAGAGGGCCGCCATTGTAAGCATTGCTTGAAAAGATGGCCGGCCCGAGGAAAAGGTAGGTAGGTAAATTGGTAAACAATACAAATTCTGCTGCGAGGATAGCAGGGGAAAATAAACTCTGATGTGTGAAGGTGGTGAATGTGCGTGCGAGTGCTTGAGAGTGCACAGGGGCAGATAGGCTGGGATTTGGAATGATAAAATTTGGAATGATAAAACTTAGTGTTTACAACTAAGTATTGATCGACGTGTTACAATGCGGTAGTTTGATTTCTATAATAGCTGGATACATGATGACTGAATAATTCGTCAGGTGTCATTATGAATCACACCAGACAACTGCACTTTGAGAGAGAGGAAAAAATTTGTCTGTATTGTTGATTTCCATGCAAGCGCAACAAATGGATCAGACAAAAACAAAAATATGTACATGTTTGAAGAGATGATAACAAGAACATGCAACAGATGCTAAAGGAGATTAGAAAAAGATATATAGCACCGTGTCAGTAAACAGTGAAAAACTATCAATGTAGGTACCGTGCACAATGATGGGCGGTCACATTTTTGCATTACTCATTTGCACCGCTTCACTTATGCATTCCCCGTGTGTACACCGTCATTATGATGTGAACCTGAATTAAAGAGTTCAGGAGTACCGGACTCATCCGCATAGTATGCACGGATGATCTGTATAAAAAAGCACGTAAACTTCATAGCGAAAAAAAAAATCTACATATTAAGATCATCCTATAGATTTAATGAGTTTTCAATGCTTACGTCCCTGGATAGGCTGTTTTTAGCCACAACGTCCCTCTCGACTCAGGTGTATAAAGGGGTACCTGGCAACGGTGACAGGGCCCTCATGTATATAGAACAGTGTCAATACCGAAGAGGCTACTTTGGGTAAAGAAGACCATGCATATCATTATTATTATTATCATTATTGTTATTATCATTATTATTATTATCATTATTATTATTATTATTAGCATCATCATCATCATCATCATCATCATTAGTGTTACTACACTGCAAAAACAGTGGTGTTAGATTTAACACCACTGGTGTTGAATCTAACACCGGCCGAACTTCAATAAAGGACCACACCATCTGGTGTTGAAGTAACACCGTCTCTGGTGTTAAAATATCCAACACCCATGGGTGTTAAAGGGTGTAAAAATATACCAACACCAGCCTCGGTGTTTTTTCAACACTTAAGAGAGTGTTAAGAAGTTGACACCATAATGGTGTTCGTTTGACATCCCAACACCAGTTATGGTGTAAGTTCAACACCCGTGGTGTTAAAATATACCAACACCAGCTTTGGTGTTGCTTAGATTATTGATAAGTTGACACCACTTTGGTGTTCTTTTGACACCCTTTAACACCAATGACGGTGTAACTTCAACACTATTTGTTGTTAGAATCTATACCCCAACACCTGTCATGGTGTTATTCTAACACTTCAAAGTGTTATAAGTTTGCATTATTTGGTGTTTATTTGACACCACAGAAGTGTTGATTCAACGCTTCAGAGTGAGAAATAAATTCCAAGTGATGCCAACTTATTAACAATTTGAAGTGTCGATACCTCGACATCATTTCACACTCTCCACATTCAATCGCACAAAATAACACAGTAATGTAAGTAGGTGAAAGACAGTCACGTGCTACTAGGTTGATCAAAATATTTAATAAATTCTGTCTGTCACAACAAAACACAATAATTCTATTACATGTAATGAAAGCCTCATCTCTACAATATAAGTATCAAAATGGAATACCTTTGACCCTGTCAGTTGGTTCTTTGATTATCTATGCAAATGAGATACATTATGGCTATTGTAGGCTAAAATATCAAATTTAAATACTCACTCTGAATACCTTTGGCCTTCTTGGCACTATCAAGTTGAATTTTCAAATGAAATTGATACTAGTATTATATCTTCTTGGCTCTATCATTCAAATGTTCAAATTGAATTGCCTACTCAGCTGTATAATTCAAATATTCAACATAGATCATCCAGTCTGGTTGTAAAATGTTAACATAAAAAAAAAATTATACTCTTTCTTTTGATCAATGCTATTGCAAGTGATGATACAAGCATGTGAAATTCGGATCATTTAAATATTCAAATGACACACATAAGGCCTTCTTGGGCCAATATTTTCAACTCGAACTGGATGTAATTGATACCCCCACCTAAAACTTAGAGAGTTAGCTCAATTCATGATATTCTTGTATGCCTTTTGTTGAAAAAAAAGTACAATGTAACAAAAGTTGTTACCATAGCAAGATTACTCAACAGTGAGATCAGTGTGCGACTCATTTTAAGATTACACTGGTTACATGCGCGAAACCTCAAGTCAAATGCTAGAAAACTGAGGGAGCTCACCCAATTCACAGTATTTTTTGTTTGATTTTCATTTTAAAAGATGGTTGCCATTACATTAGCACTCTGTTCAATATTTCAGGCCAGATGCTCAGAAACTGAGGGAGATTGCATAATCAACTGTTGTGTAAGTTTTTAATTTGAAAATGTCACTGCCATGATAACACTTTCTTTGACCGATACAAAAGATGACATTTGCACATTAGCGCACTACAGTGGTCACGTGCCAAATTTCAAGTCAAATGCCTAAAACATGAGGGAGTTATGAGTCAATCACAATATCTTCGATTGCTTTGTATTAAAAAAATAAGTTAGCATGGCAACGCATTGTTTAACATTGACGAGAAAAGTGTTTTGCACATCTAGAATTTATCTTGTCACAATATATAGGTGTCATATCTCAAGGTTATTGCTAAAAATTGAGAGAGTAAGCTCAATCCACTTGTAGTTTATATGATTCTCATTACAAAATACCATTAACTTGACAACATACTACAATATTTGACAATGACGAAAAATAAAATTTGCACAGGTACATAATACAGTGGTCACATGTGCCAAATTTAAAGTCAAATGCTCAAAATCTGAGGAAGTTAGCTGAATCCACATCGTACTTGTGGATGATTTGTATGAAGATGCTGTTGCCATGGAAACGGATTTATGACCCCCACAAACAGTGTCTTGCACGATAACATATTATCATAGTGACCATATGTATCAAATTCAAATTTAAATGCTAAAAAAAAAGAAACTAAGAGAGCAGCGTGATCCACACAATTTTGTATGATTTGTTTAAAAACTGCAATTGCCATGGCAACAGATTTCTGGACAATCGAATTTCAACAGAATTGATTTAAAACTGAGTAGCTTGATCCACATTCTGTATTTGTAATCTTTATGAAAATTTGATGTTACCATGGTAATGCATTACTCCATACTGACACATGTAAACTAGGACATGTAAAAATTACAAGGTCGTTGTTCAATGTCCCCTGGACTAAAGGTAATCACCTCCTCATCAAAAACTCTCATCGACTAATGGAGAGTACTGCTTCATCAACTGTATACAACTTGTATCATCAGTCTCTATCTCGGTTCCTCCATAGAACTGGACTTGGAGTATCTTCACAGTTTCATTGTCACAATGATGATTCTTCAAGTGTCTTCTAAAACCATTGAACGAATCAAATTATGTCCGTACACAGGCCCCCTGGGCGCAATTTATTGTTTGTCCATCACTCAGTCCATGTTCGTATGGCAAACAGTGAAAAAAAAGCAGTTTCAGTGGGAACTCCTAAAGAATGCATCACTTCATTATCTATTTGAAAGTTTAGATCTCGGTTCACGAACTCGGGGTAATTCCAAATGTCCAAAGGTTGATGAGAGGTTTTGCATACCGTAGACAAAACACATATTTAATGTGCTTTGAACAATGTGTCGAAGGCACTCTGAATGATATCACCAGGGCAGGGTAGTACCAAGTGGTCAACAATGAAGTAATTGGTACACATGTATGTTATCCTTCTGACGTCCTCTGTCAAGCAAGCTGCATCTTCTGATCTTCAAGCAAGCAAGCTGCATCAAGAGCTGCATCTTCTTCTGCTTTCCCTCTTCAAGTGGTGATCAAAACTAGCATCAGGCTGAAAATGTAAGGAAACAATGAAAAACAAACAGACATTGTATGAATCTATTACAAATAAAAACTAGACAAATTTGACTGTGACCTTTATTTCGATTCCATAATGCAATTTGATAGACTCAGTCATACATAGGCTTAACACATTTTGTTCACATTTATGATTATTTTAACAGATTTCAAGCTATCACACACACGGAGGGATGGACTACTCAAAACCATAACAATTCAGGCACCACTTCTTGGCAGAGGATAATAAATGGATCTTATTCCATTTTACTTAAAGATCACTATAATTTCACAATTAAAACTCACTTATACCTATTTTTTCTTAAAGAAGCTTTGAAATTTATCACTTTTCTCTTATTCGTGACTGATCAAAAAGCAACTTTAAAATTTCAGCCTACATATGGGGAAGACAATCTTTAAAGTTCAAGGATCGACTTTGAAGCATTCACGAGTAAAGTTCTCGTCGACATCAGGACATAACCCTGACAAAGGCAAGTGCGCAAAAATATTCACAACATCCAAAAAAAAAAGTTAACCTGTGAAACATTGAAAAGCAAGTGATCTTAATAAATTACATAGTCCAACAACACAAAAAAAACCCCAGAAAATTTCCCTTGACCTCTAATTTCTTTTCTAATACAAAAACAGATCATAGAAAGTAGAAAATGCAAAATCAATTAAACTCGTAAAAATCAATTTCATTTTCAGAATACCAAAGTACTGTGAGTTCTAATTGCCTGTCCAAAATGACTCATAAAGGCTTGTTCAGATATGATGAGTCAAACTCCGGCAACATTTTAGTGCACAAATCAATGCGATATGAGATGGTAAAAAACAAACAAATAAACAGATCAAAATGCAACAAAACAAAACAAAAACACTGAGGCAAGAGGAATATATTTTGCCACACAGTGGCATGAAGTTATGGTGCAATCAAGCTCAAAAGTAAGTGAAGATACAATGTCATGAGTTTATCTTTATCTTATTTTTTTTTTTTTTTAGTCATGTGCATTCATTAACATAATGAAAGTGGCGTGGTTCGGCGCACCATATCTGAACACTAAAAATGTCAGGGGGTTTGTCGCATCATATTTGAACAAACCTTATAGTCATGTAGACTTACCTTTTGAAATCGGATAAGGTAGTCTATAGCCAAAGCCACAGCAATCTTGCACAATCCTTGCGCCCTGGTTCACAGGTGGAAGCAGATAGAGTACAAGAAGGATTTGCAGGTTACTTACATTCTATGCTGTGTTGTAAGAAATGCATGTTATATACAATATATTCTACGACTCATTAACAAAGTATCCAGGTATCAACAGAAATTATCAGTGAATTGCACTGCATAATCAGGGAGCATTAAGTAAAACATATGATCCTTCATGTAGGATGAACCCATGGGTTGTTGTGTGACTTCTTTAAAAAAAAACAAGAAAAAAAAACTCTTCTTTATTTCATCAGCATCTCCAAAATAACAAAATTACATTACATATTGATTTGTGACTGTGAACTTTTATACATGTATTACAATTGAGTTTGGTGAAATCCATTCATCTGCCTTTGAAAAATCAAAGTCACAAGATATTTCCTGCATTTTTTTTTCATAATGAAGGGCTCCTGACCCTTGATTATTGACCTCATGACCCTTATCGACTCCAGGGAAACGTTTGATAAAATGTATTGTCAGATGCAAAGATTTCAGCTACTTATAACAGTTGTCACCAATGACAAGTTTTGTGGAACGCCCCCTGGATTTACATAGCCTTACCAAGTTTCATTCACAGATGATTGTTTTCAACTTGCGGCATGATACACAAGAAACGATATTGGATGGATAGACATCTAGAACATAAAAAAGGGGCTTTCAAAACCTATAGTATTGTGCATACCCTGACTGCTACCAGGTCTGGTGGTACACTATTTGATGATTGCTCCAAGTCTCATGAATCCACATCAGTTTTCCGCATGTGTTCTCCCAGCAATCTCAACAGCTTGACTGTGAAGGCTTTCCTCTTGCTAGCTTGACAAGACCTTCCACCAAAAACTGGCCACTGCTCAAAAAAGCTTGGCATCGTTGCCTGGGAGAAGGAGTGAGAAGTACTGTTCAACCTGCAAGTGTAAGGACCATGAACATACATAATTATCAAGTGGCTACAAGTCCACAAACTGTCAAACTGGTGCGCAAGGTGTGATGCACTGGCTTAGGATTCAAAGTACTGAACATCCACATAACTGCACTAGTGTATTTACTGTGGATGATACAAGTGCATGAAACAGATTTATCTTGTGTGCATGAAAGATTTGATCAGAACTGCAGAAAACAAAGGGTTTTGTTCAGGTGGCTTCAGATTAATTCAGTCGGTGATTCTATTATATATACCTACTTGAGATATGCTCATAATTTCAAGTTCGTTTTAATTAGCCACCGGGGGGGGGGGGGGGGGGGGGGGGGGGGGGGCAATAATATCCTGCTTCCAGGTATTCATCATCTTTATGCAGTGTACATTTATGCAAATATTATTTGAGGAGAAATGGAAAAATCAAATGCCATTTTGCAATTGATCTACTCTCATTTTCAAGGTTTTTTAGATAGATAATAAAAGGTCTTTTTGCAATTCTGTCATTTTCAAGATTCTCAAGGGCACTATTGCCAATATCATTAAGTGTGGCAATAACATAAGTATGGGGAAGAGGCATATTCCAGAAGGGATTTTTTTTTTTCAAGAGATTATTTCAACAAATACTACCATCAAAGTAGACGTATATTCCCTCACCTGAATCATGAAAAAAGCGATGATACATGTATTCCATTTTGACTCATTTGTGAAATTTAGGATCAGTTCTCAGACAGAGAACAACTGCCAGTTATTAATATGGGCTGTGATTCTGTTTCTCGCTACCCTTGAACTCGCAGTGAGTCGCACCTTACAATTAGATCTAGAGTCTATAGAGTCTTAACATGGACTCGGTGGAAATACCGGTTTTACATGCATGTGACGTCATCAACTTTATAAGAGCATATTCTAATATAATGTAAATTTGTAAGCAGTTAGCAAACTCATAAATAGTAGTACTCATATCAGAAACTAGTTAGTAGATTCTAACGTAAGATCCACGCGCAAACACTATCGTCCTATATAGGCCCCTACGTTCCTATTGTACGTGTACACTGCAGCTACTGAAAACATCACGTAAACCTGTTGTGATAAACAAAAATCGGGTCGGGAGAACCCCCCACCCAGCCCCTTTAATCGGGTATTCACGCTCTTTTTAGAGCGATATTTGCTACTAGTACCTAGTACTAATTTAAACCTAACAGTTTGGATCTAGAACAGTTACAGTAGGCCCTACAAAAAAATATAGTAGGCCTAGGGTCCTACCACTTAGTACCAGTATACCTACGAACATGTACAAACCTACGAACATGTTCAGACAAACATTGTTCGAACTTCGTCTTCGTGCACGTCAGTAGCGGGTAATGATTTGCGCGCTAACAAAGATCCGCACCAGAGCCTCGGAGGTAAGAACACTACATCAATAACAATACAAAATGCCACGGAACCTTTTATATTTAAAATTTGATGATATTTTTAAAATGCAATTATTGGACAAAGGAACCCTCAGCGAAATTCGGACTCAATGCACCACTGCAGCGCGTTGGTGTTATGGCCTATTACATGTATGTATGGCAAACACTATAGGCTACATGTACTTAGTATGCTGCGCTACATAGTATACTATAGTATTACGTGCGTGCAAAGACAAAGTTGTCTATAATGTGCGATGAAATCCGTGAAAATCATGCACATCGTTTATGATAGAAAATAACTGGTAAAGGAAATAATTACCTTAAAAGATACTTATCCCCGCTGACAGACTTAGCAAAGTCACCATCATAGATTCAATGTCATTTTTAGCCCCAGACGACATCGAAATCCTGACTATCGCGATGACAGACGTTGACGACTCCGCGCCACAGCAACAAATTTCAGGCATTGGCATGTGTAACCAATGAGATCATCGGACTGCGAACACGTGACTTTCTCTGGTGGACAACTAACACCGATACGGTGTTATTAGTGAAAACCCCCTTTTCATGACAAAACTATAACACCACTTGGGTGTCATTTTAACACCGAGAATCTAACACCCAATGAATGAGAGAATGTTGGTGTTGAATTAACACCGAAGGGTGTCAAATTGTGTCAATTTAACACCAAATTTAACACCCACAGTTTGACACCCGGTTGGTGTTACACTTTTAACACCGCATTTTTTGCAGTGTAGTAGTATCATCATCATCATCATTATCATCATCATCGTCATGATCACTATAATACCGAATTACCAAGCCTGTTCATAGAACTTAAGGGGAACCCCGCTCTCTGTTCAGTTTAAAGGGATGGTACAGTATAGATGGGGATGAGAATTGGGCTTCTAACTTTTTGCAAGATACCAAGAAAACACTTATGAAATAGTACAGAGAATACCATTTTAAGAGGAATTCAAAGTTTATTTGATGAAAGTCGGGTTTGGAATGACTGAAACATCCAAAAACAAAGTAAAACAAAGCAATCGTAATAAAATGTGGGTCCCACACTTTAATATAATCGCTATGTTTTGGATATCTCAGCCATTTCAAAACCAATTCTCGTCAAATAAACGTTGAATTCCTCATGGAATTACATGCTCGTTCATATTTCATAAAAGGTTTCTCATTATCTCACCAAAAAGTGTTAGAAACCTGAAATTAGGTCTCAACCAGTGGCGTATCTAGGGGGGGCAAGGGGGGCACGTGCCCCGGGCGCCACTCCTTGGGGGCGCAAAAAAAAAACGAAGAAGAAGAAAAAAAAAAGAAAAAACGAAGAAAAAAAAAGAAAAAAGAAAAGAAGAAGAAGAAGAAGAAACTCACCGGAAGGGGGGGGAGGAAGAATGGTGGGGGGGAGGGGCAGAAAACCAAATCAAAAAAAGATAAAACAAAACATAACGATGACTCGGACAAATGACAATGTTTATTGTGTTCACACAAGAATTCTATGTAAGCTGAAATACAATTTTCGGCTCGCTCGCTGCGCTCGCTCTCTAAATTTTATACAGAAGAAGAAGGTAAGAACACAATTTGATGATGAAGCCGACAAAATGACAATGTCTATTGTGTTCACACATGTCATTTTATATTTAGCAGACAAAATGTTTCACTGAGCAGCGGCTGCAATTTCTTTCGTTCTGAAGCGATCGCCAATTGGATCAAAAGAAGGCGCCAACGGTTCCGAACATACGGGAGGGGGGGGGCGCCAAAAAAAATCAAACAAGATAAGAACAAAACGTAATGATGACGTGGAAATATACAAATTTCGGCTCACTCGCTCGTACTAATTTAGAGTATTTCTTCAAGCCCTCTGTTGGTAAAAATCGTTATCTATAAGGCCGTCACTATACATTGTGTCTTGATTAGAATTGTAAGATTTGATAAGCAAAAAATGACAAGAGTTCCATGTTTTGTAAGCTGAAATACAAAAATTTTCGGCTCGCTCGCTGCGCTCGCTCGCCAAAATTTATCAAAATAAAAAGGAGATAAGAACAAAACGTGATGATGATGCGAAAATATACAAATTTCGGCTCACTCGCGCGTACATGGGGGAGGGGGGGGGCATTTCATGAAGCAATTAGTCAGATATTTCGTCTGACAAACTGTTAAAAGCTACTGAAATCCTTGCTTCTGATTGGCTGAAAGCAAATTTTGTGCGACAAGTTGTCGGACAAAATGCTTCATGAAATGCCCCTCTGGTTTAGAATATTTTTTTAAAGTACATGTACTCAGTTTGTTGGTATAGATAAATCGTTATCTATAAGGCCGTCACTATCTTGATTAGAATTGTACGATTTGATAAGCAAAAAATGACAAGAATTCCATGTTTTGTCAGCTGAAATACACAAATTTTCGGCTCGCTCGCTACGCTCGCTCGCCAAAATTTATCAAAATTCATTACATTTAAATCACCCTCAAAAGACCCCTTTTAAGGGCTTGAAAAGCATATCATGTGGACTTTGCTTAAAGTCTCTACCGGGATGGAGTTGGGGTTGAACACTAGTCTTTTTCAGAAATTAGGGGCGCAATTTTCGCGCTTGCCCCGGGCGCCGTTTTCCCTAGATACGCCACTGGTCTCAACCAAAACTATACGATCCCTTTAACATTAATGGGAGCAAACAGAGCACTGAAAGAATCATTGAAAGCTGAAGAGGAGAGAGTCATGGAATTCGAAGCCTTTATAAGTCATGTTTTCCTTAATACATCGATCACAGTCACAAAGCAAATTGGACGAGGAGATCGCGTCACAACTAGGGCCTATAAATGAAAAAAAAAATTGTGATCAATAATGTATAAGTCAACGTTGCCAAACCTAAATTCCGTTCGGCTAGAACAATTTGATGTGAAAGCTGGTATTCGTGTCAAACATGGTAAACTGAGCGATGATTAATCTTTGTGTGCCAGCGATTTCACACTAGCGTTTAGAATTGAATTCTATCTTAAACATTTCGTCCATCCCTCTTGTCATGTACATTTGTGACAGAGACAATCTAAAGTAAAAAAAAAATGAGATAATTCAGACGTTGCTAAGTAACTGTTTTTATATACTAGTAAGTCGCCATTTATGTCGTCATGGTCGTCTCGTGTAGACAAGTAGATATAGTCTGATAAGGCACTTTTTAGTAATTTCTTGAACAGCATCGTACTTGAAGCGCAGAAAGTATAACACAGGGAAATAAACTGAAAAAAAAAACAGAACCTTTAATACTGTTTTCGACAATAGACACTCCCATACACTGTGAGTAAAAATGGACATTTAAAATTTTTGTGATTCTTGATATTCATTGTTATTAATCAGCAGGCATCGCACAAATAGGTAAACAAAAATTCTGATATGATACCACTCCTATGCAGGCTCTAGTTCTCGCATCATCTCAGTGACTACGTTCATTTGGCAGAAACGAGTCGGGAATGGAGGTGAAAGGCCATCCATTAGATCGTCACCTATACACGTTAGAACCAAAATACGTGAGCAATAATACAAAAAGGTTTCTGAGGTTTGTCTCTTAGTTCCCTTGGCGTGAATAACAGTAAGTTGCTAATCTAATTTTAAAAAGAAAAAAGAAGGAGAAGGATGTATTACACCTTGTAATCCGCTTTAGAAAGCTGAATACCAATCGGCGTTTCGGTTGAAGGCAGTCCACTCCCTTTCGGCACTCATGTTGAATGGGCTAATCTCTTAAATAGCCGATAATCCCTTTACTCGCAACTGAATCGAAAGTCGGATTGTGATCAAAATGCTTGGTTCTAAAGCTACGCGACTGACGCAACTCAGTGCGATCGAGTTGAGCGTCAGTCGCGACGGTTGCGCCTTTTATTCATCCTGCCAGGCGATATGAAAGCCGCACTTACTCATGTACTCCTGCAAGGGCACAATGCAACCCGATTTCGATTCGACGAGAGTCTTGTATGAATTGAAAGAGTGTTTGTTTGTTTGTTTGTTTGTTTGTTTGTTTGTTTGTTTGTTTGTTTGTTTGTTTTTCGTCTCTGCTTGATATCAAGAAATCCGAAACTTACCTTTACTGGCAATTCTGGGGCCCGTCTCATAAAACTTGTCATTAGTGACAACTGCCACATTTCTATGACAAATTTGCTCTCTGCCAATCAGATGCAAGGATTTCAGTAGCTTGTCACATCTATGACAACTTGTCACTGATGACAAGTTTTATGAAACGGGCCCCTGAACTCAACGAATAGATTAACATCTGCAAAATAATGATTTTTCACTCGCGAAAAAAAAAATATATAAATCACCATTATCAAAAATCGATATGGCCTATATATTTATATAAATCAAGGAGAAAGACAAAACATAATGAGTTGCTTTGAAATCATTGTTTCAATTCAATCTTGACATTTTCTCGAGATTCTCGTTTTTAAGTACTTTTCTAAGTCTGCTGAAGACGTAGTCTTTGCTCTCAATATTTGTTCATTATCTCATGCGATCTTCCTTTTCTATTTAGTTGAGGTTAGTTTATAGTTCCCGAAATGTCTTTGCCTCTTCGTAATGTGCATTGCCGAAGTACATCTGAGCATAATTTTGTAATTGCGGCTGGAAAAAAAAAGAAATCTATCAAAATTTCCTTCAACGCGTATAATGGGGCCAGAACTTGAATAAGCTTTGTGTGCATATTGTTGATGTTGTTTTTTTTATCACACCTTGTGATTACCTTGTAACCATAATATTTGAAAACACACTAGCAAAGGAAATATATCGTATAGTCCTTGTTACCGTACAAATTGTTGTTATTGATAATATGTTTGTGGGTGTTTTTTTTTTAAAGCGGAGAAAGAAAGCAAACACGCAGACGATAACATAATGGTACAAGGTTCTTTATTTCCTGTAAATCATCCGATATTTGAAAGCAAAACGCGGTAAAGGAAAAAAATTGTAAGTTAAGAACTCTAGTAGATCTATATATTTGTTTGTGTATTTGTGTTTTGTTTCTTGTGCTTTTGGGGTCGTTTGTGGTTAAGGTTATCCTTTCTTCACTAAAATACCTTATTTTCTTACCTGTTCTATTTGAAGTCGTATTTAGTCTGAGCAACGTTTTGGCAACTTTACCCACTTTTTTGCTGGATTAGATCCATACACGTGCAGAGTGTACGCATAAATCATTATTCTGTCATCATTAGTTATGCTAAACACATTATGCAGACGTGGCACACTATGCCAAACCATGCACGATGTGGTTGCTAATTAGTTAATCAATAGCATAATTTTCGAGGAGATTCAGACATGTTGACATGCTTTTGATGCATTTGAGAGAACTCTTATACTGACAAAAAAGGTTAAAAAATCAAAAGTGATGTAAACATCTCATTTCGTTTATTGTTTTGCTCTTTTTGGGGGAGTCGATTCTTTTGAATGATGTGTTTGTAAACGATTAGTTTCATTCAAGAATTTGCGATAGGTGTAATGTCTTTGTGTGTATAGTTGGACTATGTTTGTACATGACACCTTCTGTGGGTGGGTGTATACATAAATGTGTGTGTACGTGTCGAAACTTCGTCTCCATGACAACACGGGAAAGTCTTTCGCGTTTCTTTTCCGGGATCGTGGCGTCTAACATATCACAAAAGCCGTGTTTTATCTAACGGATGGAAGGCCGACAATGCGTATTGTGCCGGGTTTATGGACCGATCAGCCGGTGTGCTGTTTGATCCAAGCGACCAAGCCACTTTTTTGTTCGCCTTTTGAATGTGATTTGTCCAATTAAGTCGTCTGGTGGGACTATATACTCAGACTTTCTCAACGCGGAGTGTACTTCCTGTTGACCAACGCTATTCATATAACAGCGACCTCATTTGGGACAAAGAGGCCGATTTAAACGTCGTTTGACTGCAAGTGGTCAGCCGGAGTTTGCTTTTGTCTTGTTTTTGCTTTCTTACAGACCAGGATGTACGCCCTTTTGTTGAAATCCACGATAAAGACGTGATTTCGAATTCGATGCTGTAGTTATCGTTCTTTCTTTCCTTTATCATCGCATTACCATTGGGGTCCAAGGTGACAAAAACAAGTTAGCGTTACGATTTTCTTCGGTCACATGTCTCAGAAAAAAAAAATTTTTGGAAGGATTTTGTTATAAAAACTGTGGTCGAGGCCAAAATAATCTGTCCATGTTTTATTTCATTCTTACAACATACCAAAACGTTGTGTTCCTTGGAAGCAAGAGAATATTACGCAGAGGGGGTGAAGGTTGTGGTGTGAATTTTCTTCAATTTGTCTCCCTCTACAAATGAAATTTGTAAGATTGCAAATTAGTTGCAAAGATTGTCTTCTTCGTTTATACTGTCCCACAAATTTACGTGCTTCTATCCATAGACAATCAAGCAATATTGAGCCAAGAGAACAACAATCCATCACACTGCGTTGGAAATAACGTTAGTTTATATCATGTAGTATATATACATTATAATATCATATGACAAAATGTTGTCTTCCAATTCTCAAAATCAGGCAGACAAAAAAACAAACAAACACGAATCTGCTGAGTTGGATTAATATCTTGTTATCACTCAAAGAATCGCATGCCACAAACAGGAACTCTTGTTGCCATATAGTTTGTTGGCACGTGTTCATTGAGGATGTTTATTTGTTGTTGTTGCTTTTTTAAGCCATTGCATTTCATGATCCAAAGTGCATGTTTAAAGGGACTGTACAGTACTGGATGAGGTAAGGATTCAGGTTATAACATTTTTTGATGAGATAATGAGAAACCTCTTATGAAATATGAAAAAGCATGTAATTTCAAGAAGGATTCAATTTACGTTTATTTGATGAAGATTGGCCTTGAAATGGCTGAGATTTCCACACAAAAAAGTGATCGTAATGAAATTGACAGGCCACGACTTTTATTAGGACCTCTTTGTTTTACATTGTTTGTAGATATCTTAGTCATTTCAAAACCGATTTTCATCAAATAAACTTTTTGATTCCCCTTAGAATGTTATGCTCTTTAACATTTCATAGAGTGGTTTCTAAATATCTGGCAAAACGTTACAAGCTGAATCCTCACCTCAACCAATACTGTATATACAGTCCCTTTAATGTAACCGGAGCTGTTATACTCACTGAATTTTACCAGAGGAGACCAAGTGATGACCACTCCTCGTCTACAAATTAGGGCCTACATGTATGAAAATTACTCGTTCCCATCATTCGCCACCCCACCCCCTTCCTGTGTACATGGACAACAACCTGGCGAGATCTTGAAAAGCTTTTAAAAAAGGATATCTTTGATGACGAGAAGAACATCAATAATTTGCACGCAGGATTTTCTGTGATTTGGGTGTAAACATATACTCGCGCAGTGCGAATTTAAGAACCCGCGATATATAATATCATAATGAGATGTTTTGGAGCCACTCAGCGCGGAAAAAAAAACAACAACTGCGCGAAAATATCAACGTTTACAGTATCATTGAACTTATACTCTGGACCTAATTCCACAGTGAGTGTACAGTTCCTCTCTGTAACAACAAGCACAACTCTCACGAATCTACGATGTATAACGCCATCACCGACGATGTTTCTCCACATCGGGATAAAATCCGGTTCCGCCAGGCCTGCGCTACCCCCCGGGCAGGAAGGAGTTTCACTTAAAAGAAAAAACAATAAGTCCTAAAGCGATACGTTTTCTGCGACTCTCGAACCGTTTATAAGGAGAGTCTAAATAAGTAACCACTTCTTTTTGTTTCCGAAACTTGTCCTTCCGCAGCTCATATTCAATCACTGAAAAAAGAATGGTTAGATCAGATCGACAAACTTTCTTGAGCTTCGTCTTGGATGTATGAAGACATGCCATGTGTTTGCTTCTGCGTGCATGTGAAATATAATTAGTCATTGCAGTATATACTGTCGTCAAAGCCATACGGAATAGCATCAATGTGCCATATTCTGACAAATATAATACCACATGCCTGCAGTGCTTTCATTTACAAATTTAATTGCGGAAAGTCCGACTATGATATAATTTTGAAGATGATTGTGAAATAGATAGCAATCATCTTGACTATATATTTAAGAAGAAGTTGGGTATGTACTGTATGCAAAAACCATACTGAATAGAGAGTTATTTGCATATCTTGTTTCCTGTCAGATATGATTAATACAATGTGTTTCACAACTCAAAAATATACCCATACTTGAAGTTTTGGTGTATGTGTCAGTCAAAGCGAAGTACAGTTGTAATAGGTTTGTTGGGAGAGTATTGTAATAGTTGCAGCAAGTAGTTGGCGTTTATTGATACAATATCCGGTTAACTGAAATTGTTCCTTCTCCGGATGAAATTAATTTGCGTGTGAATAATACCATCACGTAATCTTCACACAGGCAAAGAGGGAGATGGAGAGGGAGAGGGAAAGAGAGGGATGAGGAGAGTAGAGAGAGAGAGAGAGATGGTATATAATATATATATATATATATATATATATATATATATATATACTGTATATATATATATATATATATATATATACTGTATATATATATATATGTATATATATATTCACAGAGATTATATACACATATATATTTCTAGGTATATATTCCACTCTCAATACAGTTGTCTCTTACAATATTATCACGTGACACAGGGATAGGTCACAAGGAGCATTGTACTATTGTAGGTAAAACATCTCGTCTCAC
The DNA here is from genome assembly GCF_040938485.1 of Diadema antillarum. Classification (NCBI taxonomy): domain Eukaryota; kingdom Metazoa; phylum Echinodermata; class Echinoidea; order Diadematoida; family Diadematidae; genus Diadema; species Diadema antillarum. Next base: position 2,462,830 of record NW_027270913.1, read on the forward strand.
GACGAACACACTGGACCCAGGTCTTGCTTATTACGATTCAGAGTCTTTTATTAATGGTCACCACTTAAAGGGATGGTACAGTACAGGTGGAGATGAGAATTGGGTTTTTCACTTTTTGCGAGATACCAAGAAAACACTTATGATATATTTAAGAGGAATTCAAAGTTTATTTGATGAAAATCGGGTTTGGAATGGCTGAAACATCCAAAAACAAAGTAAAACAAAGCGATCGTATAAAGTGCGTGTCCCACACTTTTTGATTTAAAATCGCTCTTTTTTTGGATATCTCAGCCATTTCAAAACCAATTTTCATCAAATAAACGTTGAATTCCTCATAGAATTACATGCTCGTTCATATTTCATAAGAGGTTTCTCATTATCTCACCAAAAAATGTTAGAAACCTGAAATTAGGTCTCAACAAAAACTATACGATCCCTTTAAGCAACGATACCCCCAAAATGCTGCGACGAAATTCCTCCTCGCACAAACACGCCGACTCACGAAAGAATTTATGTTATAAGCGCGTATATATCTGCCACAGTGTTCAGGTATAGGCCTATCCAATCACACGCAATGGAAAATAAAACTTACTCACGAATCAACAGTGCCATGAATTAAAACTCAAAGCGAAATCTGAGATGTTATTGTTGCCCAACATGTGCCGGAAAAGTGAGAAAAAAAAGTTATTAATATTCAGCTATACAACTATAGCAGTCTCATTGATATGTGACACGGGCATGATGCAGAAAAATCCGCGAGGACATATTTCGTTTCCTGTTTGCTGTTTGCGCAAACACAAGAGCAGGAAACTTAAGAAAATCCCCGACTGAAACTTTCGTATTCACAACAGAGTCGTCATTTCCTGAAATTCGATTTGAATGAAACATATATAGCACTCACAATGACATTCGCCGCAAAGGCTAGCTATACGGCTCTTAGTTTCGGAAACTAACCGACCATACAGGATTGAGTGCAATGGCCAGTGTGTCATACAATGATATAGGAGAGAACAGTATGGCAAAAAGATACGAGAAAGACGGAAAATGGTTGGAATGACGTCTTTATTTAAATGCATATCAAAAAGATCCAACTATACAGAACCCTTACACAGTATATTATGGGCCCGTTTTTAGTTTATATTTTATTTTTACAGTCATAACTTTCGTTATGTTTCATTTCCTACAGGATTGTGTTGCTTGCGCCTGTGTGTGTATTTTATAGTGTTTGGATAACTGAAGGACGTCGAATTCAATTCATAAAAACAATAATACTTATAGCCAGTTTCCGAATCTCAAATTTCTAGAATAAATACAAGTGTTGCTACGATTTTGTCCAGTGTATTGGATCAGCTGAAATGCTGAGCTCTTACACCAAACCACTGCACGTGCACAAGATTTGGTCGAGACATTCTTCAAGAGCAATATCAAAGGTTTGAACAAGCAAACCAAGGCGCCGCCCATTTACCACCAGGGCTCACAGCCCGAGAATTTTTCTGGTCGTTTGCCCCGATAATATTCACGCGCACACAACATAGCTGGAAACACCTCATCCCCATACTGCCTCACTTCGGGCGCGTGTTACCCCTACGATAGCCCGCGGTAGACAGGGCGTTGGTGATTTCTGGTACACGCGACCATCTTTTCCTCCTACATTGCTATTCCTCAGGGGAATCTAACGTCGCTCCGCCACAAGTCAGACACCACCCTGCCCCACGTTGACACAAGCGACGTACGTATATCATAAAATTTTTTTGTACGAGACCCCTGTTACGTGTGCGAACGGTGCTTCGGTTGACCTTTGGAGTCAACTAATACCTGATAAGAAAGAAGGAAAAGACCCCAAGACATTCTTCAAAGAGAGCAGTTCTGTACGAGAAATATGAGAAGAGTTACTGTCGCTTGGGGTTAGTCTACAAGTAGATGTTGCGGTAGCATCCAGTCTGAATCACTACCATCACTGGTGGTTTTTTCGTTTCTGAAGCTTCTAAAACTCGAACGCAATTCGCCCCTCGGCCCCACTGAACACCTCTTACTTCTGCTTGACCACGGCTTTTGTTTGCTGTGGACAGAGCGTGCGTTTAAAATGGTGACATTTGCATCAGAATGGGACCGATTTCGTGCGGAACAATAGTGCGACACAAAAGTTTTTGTTCAACAAGTTGACAACGCGGAGGAATACTATCGAGTGGCGTGCGCCTCTCGCACAGCCACACGACCGAGCTGCCTCCACACACACAACCAACTTTTTGGTACACAAAAGAAAGGGTATACGTAATATAGCGAATGACGTTGAGGCCCATGCGAGGAACAAGTGCATAGCCAGCCAGTGGTGGTGATCGCTCGCTACCTCAATTGGACTACTAAACCGCACGGAAGCCGACTCGGCGGAATCAACTCGTGGTATATATCACCAGGTCGTATGTTGCTTTCGAAAAACAGAGATCAAATGATGGTTTACTCATGATCGTGGTTCTTTTGGATTGTTATAACGCGTGGATCCGAAGATGAGGTGGCATACTGGATCAGGAAATTCTCTAATTAATAGAAGTACTGGATTATTTCTGCTGGTAGTTGCTGTAACTTTGACGAACCGCTGCGCCGTTGGTAAGTTTGCCCTCGTAGAAGAGTTTGGATGCTGTGGGGAGGTGCGTGGCTCCACTAGTTAAACGTAGTCTCAGTATTTGGAGTAGTTTGATCTCATCTTCTCTTAGTTTCACTCAACAACTTTTGCAGAACTTATTTGAAAGGATTTCCTGTGATAAGTCTGTATATTGCAATGAATCATCAAGAGTATGGATTGTATGTCATCATATTGGTTAGGGAAAGTTCTAAACCTGTGGAATGAATTGGATTTGGCACGTTGTGTTGAACGGGATTACTGTAGTAGGCCAACAGCCAAGATACAGTAGATTGTGTACAGTGGTCTCGCTGGCTAAACTGATACCAGTTTCCAGTACTCGGGATCCAGGACGTGTACATGGTGCTGTACCGCCTCTTAAACTGCGTTTAGACGGAACTAAAAACATTTAAAGTTTCTGTTTAAAGTTTATGGAAATTGACAATTTTACATAGAGAAATCCAATCACAAGGACACTGTTTTTGCAGAGTAAATTAATCTGTCATTTTCTTTTGTCACTGTTTAAACAAACCACCCAGCATGCCCAGTGCCTGCATAGTTAGCACATTATAACTTTAGTCCATTCATTGACATTATATATTCTAGACATCTATGACAGACTGTTTTTGCACATGCTATATACTTTGCTAGTGTTCTGGGTAATATAATCATGTACTGTATGTGCCCAGCTTTTGCAGCAACCAAGTATGAAGGAAATTTATTGGCAATTATCTCATTATGATGCTTTGTTAATATGGCTCCTTGCACAGAAAGAGAACTCGAGTAAGTAGGGCCTGTACAATGTGTATGTTCTTGAAGTATTGCTCTATATATATTTAAATGTATTTGGTAGGATGAAGCTTAGAATAAAACATGCTGACCAACTATAAAAATTCAGATATATGTGAAGCATTCAATTGTAAGGCTGTGTAAATGTATACTTGTCAAAGTGTTTTGATACAATATATCTGCCTCGTGCATATTTTGCAAGATGTGAACCCACATGAATGCAGCTTGCCTTGATTCAGCCAAATCTTCACTTTCCAGTGTTTGACATATGAGTGTGTTCTTTTGCCTATCAAAGATATGTAACATGTTTTGTTTTAATGTCTTACAGTCCTAGGTAGCATGTGTTTTGTTATAATGTCATACAGTCCTACTTTACTGCATGGAGAACAAAGGTCTGGAGGGCAATAAATCAATTGTAATTGGTGTGGGAACCATCCACAGTGCCAGGGTGGAAAATAAAAGGGGGAAGAGTGGAACATCTTAATTGCATAATGAACTGATAAGACAGTGAGATGCCATCTTGTTTGGATATCTGAAGGATCTAATGACTTAATCTCACTCCGTAGCGTTGTGTTGTCCTGTCCATAACAGCCATGATTAAAGATCTCTGTCTCCCTCTTTTTATCTGTCTGTGTCCTCCTAGTTTCACTCATTCACCCTAGCAGCTAAGCTAATTAGTGTAAAGAAGAAAACAGCTGACTGCCCTTGTCATTTAGTTTATTTGTACACAATATCATGTTTGACCCAAGGCACTGCCATGAAATTTAGCCTATGCGTAATCACAACATGTCTGTAAAGTATAAGAGACCTGATGGGATAGTCAAAAGTTTTATTTGTGCCTTTTCAACTTGTTTTAGCATGAGCAGCATTTATATGCTTTAATATCTTGAAGTTTTTATGGGGTGGAAAATCTGGTGGGTGCTTTACTTTCTATTATATACTGTACACACAGTTGTACAAAGTGTATATGTACAATGTATACTCCTAATCTTTCCACTGATTACAGAGAAAGGGCAAAGGTCAAACCCTTACTAACGTATTGGTTTGATTTTGTCCCGAGATTCTTTTCAGCACACCACTGGTGATAATAGTGATCAAATATTAGATCACATTTTGTATTTGATAATGAAAATATTGTAATTTCACCCTCTTCTCATTGCTTTTCATAAAACTCCTACAAGACAGTTGTTTCTTACTTCATGAGTATCTTCTCTAACTTCTCTGTAAAGTCTCTCTCGACTCTTCTCCACCCTGTTTTTATATTTCAAGAGTTTCATCGGAAAATGGGCTAAGCGCCAATTTCAAACATTTTTAAGTTAGTTCATTCTTGAGCAAAATAAAGAGTTTTTGGAAAGTGAAACCTCAATTGTATTAGTAACATAACTGCGAATATTCTTGAAATTATGATTAAGAATATATTGTATCATCTACTTAGCAGCTTTAATCACAATTGTCTCAACTGAAGTCATGAATGGAATTTCCTTGTTTTCCAATAATACTCTTTATTTATTGCTTTCCTAATTTATGGGATTAGAACCTAACATGTTTGTTTTTGTTGGGAAAAAAGCAGTCTGTGCAAAATAATGCCATAGTCCTACACATCAGTGTCTAGAGAAAGTCTTCACCATTCCCGTGGCCCACTTGTCCCGAATCTGTGCTGAAGTCTGTTTCACAGCAGCTAGCACTTCCACTGAAAGTGGGTAAAACTGTATAATATATGTAGGTCTCTGCAGCAGTTTCAGACACACATTCCTGCAGTGCATGGGCCAAGATGGCAGTTAGGGCAAAGACAAACACAAGAACCTATCCGTAGGGTTGCCGACAATGGACTAGTGGATAGCATTTCATCCCCCTGGTGACATTTGAGACTCGATGCTCAGCCCTTGCTCCACCCAGGCTGACTCTCTGTTTTCGGAGGCAGCAGCCCCTCTTTCTTGAGATTTCCCAAAAAAATTTCCAACCCCAAAATTCAGCATCGAATATATTCTAGGTCCTCACTTGAAAAGAAGTCTTAACATGAAAAGAATCGGTGCCTGTAAATGCCTTTAGAACTACTTTTCTTCTCAGACTGTTCATACAAAGCAACATTTGATAACTGGAAAGATTTTCAGATTTTTAATCCGGATCTTTGAAGGAACACTTTAAGCTATGAAATATACATGTACATTGTATGTTAAAGGTACTGATAATGAAATGGGTACAAGCATACAACCATGTACACATAGAAAGATTTGACAGTTGTACCGTTAACCTGTGGAATGACAGTGTATTTTTCTCTCTTTTTTTTTGGGGGGGGGATGGGTAACCATTCACTAAAAATAGCACACAGTGCTAATGCCTTGAACATGTCCCTCAATGAAATTGTACAAAAAAGTCTTGAAGTAAACAAAGATTTTGAGGTTTATTACAGTATCTACATTTCATATACTTGGGACAAGTTTTACTGAAAGCTGTATTAACTCATTGAAAGCAAGGCATTATACCTTTACAGTGTATAGTGTACATGTATTTTGTTTGTCTTTGAAAAACTGATTGAATACTACTAGGTTGTGTTTGTAGAAGATTTTGCTAGAGATTCAATATGACCACTTGCAAGGTAGCAGTAGGGTATTTTATGTTTCAGTCATTCCTTGTTGATCTTTAATTCTAAAGCCATACTGAAATTGAGTACACATGTAAATGGTGTACAGTGTATATATTTTTTCCCTCAAAAGATAAACAAGGAATACTTTTGATGGTGTTGTAGAACACTCTAAAACATTTGAGTGCTTGTTAAATGGCCTAATGATGAAATATTTTCATAGTGCACTGTATGCTATTGAGTCAGCACTTGTCTTAGTTTTGATTGTCCAGAGCACTGAAGGATTTATTTGGAGTATTCTCTGCTTCTTGTACCTGCTTTTAACAGTACCAGATACAAGTTTTGCAAGTTATGAGAGTATGTGGCACAAGTGTATGTTCATTTGCCATTTCAAAAACTAGCAAAGAATTGATTTTTCCTTTTTCAACAGCATTGTAGCCCAGGATGAACTTTTGCCTTCGCAGCTGTTGGAGGTGTACCTCCCAGAAATCAATGGGTGACAATAGTGGCAGCATGCCCACAATGCCATGCTGACCTAGTCAGTTCAGATCTGAAGTTTGCTTCCTTTGTTTCTTGTAGGAACAGATGTTATGAATGTATTGTTGATAAGTGATTATTAATTGGAGAATTGTATACTGGTTGACTCAGCTATCTGCCTGTGGTTGTTACATTTCAACTAAAAGTTCTGTCTGTCTGACATTGCAGTACTTGTCAACCTTGTAACTAGCTGATGTACACTTGTCGTGCTTGTCATTGGACTGCTAGAACTTTCTTACTGTGGTCAGAAGACATCAGAAACTCAGTGCTTCTTTACAACTGTATTGAGCATGTTCAGCCATCCCTTGCTTTTGCAGGTGAAACATCGGCTTTACTTCATCAATTAGTTCTACATACAATGTAATGGTGTTGACACAAATTTGAACAAATTATCACAAAGAGAGAGTGATAATCATTGGTCGGGTGCTGATAGCCTGGCCTTGTCGGGACATTAGCAGTGCAGTGCAATCTTATCTGTGTTTTCATGTTTTCTTCAGCAGCACAATAAAATGACTCAACTGCTGCTCCTGAAATGTTAAAGCCTTGCACAACTGCAGCAATGTCACAGATCTCACAACAACAAGCTGTTACTCATTTCACAAAGTCAGTTTAATGCCATAGTATACAAAACATACATCTATGGACCTGCCTACATTGTACCTCTGGCAACCTATTAAACTGTCTAGTACTGCTTGGTAATTTTGCTGCCAAAAACATGATTTTTTTCCCCTCCTTACATTCGTTTAATTCTGAATTTTACTGTGTATAAACCAACATTGATGAAAAATAAATGAAAATGGATAGGATTTCTTGAATTTGCACAGAATCACACCTAAAAGTAATAAAAAAAATTGCTACACTAATTTGAGAAAGAAAATTTGATAGCAAAATATTTTGCCAATTAAAGAATAAAAAAGAGCAGTTAATGACAATATGAGGCCTTCTTAAATTCTACAATAGAAAGAAACAAAAAATATGACCTACATGGGGACAAATAAGAGAAGACATCTTCCTCTACCCTGTGCAAATCTTGTGAAATACTAATAATCAGCAAAAAAAAAAAAGCAATAGAAAGGTAAAACACCAAACAGAAGTGTCTCTGTAACTCACTGTTCTGTGTGTAGCCAAGAGGTACAAAGTGTATAAAAACGGCACTTTCAACCCATATGATGCCTGTGATATTTTATCCATAGTTTCCCTATTCAGTTAGTGAATGCTGTTTTGTTGTTGTTTTGAACATCCGATTTTAATAGTGCACCCTATACTTGGCAAGATTTGCAAAAATTGAGATATATCCACACCAGCAGCATCATTGTTGATCATCTCATAAAGAAAATAGTTGAAAATAAAGTCTGCAGCTATTGTACAAGTCACAACTAGAGGCTGCTGTAGTTATGTAGATTGTTACATTGCAGTCTGATTCATTGGTACAACACATACAGTACTACAAGATTTGTCACTTGTTGTTCATGATATACACTGTACACATGTACAGTGTACATTATTGTAACTCTCATCTCCGTTCTAAATTTTGTTCACAACTTGTTTTCATACACCGTACTGTATCTGTGTACCTTTTGCTAGAATCAGTGTCATAATGGATGATGGCCCACAGAATGAAATAATTCATAATCATATCCTTCTTTCAATGTCATCTAAAGATGTAGAGAGATGGATTCATAGTAAATGTGTAGCAGTGATCAATTGTATACACTGTATGAACTCATGTAAAGGAGGGTAGCAGCTGTCTCTAAATAAGTACGGGTAGATAAAGAACAGATATTAACAGGTATGGTTTATGATAAGAGACTTTTGCCAGTCATATTATCTTTATCATGAGTACTGTAGAGATTTCACTGATTCATGGCATGAGAATCAATGTGAAGGATTATATTCTAGTATTTGCATCACATGATTTGAATACAGTAGGGAATCAAAGCCAAAGAATGTTTGATATTTAGCATTGTGCTCTGTAATACTGTTCTTGCAGGTATGCACAGTTGTCTAGCAATAAAGAAAGGTATTTTATTGTCAACAATTCTCTGCTGGAGATATTTCTTCCTAAATCAGAGCTGCAGTCCATGTATTTGTTTTCTGTGTTTTTCTTTCCATTTCTCCCACACTCCTCTCTGGACTAAGGACACAGCGATCATTTAGAAATTCTTGACCAAGTAGAGGCTCCTAATTGTCAGCATGAGTTCCTATTTGCCCGACAACCTGCACTCTCCTCATCTTTGGGTGTGTTTACTTAGCTCCATCACTCTTTGTCCTGATGCACTGTCCCCGAAACCGTCCTGAAGTACGACTCTATTGTCATTCCTCCCCTGAAGGGTGTCGGTGGGCCGTGTCGTCATAAAAGGATGCAAATTGCACAACCATGCCCAGTTATACTAAGTTCACCATATTCTTTTCTGTACAAAAACAGTAGTAGTCTCAGCTGACCTGGTTTGTTTTGTTTTGTTTTAGATATGGAAAGAAATAATTGCAATGTTGCAATGATAACCTCTGGACTAAGCAGGAGTATCAGTCACGTTTATCATTTAACGTAAGCCTCATTTGTATGGGCAGGAAAAGTACTGAAGAAGACTAATGCACCCTAGCCGCCTCTGGTATTGTATAAAGGTGATACCACAATAAGGATTGCTTGAAAGGTGATGAAAAGAATTTGAAGCTGGGTCTGCACAGTGAGACTAAAGGAAAGGACCAAGCTGTGTCAAAAGATTGTCATAAGACCAACAATATTAAAGGTCATACATTGTACATGCATTGTCAGAAATTGTGCATATTTGAGGTCCAAGTTCAATTGAATAGTGGCAACCACGTAATCATTGTGTCTTCTTTTTTACCCAAGTATCTTGGAGACGAAAACAACAGCAGTCCAATATGGTCATTGAATACAAGCTGTATGATGTAAAAGAATCAATGTGCAAGTTTTAATCTTGACCTCACTATCTCACTGTATGTAATCTGGATTGAAGAGCAGAGGCCTACATGTAAATGATGTTTCTGTTACTGAAATGGTAATTCAGACTGTGTACTGTGCATACCAACTTCATAAACAGCCAAGTTTTATATGTGTACACAATGAAGTAGCTACTTGCCATTTTATTGTGATTAACAGTCGTATGAATGGGTACAATGTATTTAAGTGAATAATCATTAACAACCGTCACAAGTTACAATGTTAGAAGTTTCATATCCTCTATAGTAACTGTACATACATTGTAATACTTTAACAATCAAAAGGAAAAGTGAAATCTCAGAGTGTTAATAGCATAATTTGGGCATTAAATGCCCATAGATCATATTATGACCTTTGTGTCGAGTCTAGTCCATTGCAAAAACAGAATGATACATACACACATGTCTTTGTACCTCATCATTGTACATAGCTGTATAGTGTAATGAAGCGCATTGTAACCCCAGACAGCAGACACGCCATTGACAAGCCAACGGCCAAGATTTCTTGTGCTGCATGTACAGTGAGTGCTTACAATGTAAATTGCGATATTTCCTACCAGGAACTGTGTGCATATGAGCAGTGATTTGCAGGATGCAATATCAAGTGTAGTTTCTGATGGAGAAAGGAAGAAAGGAAAAAAAAATCCCCAAAGGAAGGAAACTTGATGTGTCCCAGACATGTTAGTTGTCTTCACTTCAGGAATGTGTGTACGAACTTAAGCGAGAATTCCTGTACCACTACGATGAGTGTTTGCGGAGCCTATGAAGCTTATACACTTGTAGATCTACATGTACTTAAGGTGTAATCATAATAATTAGTTATGTCGGATTGCAATGAAACATACAGCTGTACTTGTTTTATTTGATGAGTGCACTGTAGCTTCTACTCAAGTTGTTAGTGAATAAAGGTGGTGCAGGAAACTGCCATGCTTTTCATGCCACTCAGAACCATGGGATTCCATGAAGTTTTTTAAATATGATAATCAGCTTCCATATATTGTCTTTCAATTTCCCTACATCCATCATTGACGTGTCCACCATTCCACCTCTTTGTAGGTTTAGGTGTAATGATTTTAATATTATCATCAAGACACTGTTTCCTTGTGCAAATAAAGGAGAATGCAAGAATTCATATAGAGTATTGAAGATGAGTTGCCGAAACAATTGTCGCTTCTTTATGCTGTTGATATAACATCGTCATGCATAAAAATACACACATCATTGTCCATTACAAGAGCTTGTCCAAGTGTACATGAGTGTGCATGTAGGCTACATTGTATGTTAAATGTGAGCACAGCAAGTCTCCTTATGATATACAGATGTATCCGAGGATTGAGTTATTGTATCCCTATTGGCTCCGTTAATGGGTGAGTGTCTTATTTCGAAGGACAGCCAGTTTTCAGGTGAAACGACTTCTTTGGCAAGGCATGTTACACTTGTACATATATCGTAAATGTGTGAAATTATACCTTCCTTTTCTGTTTGCCTTCCTTATGGGGGAGGGGGAGGGGGAGGGGAGGCAGCTATACTCCCTTAAAGCTTTCGGGCTGGATGGGTAGTTGCCCCTTCCTACAATAATGATTTCAAGCTATTGTCTTTGACAGAAAGATGAATAACTTTGTAAAGTGTAACACAAGCAAAGCAGATAAAAAAAGCCCCCAAACTCTTCCGCTGACCTAGAGTTACCGTTGCCTAGGTTGACCCTCCTCAAACACCTGGTGAGAAGATGGTGGGGTGGTGGTAAGGCGGGGTCAGGAAGGCTTCTGGGAGGAAAGGTGGTATTGGTAAGGGTTACCCAGCTGAGATGTGCACCTATAGCTTTCAGTCTCTCTATCATGAGAGCAGCATATTCAGCAAGACACATCATCAGGGCAACCTGGTACAATACACCCAGCACCAGGAGCTTCTATTATGGTCTGAAAAATTTTAGAAAGCACAGGATGAAAATATGTTTATATTTCTATGTCTATATTTTAGTTATAGCGCTCCTTGAGAATAAGAAAGAAAACTTAATCACCCTGTGCCATGATCATGAGGGAGAAAAGATTAAAAATAATGAGGTCTTTTCGTTCATTAGGTGGAGGAAAAGAATACACTGTGTGTTGAACAGTTGCACATCTGAAAATATAAATGACCTACAATTGTACATGTATGCATAAAACGTATTTGCCCGGTTTGGCATGAAAGGGGTAAGATTTGCAAATGTCCTGTTATGTTTGTAGAAACTATGGTAGTCTTTGTGATGGGATTGTGTATACTTCTAACAAAGCCTGGAAAGTGAAAGTGACAGGGTCATACGCGTGGCTTTAATGTCAGCTGAACTGTGCTTAGCAGGATGCAGTAGAGGCATTGTCAAACTTCACAGCTAAATTAATGACTGGGGCTGTACAGTACTTAAAAAAAACAGTTTCTTTTGTCTTATGGGCCACCATGCATACAGATGCTACATTGTACATTAATTGGTGTAATTACAAGTAGCACATTTGCCATTATATAGTTGTGTGTTTGAGATGTATGCTTGCAATGATAAAGACAAGTAGGGCCTACATGTAATCTGTTCTCATTAAGTATAATTGTCTGATTATATGGAACAAATTAGATTGATTGAGGCATTTAAAGTGACCATTTAACATTTAATCTATTTCTAGTTTTGCCCTTACTTGGCTGTTTTTCCTGTCCTATATCATCAATTTGCAGACATACATATGAACATGTCAAAGCACCATAATGCATGCAACATGTTCCAATGTATGTTTTTTTCTTCTTTTGTACACGATGTTCAACCACAAGAGTGCACAGTGATAGAATACCTTCTCAATGAGAGCAACATGTGTGATGATAAACTGTACTACATAGGCCTACATGTGTGAATTCTCAATCTTCTCCCTCCCACACAGGAACTGGCAGTACATCCTGCAACCCTAACCCATGTTTCCACGATGGAACCTGCATACCCAATCCTGATGGCGGGGAGGTGACATGCCAGTAAGTGACCTTCGAACCCTTAGCCTCTAACCTCATCATATTCCGTCTTATTCACGTTGAGGTTTCTGTTCCTGCTCTTCTCTCACAACTTTCTTTCCCATTTTAATTTGTTTTGTGTTGTTTTGTTTTGTGTTGTTTTGTTTTGTTTTATCTTGCTTTGTCTTATTTCATTTTGTTTTAGGTGTATGTTTGTTGGTGAGAGAATTTTTTTTGGTTGTAAAATGACATGCTGGTGGGTTGGCTGTTAGTACAATTAAGTTGTGTCATCATATGTCCCATGTGTGTAGGCAGTTATAGGGTTGTAGACCTATGTACATTATTTGTTGTGTAGTTGTATGATGATGGTGGTGGTGGTTGTGGTGATAATGGTAATGATCCTTCCTTCAGCAATCAACTGTGAGAAGAGAGAATGACTTATCAGGAAGAGAGGAATGCTGAAAACACTTATCGTTTATTTGCACCACATTCTACAATGTCATTGCACACCTGTTGTTGCTGCCGGCTTCATTGTGTTCCATGTCTTCTTATCAACCCCTGCTCCCAGGATCACTGGAGCGGTCACATTAATGTTCGCAATGACCCGAGAAAAGGAAGTGGAAGGTGATGTGCATGCAGACATACTGCATGGGAGAATCATGCATCTTTGAGTCTGATATTGGAAGGCTTTCGCACCAGTAGAGCAAACCTGATGATTACTGTAAAACCAGAAATTTTTTTTGCGGGCATGAAACTTTCACGAATATCGTGAGGAGCCAGGATCTAAAAAAGTAAAACTCACGCGAAAGGTTTTGGCTACACAATGCATTGAATGCCAGTGGTAGATTGCAAAAATTTCATGCCGCAAAAAAAAAACGGTTTCAGTTCCAATTCTTAAAAGTTTCATGCCCAGCAAATATGTCTGGTCTAACAGTTAGCTCTAATTGTGAACTTCACACATTGGACCTATTTGAGTCCTCTGGATTCATTCAAAGAAAATCCTGCATGAACACCCTCGCCTTTTTTCTTTTCTTTTTGTTTTGTTTTGATTGGCTGTCTGTGCATTTTTAAAGGACAAGTTCACCTTCATAAACATAAGGATTGAGAGAATGCAACAATATTAGTAGAACACATCAGTGAAAGTTTGAGGAAAATTGGACAATCGATGCAAAAGTTATGAATTTTCAAAATTTTTGTGTTGGAACCTCTGGATGAGGAGACTACTACAGCTTGTGAGTCATATGTGTACAACAGTATAAAGAAAATGTAAAAGAAAATTCAACATATTTTCACTTTTTTCGCATAATAAAAGAGCACTTGACTTGCCTCTTTCTAAAGGCAGGGGGAATAATATTACCCATGACATTTTGTCAGTAACGAGTCAGGGGAATGTGTACTTTTTTCAAAAGATGGAATTTAGTGAAATTCTCTTTATATTTTCCTTATATTGTTGTACGCATGTGACATCTAAGTTATTCATACACTGCAGTAGTCTTCTCATCCAGCGGTTACTGCACAAAAACTTCAAAAATTCATAACTTTTGAACGGATTGTCTGATTTTCCTCAAACTTTCAATGATGTGTTCTACTAATATTGCTACATTCTCTCAATCCTTATGTTTATGAAGGTGAACTTGTCCTTTAATAGTGGTATGCAGTGCATCATGTCATATTTTCTATCAGAATGTTTTGTTTGCAAAGAGGAACTTCTAGCCATTCTGATCTCAGATTTTTTTTTTTTTTTTTTTTTTTTTAATAGTAATAATGTAGTTCCTCATTTAGAGCTACATCATCATGACCCACGTAGAGTATGTTCTGATATACCGGTAAACTGAGCGTTGTTTTTGGCGCAGAATTAAAAGGCTAGTCATTTCAGTGTCCTGCAATGAGTTTTTAGTGGCCATGAAAAAGCACAGGAACATCCCAAGATGGGCCAAGACTATTACGATATGGACACATGTTAACAAATGAATTCTTTTGGGGGCATTTCAGGGCTGTCTGTCCTCTTGACAAGTTCACCGGTGAGTGAAGTGCACTGGTAGCTCTGAAGAGTCTACAGTTCAGACCCACTTTGAGAGTTCCAGCAAGAACATCTACCTGTGCAGGGCTCTTTTTGCTACATCCCTTCATGAAAGTCACATGACAGTTTAATCTTCCTGGCTGCTCCTCTTCCAATGATTTTGTTGAGAGTATAGAATTATATGTCTATCAGGCCTATTCTGTGCAGCAAACTTTCATGGCAATAGTTAGTTTGGAGGTGTGTGTCTGTGAACTGCACATTGTGAGACTAGCCTTTACAGGGAAAATATTGTGCCCCCTGCATGAACCAGAAAGGACACATAAAAGAGCCAATTTAGTGCATTTGCAGGTTGCAAAGGATTTGAGATGGAATGCCCCCTTCTATACAGAGGAATCAATCAGACAACGTGTGTGATTGATACGCAGGACATTTACCACAAACATTGGATATATCTTCCTGACATATATGGTTGCAAAGACCAATTGAGTTGTCTCAATATCAAACTCGCCCAAGGTCGTTAGGACAAAGATGGTATGAAAGGACTGTCCATATTGTGCCTGCCGAGGCAGAGGTCAGTAAGGACATTCATGCACACGTAGATTTCACTGCATAATTGAACATTGACATGTATCACAGTGTTTTATCCACACTGTACTTTACATCAGCATTCTTTGGCCCTTGAACAACATTTCCGTAGTGCTAGTATCATAAAAATCACATGACACTGCTGTTTTCAATCCTATGAATATAGAAATTGGATTGGAAATGTCCCAACATGATACGTACATAGATCCATGAGATTCTTTTGTTCATTGTGATTTTCATGTCTTTGCTATAAACTGGAGAGACTAATCCTGATTTGGAAGATACAGGGTAGGTAAGGACACTGTGAAAAGAGAGAATCAGAGCCATGTGGCCTGTCATGGGAGCTAGGCTGGTCAAATAAACATGAAATATTCTTGAAGAAATGGGAGTTTGGTCTCCCTGAACAGCGGAGAATATATTCTGCTCAAATCAAGTGAAGGGTTTTGTAGAGTCTCGCATACAGTTAGTGACAGTAGGCAAGAGAAATTGTGAAACATTGAGCTGTAGAGAATTGTCAAGGATTATGCCATTCATCCTGCGTCTGTTGTCATTTTGTGTATTTAAAACACAGTAATCACACTGTGCGGGCAAATCACATTGGATGTTGCACAGCATTTAAAGACCAAGATTGTACTCTCTGTGACCTTGGACCAAGACTAGCCTTTCTATAAGAGCCAATGTCACATGTGTCTGACTGCACTGTCAGAGCACAAGCTACAAACAAAACTGTCTCATTTTACAACCTGTTATATGTGCAAGTGTAAAAGCCTAAATCATGTGCATGGCTTGTCTATCTCTTCTTGAACTCTGCCGCACATAGACCGTTTTCTGAACACGAAACAACTGGATTAATGGGGAAAAAAATCAGGAAGTGAATACTTCCTCCAACGCAGGGTTTCCTGCCTGCCTGCTTGGACCAACTAAATAAACTCCAGGAAAGTGCAGCCATTCTGGCTGATTGCGTGTGGGCATATTTCTGGCTGGGCATTCTTTTTTTTATCAAAGTTGCGATCTGAATATTATCAGCA
This sequence comes from Diadema antillarum, assembly GCF_040938485.1. Lineage (NCBI taxonomy): Eukaryota > Metazoa > Echinodermata > Echinoidea > Diadematoida > Diadematidae > Diadema > Diadema antillarum. Next base: position 2,478,909 of record NW_027270913.1, read on the forward strand.
AAATTGGATAGCATAATTACTCTGTTAGCTGTGTGTTGCATCCGATCAAGTTCTTCAAAACTCACAGAACTATTACTACTTTCACAAATTCTGTGTTTGGCTGTTGTAATGTCCTGCTCTATTGAAGTCAACTGTTTCGTTCAATTATGGGTGCATTTATCAACTCACTTTTGGTGTAGAATTAAGGGTTCCAAACAACTTTCAGGGAGTATTGGGCAGTTGATTAACATGAAGCTGTTTTGATTATGGGGTTAGAAGTGCGTTTCTGAAACACGGAAAGGAGTGTGATCTTGTAAAATTGTGATTGTCTGCTTGTTTGTAGAGTCGATAAATGCTAGTCGTTTTGAAACACTGTTCTCAGACCTGCCCACACCAACCACTGCCAACGACATCGGTGCGCAATGGAACTGCACAGGGACAAGGCACCCCCAATCGACTCATATGATAGAGTTGTTAAATGCAACAACAAGTGTGATCTAAAAGGATTGAAATGCATTTCAAACATGGGAAAGTTGATAAATGCAGCCAATAGGCCTATTTGTCAATTTCCAAGGATTTTCATGCTTTCCTTTCTCCATTTTCCTTGAGAGATGAGGGAATTCCAGGAAAATGTATGAATGCAGCAATCTTTCTTTGAAATTGCATAAGTGTGATAACTAGGCAGGGTACCACAGGAGGGGGGGGGGGGGGGTGAGAAGTAAGGTACTAGTATTTGATGGTAAATTAAGATGAGGTTTCATTGCACTATTTGCACATAGGCTACACTCAAGGTCGGGCGTTATGAATTGCATGTTTTTTGCTGGTAATCGCAGTATGCTTGCCATGCATGCAGATTAAGAGTGCATATCATATTTGGCAGGCAAATATTCTCTTTGAGAGAGCCCTTTGTGTAGTTGTTCTCCTTCCTATGACACTTCCTAATACTCCCAGTGGAAGTACCTGCTAGACATTAATTACTCTGACACGTGAGGTGGTTGGAGAGACGGAGCCTGTGGTCTCTGCATTTGCATGGTTTGTTTAATGCACATGTCGCTAGTGATAACAAAGTTTGTGAGTGGCTATATCCTAAATCCATCTAAATTCACCATTCCCTCCTATCCGGCGTTCTGCCACAAGGTGAGACATGCAATGCAACTTTCGATTTGCAATACCTTTGCCGCCAAGTGCTGATATCTAATACCCTTCGCCTGTTGAGAGGTTAGATAAATGTCCGTCGATGACAGAAACCAAATATAAGAACGGAGCATCACTTATACTGCTTACCTGATCATTGTTACATTTGAGACAAAAATATACGCGAGTGACTCCGTAGGCTTCTAAGTGCCATTAGATTCGATACGAGCCTCATGTTACACTGATAAAATATGTGTAATGTTGGCTCAAATTGCACCTTGTAGACACCGTGAAAAGACTATTAAACAGGCATGTAAAACGAGTCTGACCATTTCAGTCTATTAGTCACTTTGTTTGGATTTGACATATTTAGCAATGATGGAAAATGCTCTGAAGTACCTTTTACACCAATTGATATGATTTGAGAGATACATGGTTGCTGCCCAATACACATGTACATTTACTGAGATTATGCAGTTGCGACATGCAGTGCAAGCAATGTGCTTGAAAATGGGATAGGGGTGGGGTAGTCATCATTCAATGTTGTCAAAGTTTGTTTTGAGAATGGTGGAACCCATGTTAAGACCATGTGATACCCTCTTTACAGTATATAGACTGTTTAGAAAGAAAAAAAAAATATGTTGTGATTCTCAAGGCAAAACATATACTGACAAATTTGCTGGCAGGAGGTTCCAAGTCCATTTTTCATTAAAATATATTTTGCTATTCATATCATTGTGGCTTCTCTCTGCCAAATATCGATTTTGGGATTGATCACAAGAAAAGATCAACGTTGTCAACTATTAAAGTTGCCAGAAACCTTGAACCTTTTCAGGTTATCTTACATTGTATATGTGGGAACTTGAAGCCCCAAGACTTTTCTGAATCACAGGTCATGTGAGTTACTTACCTTCAGCTATATCTTTCATGAACAGATAAAACAGAACTTCTGTGTGTCAGAGTTCAGAGACAACAAGTTTCTGTTTAACATTTGCTCAGTTTTGTGTCAGGTTCCCATGGAACAAGATAAATTCAAGAGCGAGACGATTCACAATGTCAGCCACATGAGTGTGGTTTCCTTCTGTGAGTGCCACACAGAGAAAAGTGGATGAATCTGTTACATGCTTTTAGATAAAAGTTGAGGAGGGTTACGTGTGTTGTGCTGGTTATTGGTGTCATTCCCACAGAACTTTTCAATATTCTTAAAAAGGAAGAGCTCGACTTATAGTGGTCAATTGTGCCCTCATGTCCATGTCTTGGAAAGCACAAAACCAGCACTTATTCCTTATATATAATAGCATTTCATCAAATGCTGGAGATAAGAATCCTTTAATTCATAGGATAGTGCACATGTACCTCCTGAAATTCCATGCACAACTACCACACTATCAACCGTTCCAAAATACTGCCATGCTAACACGTATAATGTCGAGTGTTTGAAAGTGTTAGCATATTCTCATGCTACTTTAGAGTGAGAACAGCATGGAAAAACCTGCAACAGTACTTACAACATGCTGCATGCTTCAGTCTTTCTTCTTGTTCGCAAAATTTTAGAAAATTATTTTAAATTGCATGAATTTGTTACCAAGCTCATCGTCGGTATTTTGAGATGATGGAAGGGGTGGGATAGGGTATGAGGGAGAGAGTAGAAAATGGGGGAGAATGTTGGGAACAGGGAGACATTTTTTGCCGGTACGAACTGTTCGGAGGTACGGTATCAACTCACTAGTAATCAAATTTTTTGCCCAGGTCCATGATCGTCAGGAGGTATAGCACTTTTGCTTTTGTGGTACAAAAGCAGCCTTTCTGTCAGCACATCGATTGGCTGTGGGAACAGTACTCTTTTTTGGAAGGTCCCGTTTATCAAATTTCGAAGGAATTGGACCTGAAGACAGAAGTTCAGGACAGTCACTTGGTCACATATTTGCAACCCTGGAAGTTTGGAGAAATTCTAATTTGCCTTATACCCTTCACAGTTTGTTCAGTGGTTCGCTTTTGTGGAAACCAGCAAAGTGCTCTTCAGAGAGCAGGAAACAGACAAGAACTATATCCTCGATCAGCTTAGAACCATTCCAAGGCATTCATAACCTTGTATATTTGACTAAAACTATCTAGTCTTAATAGTCAGGGAAGATTGTCTTCTTTTATGGTGGAATGATTTGCCAAAGAAACAATTGTGAAATTGCTTCCACAGTTGGTAGCAAACAGATATAATATAGAGTAGGTATTAAGAAGCAATGGCAAATCTCTGTCTCAGAAGTACTTGAACTTCTCTCAGTAGTAAAGATACTGTAGACATCATGAAGCCAGTGTCAAGGAGGCAGTCTGCGACAAAGAAATTATACTGAATGCTTCATTATGAAGAGTTTGAACATTTTAAGGCAAATAACCGGGGGGGGGGGGGGGGGGGGGGGGGTATTCAAAATTGCTCATAGATGCATTGATGAAAGAGGTGCATTAGCAGTTGACTGATTTTCTCTTATGATATCTTTTGATGACAGAAATTATATTCCTGATAATGAATATCAACAACTGTGAATGGGGTAGAATTGTTTCAAATCCATATTTTTTTGTCCATTCATCCATTTGCACTTGGAGCAGAGAAAAAAATTCATATCTGATGATGATGTGTACTGAAAGAAAAGTGGAAAATGATTTCATCTCATGACAAAGCTTCATAGTGTAGATTGAAGCAGAGAAAAATGATATGGGGCCAAGAATTAATTGATGGAACATGTCAGTGGCAGCGCTTGAGCCACTTGCTTTGTGAAGTTGGCAAAGACAAAGCGTTATGCGCGATCTTAGGTGTGCAAAATCAATTGCCGTCGCCCATCACTCAGTGCGTCTGTAGAGGTGAGGTGCGTGGTGCCTTTGAAGTGTTGGCAGCGTCAGAGCAAGTGGGCAACAGGTTTTCGTATGCAGGGGGACTTAATTCTCCATCTGCCTGTCATTGGGATTCAAACACCCTCTCTCCATGCCCCATCACTGTACAAACACCTTAGGTTGCAGTTGGTGTTGTTTTTTCTTTCAGTAAAGTATTTAGTGTTTTGAATGAATGCAAGCTTTGTATGATAAGCTGGAGTGTTATGCATTGACTGCTATGCATCTTGGAAAGAATACAGAAGAATGCTCACATGCTGTAGATTTCATGCATCAGAACAAAATGGGGGAGAAATGTAATGTTGATCACACCTTATTCATTTCTATATATTCAGCTCAATAGATCTGTATCATGGAAAACGTTATGGTATGCAGGAAGTATATGCCGTGATAATTCCTTCATTGCAAGCCCGAATACAGCGCGTATACGTGTACTCGTGATTTATCATGACTCCCCCCTCTTGTTTGTCTGATTTTTGTTTCTCTGTACATTGGGTGCATTACAATGTACATCTACATATTGTTGAGAGTTGTTTGGGTGTGAGAATAGAACTACTGCTAGGTGGCCCGTTTCTCCCTGAATGCTTTGTCTTCATTCATTTTGACTGTGATGAGCCATAAACAGACAACCGTGTTGGTATGGTGATGATTGTTGCTAGACAATGCCTTCATTCAATCTATGCCACAAACTTGCTCTCTCTTTTCCTTGAGATACCCATCTTTGCTGGCCTTTCCCATATTGTGAACAGAAGGATGCAGTGAAACAAAACCAAAGAGAAAACAGTCTTTGGGAGATTATTCACATGAGATGTGTGACTTTGATAGCATTCAGCCATATTGTACAATGGCATGAATGCGCATTCTTATGCCTTCTGTGAGAAGAACTTCTGTCTTTACAGTGTATTGATCAGACTCGAGTCATTATCAGATGGGTATTATACTGCGATTCTGACACTATGTGTCCTTTTCTCGCGCAGTTTTTTGCGACAAGGAGTAGTAACAGTGAAGTTGAGGGGCTCACGGGGTCAGCAAATTAGTGGTGTCCCCAGTCGAGATGGGAGAGCTAGTGCGATTCTGTGACTCCCTCCCGACCCAGAGTGAGGTTTCCAACACCAATTGTCGGGCTTCCTGCCCTCTTGTCGGCTCACCCATTATGTGCGCACATAGCGAGTGTGGGAAAATGGGGTGCACCCGGCCGCCAGTTCACACTCCATCTCCCAATATGAATGGCCCTGGGTTCCGCCTGGAGAAACGCACTAGCATTGGGAAATGAATTCACTTATTCAATGTGACATCCATTATTTTGCTGTCTTTTATGTTTGTGCATTATATCTCTTATTTCACCATTTTTTTTCTACCTATTGAGAGCTTGTGTGGAGGGGGGGGGGGGGGAGGAGGAGTGTTAGGGTTTAAGCCATTTTCATGTCTGTCTCTTTATCTTTGATTGTGTTCTGGAGTTGAAATATGTGGCATGGGATTCTGGTTCAGTTATTCTAGCACTGGCTGGAAAAAAAAAAATTGAAGTAATTCACAGTTCAGTGCAATTCTGTTTTTGATGTTCCGACTAAATGGGAAAAGAAAATTGTTAGAGTTATTATGATACACTATATTCAAGTAAGTCATCTACTGTTCCGCTAGAGGTGACAAGTTTTTTTTTCCCCCCATCTTTGGATGGCTTCTTCTCCGAAAGGAATATTTAACATTGATTTAGTTCGTTCCGGTGTAGAGCAGTTGCCAGGGTTTTGCATTTGAGGAGGTATTGCCAAATTCTCATGAAGAGATTCTGTTTTTGACAAAATAGTTCTGTTGAGATATGTCCAGAGAGTCAGTGGGGTACACTATGTGTACAAACTGATGCAACTTTCATTTCTGGTTCTTAAACTATATTTCAGCATTTTTTTTTTTTTTTTTTTGGGGGGGGGGATATTGTTGGTATGCATTTGGAAGAATGCTGATACATTGTACTTTCTTCTGTCATTAAAAAAAAAAAACAACAACAACTCCTGCTTCACTGAAGATTAAGTGTGGGCTCCTGCCTGTTTTCTCCTTGGAACTTGAAGCTATTTGCTCATCCCGAAGTTCTTACATAGAGCAAGCAATTTTGTGGTTTCACTTTGCAGTGACATTTTGGAATATCAAGAGCAATTGTGAGCTGAGTGAGCTCCATCCTGTGTTGTGGTGTTACGCCTTGATGAGGTCGCCAAGGTTGAACAACAAACTTTCCCATGCATCTATGTGTGCCTAAAATCATTACTAGTCCATATATGAACCTTTTTATCCACCCATGGCAGTCATGTTTGTACACTCACAGAGTAAGTTTCACAAAAGAACTATGACTTCAACAAATAATTACTTCTCCTCATTTGCATGCATGAGGGAATGCCTTTTGTACATGTGCATTCAGTGTGATACATCAATGTTTACTTCAGTACTATTTTTTGTAAATTATTAGGTAATGACTCATGCAAATTGCTGTTGTGAAAAATAATTTCCAGGCAAGTACACCTACACATGCACACTCTATATACATGTGCATGTTGTCATAGAACAAGAAATATGGATACCACATGTACAGGTGCATCCTCCTATCATTTCACATAAAGATCATCTGAATTTTCAGTGCTCCATCAGGAAAGGGGCCTTTCACAAAAGGCTTCAGGCTGGTGTTTGCGCAAACATTAATGAGCAGAGTGAGCCCGATCCAAGGTTATGTAACGTTATTCACAATGGCCGTGTAGATCCTTGGATGTGTGATTATTAGTCATAAGCTGGGAGAAATCTTAACTGGCGCACCATGTTTACTGACTAGTCCAGTTAGTCACTGTGACTAACTGAATTACTATGTTATTCATCCATCAGCCCTTAATATAATGTATGATATGATATATTGTATAAAATAATGTAAATATGCATGAGCTTCTGCAAAGACAAATCTGCAGCTTAATTTGTGATTTTTCATAATAACACTGATAGTAAAACTTGATAAATAGAAGCTGTCAAGTTAAAAATGTTGAGACTGGTCTTGAAAGGCCCATTCTTTGGTGGCTTGACTGCAACTCGCATCACACTCCTATGCTCACTTTTCATGCGATTACTCCAGTGAGAGAGGGTCTTTGAAAAAAGGCCACCACTACCAGTGAAGGGACTCACCCACACACATTTTGCACTTGTGGATTCCCAATCAAGCAACCGCGGCCAAGGTTGGCCAAGGTTGCCCCAATTAAAACGTCCAGTTCCACCGAGCTCAGTGGTCCTCCCTACGAAGGCGGGCAGCTTGCCACAGGCTGCCAATTATCTCTCAGTCAAGTAGTCTGTGCACTCAGACTCGGTATTGTTTTCAGTTTCAGATTTATTTGTTTCTGCTCCTGTATGTACTCCAATGTATTCATATTATATTTCTTTCTGTTTTCTGTTTGAAACTTGGTTCAATCACACTTAAACTTTCTTGACCTGAATACATTATGTAGTTCCACAACATTTCCAAGACACCACAAATGATAGAACTCAGGCAAGAAGAGGTATAGGCCTATAGTATTATAGCCTGTACAGAGCTTTCATTGTGTACGCGAAGACTGGATAGCAGTTATGGTCATCTGAACCCTAATTGTCCTTGACAATTTCATGTCAAACTATCTATGCAGACAAGATTTTCCCCTTCCGAATGGTCTGTGTTCTCACAGGGACAAATTAAATATGGTCTGACTTAATACTTGATTCATACAGGCCTCACACTGTTTTCAGCGATTACTGGTAGGACCTACATCACGACAAATTTGGCCCCTTGGGCTTTCTGCTGTGCTTGTATGACAACTCTTCCCATTCACAAAAACCTATACTAAATCTGTTGGTTTTATTACAAAATTTTGAAAACTGAAAATGATGAATTTACTGCATAATGATTTTTTTTTAAATGGAAGATATCAAATAAATGTTCAAGATGAGGAGTGATCTATTATGAGAGAAAAGTATTACTGTTCATATGATCAGTGGTATTCACAGCCATTGATAGGCATGTAGTGTCTCTCTAGCATAATTCACTAAAATGCAAAATGAAGCATATTTATACCACAAATAAACTTCTAACAGAAAATACTCGAGAACTTTATGCAAACTTGTGAGATTGATTTGCACTCAAATTTCACTACATGTCAGATTATCTCATTGGTCTCATTTAAAGTACTTTTTTTTAAAAATGTGGATGAGGTTTGTAGGTTTGTAGTGCTAGTGATAATGTATTCTTTCGTGCATACAAATTTTGTAATCTGATTGATAGCTTTGCGATTCTCCGGATGGGGTCTGGATTGAAACTAGCACAAAAGTGCTTCTCCTCCAGACCAAGAAACGGGGAATCTTCGCATCTGTGTTGCATTGAAGAAACAGGCACACACACACACACACACACACACACACACACACATGCACACATAGGATTCTCCGAGGCACGAATGCTTGTAGTTCAGAGTCACGCTGCGATAGAAAGAAAGGATTTTGAGCCAAACTTGCAGCCTCGCGGTCAATGATGTGACCAAATAAGGAATAGTTTACATGTGGTGGAAAGACGGGGGCCATTTTCGCTGGCTGGGGTGGGGGGAGGAGGGGGATGTCACTGGAGGCAACTGCAGAGTTTGTTGAGGTGGGTATTTTGAGCATCATAACATGGAGTAGTACTCCCAGCTGGTGTATTACAGAAGGAATTAGAATGCACTAACTGGCTCATCACTCTGTTTATCATATGAACCAAACCGCAGGGATGTCTTTTGATCTTTGCCACCTGGGTTGACACAAAACACCAACTTCCAAGAATGTCTTTTTGCCCAAAAACATGATGTCCCAATTGCACTAGTTGGGCAGGAGAAATGCAACCCTGGGACCCTTTTTGTGTTTTTCATCTGTGTCAAAGCTTGCTTTCCAGTTGCTGATTTTTTTCTCTCTCTGTCCAACATTAATTTTCCTTCCTACCTTCTGTTTTGCCTCATTTTTCTTCATAACTTTTTCACTCCCTTTCTGCATTATGATACTTTTTTTTCTCTCTGTGCCACTGTGAAATCTCTGGAAGTTGTACTTCTGTAGATATCTGATTCATTATGTATCTTTTGTCTCTCTCTCTCCATCTATATATGTACAGTTTGTTTATATCTATCCTTTCTTTCTATCTATCTATCTATCTATCTACCTATCTATCTATCAATCTATCTATTTATCTATCTATCAATCTATCTATTTATCTATCTATCATTCTATCTATTTATCTGTCTGTCTATCTGTCTATCACTCTATATGTCTTTCTGTATTTTTCTCTGTCTCTATTTCTATCTGTGGCTTCTCGCTTCTCCTGACCCACAACCTCTCGCCTTCTCTTTCTCTCTCTCTCTCTTTGAGGTAACGCATCTTCCCAGGGTCGTGTTTCACAAGCTATGTTATCCAGAAATTAATCATGTTCCCATGCTAGCAAGCTATGTCTGCGATGTGTTTTTGACTTCTTCATTTCCATTCTTGGGAAATTTTTCCCTACCAGGGGGATGAGCAGAGCTTCCCGTTTAGATGAACTGCTCAGATAATTTGCTGGCAGGATAGAATCCAAGGTGAAATGAACTAGTTTCTCTCGCATTGCTTTCTGTTTTGGTCATGTATATATGGCGTAAGAGTATTGACAGGTTTTTAAATGAGCATTAATGAATGGGAATCCGAGCAGGCTATACTACGAACCCATGTGCCTACTTGTCTGTGGAGCAACTAAAACTCTGTCTGGTTAATAAAGTTAATGGAGTTTGCTTGTTGAGCCATTTACTAAATGTCTATCAAGGGAAGATATATTTCTTTTGCTTTGCTTTGCTCTGAGGTTTGATATATAGGCCTGTACTTTAAAGGAGAAATTCATCTAATACCCATGCAGTAATTTGGTATTGTTTCTGATTTGATTGATTGTAATTATGCTGTGAGTAGGAGATGCATACCACAGCACAAAACAATGTGCTATGTCAGTAAACATTGGACCAAACACTGATAGACATGTAGTCACTTAGAGGTGCATATTATTTTGTCTTTTTGATTTAAGGTAGGAAGTATGAATTCCTTATGTGTGTATGAATCAAGGACAAATCATCTCCTTCAAATCAATAAAGCTGTGCAAGGCAGTAAAATACAGTTCACTAAATTGTAAAGAAAAAACAATTATACTGGGTACATATCATTTGTGAATGTTTGTTGCTAAGTTACACATGTAAAAATGCAGTTTTGCCTATAGGTTCAAGGCAACCAACACAGATATTCTATTGTTGACACTCGTGTTTCTCATACACAAAAATCAACTCGTATCTGCGTACTGGTGATATTGATTTTAGTAATGTGCCACAAAAGCATGCCAGACCATTCGTTCAAATGAATGAAAGAGTGTCAAATTATAGACTCAATTTCTTCGTAGTCGTTATGCAGAAATGCTGGGCGGGAGTTGTGAAGTGATCAATATTTGAGTGAATACCAATTTGTGCGAGAGACAGACATATTTTTTTTTTTCTGGACGGAGGGGGGGAGGGGGGAGGGGGGAGATATTCTTCCACACTTGTTTTTCATTGGCACCAAACTATACCAGCTTCATTTGCGAACACAAAGCCTGAAATACTCGAAATTCATCAACCATGTATCATTATTTTTCCAACCATCCAATGCCTGCATTGCGGAGATGTTGTGACGGTGTGTGCCATATTTGTTTTATGATTCCTGAGAGATCACTTCTCACTGATCAAGCATGTATGAGGGCTCTGATAACAGAGGAGGTCTTCATATTCCTATTTCTATGTTTTTATAAGCCTGTTGTTGTTTTTTTGTGGATTTTCTAAAAGAGATATGTTTTGAATTACAATTTCAATTTGCAGAACAGAAAGACAATAGTACCTTTACCTTGTACTTAATCAGATAAAGGTGCATGAATAATGTCAGGCCCTTGCCATTCGTTTTGGTATTAGCATGTTTTGTTTTGTTTTGTTTTGTTTTTTGTTTTTGCTTTTATTTAAGGTCACCCTTTTCTTGGCAGAGAGAAATCTGTGATCTGAAACAAACCTGTAGACTTATTGGTGCATTGAATGAAAATGGATCAAATTGTAGACTTGATTTCTGTGTAGAGTTCAAATTTAGTAATGAAGCATGAATCTCAGGAATAAGTAGGCTAAAACCAACCTCCAAGCTTTATGTTTGCAGCTTTTCATCCCCTCCCCCCCCCCCCCCCAAGTTTGTCCATGGCATTTATGAGACTGTTCCATTGAAACTATCATCATTAGAGAGACAGAGAGGAAAATACGGGGGAAAATGGAACATGCTTTGTGACAGAAAGGGATCAAGTCCTATAAAATCAGCCCTCAGACCGACTTCCTCACTTTCTTGTCTCTGTCAAGGAAGGAAAGACAGCAGATGCATATCCTGATTATTTTGAGGCTTTGCCGTTATTTTCACCGGTTTATTTTTACAACGCCTCCTCTGTCAGTCTGCGTGCACGCAATGGCGACTTCAAATATGTTTACTGATTGCCGCTTGCGGTTTCCGCTGTCCAAAGTGCATGGTATGCGGCACATTTCACCCCTTTTGTTTCTTTCGCACACTTTTGAGGTTAACTTTTTGGACAGGGAAAGTCACGTCAATGGCTTGTTAAATTCAGTCGATTTGTCAATTAGTGGATAAGAGCTAAAACAAACAGGAATCCCAGATGTGATATGTGTCTTTTGTCACATGAGCTATCTTGACTGTAAATTTTGGAATGGATGTGGGTGGGTTCCATTCATGTATTCATAGAAGGCTCTTTCAACTTTTTGACCATATACACTGAGGCTACAATATAAGCAATGGTCCGATTAAATCAAAATAGTCATGTTGACCAAAGTACATTAGTTAGTGTGTCATGTGAGAACTAAAGTTGAAATTCAAAATCTAACGTGTGCGTAGATTTCAACAACCAATCATATCACATGGAGGTCATTTACGCTCCAATGAGGACCATAAAGAAATACACAGAGAAAGACAATCTTCATGAGCTTCTTACACAGTTACTGGCATGTTATGAATTGTATAATGTATTTCAAGGCTACCTACCTAATGCTCAGCTGAATAAAACTGGATATCTCTCAAGCAAGTCAGATTTGTATTTCTTTTTATGCTACATTTTTATATCGCAAATATTTTTCAAGGTGTCATTTTGTGTAATTAGATACCCACATTTATTGGCCACTTCCTGTATGCCAGACTTGGATTAGTTTGAGGGGAAAAACATGAAAGAGCCTGAAAGGAAAACTAACTTCATCCCTCTTTCCCTCTCCTTCTCTCTTTCCTCCTGTGGCATACACTTCAAACTAACGTGGGGATTAGCTGGACAAGCTTGTACATTTCTGAATAAAGGATTAGTACTCTATCTCCTTTCTCCCTAAACAAGAGGGAGAGCGTAGCCAGCGTGAATTACGGTCAGATTCGGTCCTAGGGAAGCCATACAAGGCTTCATTTAGTAGTCATCATCATGCCATGAATGAGGGAATTTCACAGTATCCAGGATTCATCTGCTCTCGGGGAAAAGAACTTATACACTTGTATCTCTCCTGTTTTTGTTTCACTGTGATTTGTTCTTTTTTTTTTCTTTTTCTTTTTTACTGCGCTGTCTATTGTGAAAAGATGTGTGAAGGCGAGTGATATAGTTTATCCTAACATGTTTAGAGCTATACTTCAAATATATTTTTAGCCCTGTAATTATACAGTTGTAGCTTGCATTTGTAAACTTGTCACTAGTACTAGTAGGCATGAATTCTTTAGGTGATTAATTTACTGTATTCTTCAAACTTCTCATTTCCATTGGATACAAAAGGGAATAAAGTATGGCTTTGAGATTTTGCCATTTATTTATCTTGAACATTATAAAAATGATTATTACAAAAAGTTCCTTCAAAACTGCAATGTTTGTTCTAGGGAAAGAACTATTTTATGTTTGATTTTCATGTGGCAGAAATATGGTATTCCTTTATACTACACCCCTGAATACATACATAGTTGAAGACAAATAGACATATTTGCAATATATGCAAATATTTTTTACATATTTGTATGTGGAATACTGACAGAAATCAGATCATCATGCATGCATGAATGAATACCTGTGAATTTGTTGTAAGTGGAGGCAGCAAGAGAGACCTAATATACGCGGCCAAAGCGTCAAGATCCGGCATGCGGTGGGAACGCAGTATTGACAAACTCGTCACCAACATTGCTGATCACTATCATCAGCTTCACGTTCTTTTACAACCCTAGCTCTGTGGATGAATGCTTGGTTGCTCATTTTGAGTGTTTTTTCCCTTCTCAAAAGAAAAAAAAAAGCTAATTTTCTTTGCACAGATATGCATATGAATCACAGAGGGTTTGGTCTATTTCCCTCCGTCCACAAAAAAGAATGAACAAAGGCATTATCACTTACCTTGAGAAATGTAACCAGTAAGTGGGAAAATGATATGTACAAAATGGAGTGAAAAACTACAAAACTCCTCCCTGGCAACTCCACCACACAAAAGAGTAGAGCAATTATTGAAAAAAAAAAGAATGAAAGGGGAGTATTGAAGAGAATTAGCAAGTGGTTAGATTTAGAAAACAAGCTTGTTCATAAGTGTCCTCTGTGAATGGGTAGTGCATGCAAAATGGTACACTTTCTTACCGTAACTGATGGGCAGTACTAGTACTAGTATTTATTTTTTTTTTGATGCAACAAATCAGATGGAACGAACACATTTTGAAGTTGTTTCCCAGTAGTCCTTACACTTAATATTTGTACATCAGCAGCCTGTTGGGTAGTCAGACCTCCCTTTCATACACTGCTTTTACCATGCCAAGGGACATACACATAAACACAGCACCGTCCATTTGGAGAGGCATTGTCTTGTATTCAGTATTGTTCAGCCAAATACTCTTGGAGGTTGGTGTCATCTACGCTGATGGACACTGTCACTCTTGGTGACTCAGGGGGAATTTCCCCCAAAGAAAGAAGGAAAGAAAAGAAAAAAAAAAGTTGCTGTGAAGAAACTGAAAAAAGAATGGGCGGGGGTATGGAAGACAGGAAAAGGCTGAAAGAGAACTATGTAGCAAACTGTCACATTACATTATGTCATTTCTAGCATAATGGGTGATTGAATGTAGCTTAATAGTGTGGGGGGGGGGGGTTAGGAGGAGTTTGTGTGAGTTAGAATGGGATACAACAGACTAGCAAGGATTTGATTGAAGCCCAAATTTAGTATTTTCTTGGAGCTCTCATTACCTCCCGAGTTTGGGGAAAGCTTTCTGAAACATCCCTTGGTAGCTGCTGCAGACAGCACTCCTGGGATGGAGGGGGGGGGAGATTGTGGGGTAGAAATGTTAATTTGATTTAAAGTTTTGCTAGTAGAAAGTACCCCTTGACAGTCCTGTCCATGTGGTTCTGTCAGTGACACTGTAATATTGAGACATTCCGAGATTTACAATCTGCGACCAAAGTCCTTCATTGTTCAAATTTGACTTGCTTAATGTACAAGTTGTTTTAAAATCAGTCAATCTCTTCTTTATGACCGGCTTAAATGAACACAAAGCCTCACATCATCACCCCACCCCCAACTCAAAGGGCGATATGACTGGTGGTCTTTGATCTTTCCTGTCTCTTGGAATGTTCTGATGGTTTAAATGGGGTGTTTGTTTAAGGAATAAATTGAGCAGTCTCCTGTCGTTGATTCAGTGTGATTGAGTTTATAATTCACTGGAGGTTCGCGCGTTGGCACTCCTTTGTGCACATGACCCCTTCTCGCACAAGGCCTTTGAAACATTGCATTGTCTGGGGAGCAGGGCAGAGTTAGCGCGGTGCACCTGTTTCTGCATCACCTTTTGTCCCCCATTCACCTGTATGAGGGACCACCTTCATTCCACTGCACCTATTCGCCAAGTTGCGATGGAGGCTGAAAGAAGAGGGGGAATAGCGCACCCCAGCTAACGGCCCTTGTTACCCTGCGCGCGTGCCTTTTCTTCCCCACATGATTCAAGCCTTGCCTCACCCTTACAAGACGGTCATTCCTGGGACAAAGCAATCAATATCTGGCATGATTACACGAGGCTGCAATAATGCCTGCTTGGCGGTACAATAGGGCTTCCCCCCCACAAATAACTTTTGACTGTGGTAATTACTGTGTGTACTTTGCCCAAGTTGTGTCCAAAGAACGTTAGTCGCATGCGTGGCATCCTGATCTTGAAAATCACCTGCTGATGGCTCTGAAGCCTTTCTAGCAGTCAGGTACATGCAGCCAAGGAAGGCTTCATCCTCCTGCCAGCTCCAGCCCTGTGCTGGTATTTCTCTGAAGGCCCTGTGCTTGCTAAGAAGCGGCTTGGCCAAGCAATGCATCCCCAGCTCAGCAGCCAGCTGAGGTGTGGCTGAGCATTCAAGAATTCTATGTCCTCAGAACACTCTCGGCAAACCGCTGTTCCCCCATCGATCCGGAGAATCCTCAGATCGATGGGCGCATTGACAAGGGAGGGGTGGATCGTGGCGTGTGCTTTATCAATGGGTGCTTGAGTACAGCAAGGGAGGGAAGGGGACAGTGCATTCTTGGTGCTGATGGCACAACAAAGAAGTAGTGATCCTGATCTTGTTTGCGTGTAGGAGGAAGTGTGTGTCCAGGCAGTAGATAAACATTGATGGGGAAAATGGCGGGAAGTCACAGAGGGTTTAGAACAATCTAAGGAGAAGTAACCAAAGTCAGTCATGGTGAGGGAAGGTGTGATAATATTTTGTAAACCTGCTCAAGTTGATCAGGTCCTAGTTATTATTATTAGAGAGGATGCTGTATTGGAAAGCAGTGAGCATTTTATATCCACTATCTCATTTACCATGCGAGTGGACCAACATCTTGAAGTACTAATGCCTTTGTAACGATACGCCACAGGTTAAATCTGCCCCCAAAAGTCAGAGAGTATGCACGATGCCAGGGTTTGTGATAAACTTTTTGCAGTACTTAATGAGTAGCTGTGTTGCTTTATCATATGACAAAGGAAGAGTCAAAAGTATGTATTATATGGATGCTGCTAACTCAATACATGGTTTGCACCTTGATCCAATCTTGAAGAATCACATGAATACGATGGCTGCATGGACAACTCATCAGTTAACACATTTCCCAGCTCACTCTCTGTGGGTAACAGTAGTAAGAATTGAAATTGTCACTGTAGCTTTTTCTTAGATAGGCCCTATTTTGCTAGCAATATGTGGTGGTGATAGATCCTCTGAACGTAAAGGAGCTCAACCGATATGTTAGCCATTATCATAGCTTAGTAGTTGGCAACTAATTACTTAATTTGTCTTTTCAGTGCTGGCATTTCATTGTTAAAGTGTGAATTTCCTTTGTTTTATTGAAGATAAAAGAGGGATGTAACTTTTATTATTACTTGGATATTAGCTATGCCGAACTTTTCTTAAAGGCAGCGGTCTGCTTTTATAGCGGGCTAGTGGGCTATTCACCAAAGATAACCACCTTCATGCATCTGAATCGGGACCAGCGAGCATTTCCCACGGTCTAACCCTGCCCCCTCAGGGATTCCCGAACAGTACCGGGTAAGAGAGAAGAATAGAGCAAGGTAGAAGAAGAGGAGAGGGAGGGGGGTCGGTGACATATTGAGATGGAGTGAGGAGGTGAGTTTGGGCGGGTAAGAGCAGAGTCTCCCCTCCCTCTCTCCCCTCCATGGGGGCAGTGTTGTGAATGAAAATAGGATTGACTACATGTCTCCAGCTTCTGCCTTGGACGCAGTCTACCCAAACTTGCCATTCGCAGGATGAAAGAGTGCAAATATGAATATGCATTTCCACAGAATGACATATTCTCGGCTCTAGCAGGATGGAGAGCGCCATATTTGTCTTTCTTGTAAGATTATTTTTTTCAAAATATAGTTATAGAAATTATGTATGAAGTGAGTGATTGTTAGTCTTTTGAGGACAATTCTCTGAAGATGTTCAGGGAGAACGAAGTCTGAAGTTTGAGACCAAGGGTACGGTCCATTTCATGAAGTTTCTCCAGGCCACAGGGTCCTCCTCTCTCTTGCCGTTTCCTTTTTATTCGGGTATTTGCTTTCCACAGATGGACTTAGAAAGTGAATAGATGTGGAAGGAAGCGAAGCATACCGAATATTCTTACCCCACTAGAATGTCGGGCATTTGATTCTCATTTTCCGCTCCTCGAAAAATATGGGTCTCTCCAACAAGTTTCGAGGTTTTCCACAGGCTCTCCTTGTATGTGGTGGCATGCTATTGACAGAGTAGTATCTGTGAAATTAGAATGTAGGCAACATATGGAATTTGCAGCGAGAAATGCTTCTTGTTAACATCAATCAGAGTTCAAATGAACCTAAAACCCCCATGCTGTTAAGATGAAAATGAACAGATTTTTTTTTTGAAGAATGGGATAATAGAAAACCAGAAGGAATAACCACTATACAAACTACAACAATTTCTGTTTCTCTTCTTTTTTAAGATTTTACCACAAGCTTTCTTTGAAACTTGTGTTTTTTCACACCTTGTGACACAAAGTCATGGTGCTCATTGTTTTGATGTGATTGTATTTTTCATATTCTTTAAAGAATAGAACACCCTGGCACTAGAAACTAGAAGTGTTCATAATGCTGTGGCTTAGTCCTCAGAAAGTGAAATATGTTTGCCATATTTGTGTAATGTATTTTGGAACCAGATTTGGTTGATTGTTAATTTTCCTATTTGCAGCTTCAATTATTTTTCTTGTAACCAACCTTGAAAGTAATTGGTAGTACATAAAAAAGTTTTTTTTTAATACAACTTGAAAAATGAGAAATGTAGTGAAATGTGCCTTCTGTCTGTGTTGTTATGTCTGCATTCAGTAACTGTATGTATCTCTTTCTCTTTCTTTCTCTCCTCAACTTCTCCCCTTAAAAAACAACAACAACAATCTTCCTTCAACCGCAAAGCTAGTTAGAACTGTGTAAGCACAATTTACAGTCAAAGGAGAATTTTTTCATACCAATTTCCTAACTAGTTTCAGTTGGTAGAGAAGTTCTGGATGATTTCATCCGTGGCTCTCTACTGATTTAATTCCTTTTTTTTTTTTTTTTTTTTTGGGGGGGGGGGGGGGGGTAAGGAGGGAATAGGAGAAAAGAAAAAATATAATTGTGCAAATACAAGAATAGGGACCCAGGCATTGTGTTGTGGCAGCCATCTGTGACTCGATGGTGCTATGGCATCCAAACCGTCATTGTTACCAGGCTTTGTTGTGATGAAAGGAGAGTCAAACTTGGACTTGTTCTCATGCACTGGAGAAAGCACTGAACCTCAACATGGTCCAAGCAGACTTTTAGTAGTGGCATATCGTACCTGTATCAAGCAGTCACTGTGGTGTAGTGTACGTAGTGGGTACAGAATTGGATGATGCACACTTGTTGATACTGCTTCTCAGCAGTGGCTCACTATGTAGCTATGGAGAGCTGACAGTGACATGGAAATACAAGAGCTCGGCATTGGTGGTGGCCCAGGGCCACCCAATATTGATTTAGGGCCACCAACCTTTCAAACATCATAGGACCTATCTTATGGGTGCCCGATTGGGCAACTAGGATTCAAAATTGATTGTTGTTTCCTTTCATTAAACACTACTAAAGTTCTTTTCAGGCCTACCCACACTTCAAATTTGATAGTGGCCCAAATAGGCCGTGAGAGAAAAACGTTAGTGTAGAGCCTTGGAAATATGTCCATAATATGTCACATGGAAATCTCGAACACTTAAAGCCGACCCCACCCCCACAAAAAGAACAAAAACAAAAACTATGTTGTATACAGTACTTCTTGGTAACCTTGTCTTTGCACTTTGTTTTTATGGCATTGCTCTCATTCAACACTCCAAAAATATATCCTCTTTAGTGTCCAAAGTTCGTTAGAACTGAACTTGGAGGGTACCTGTGCATGCCGATGAGATATCTGACAAACCAGACATGTGTAGGCACAGAATGTGGTTCATGCATAGGCTGAGTTCCTTTTGTGAAAGCCAGGTAGATTCACTGCTTTATTGGAAGACTCACGGAGGAGTATTGATTGTTGAAGTTCATTGTAAGTTGTTTACCATATTACTCACATTTTTTTTTCTTCCCTCACATCATGCGCAACACACATAATACACATGTATGCACAATCAACAACTGCACCTCACTGCTTTGGCTCTTGTGTCTGCCATGTCACATGACCTGATGAATGGAAAAGGAGGGAAAACTGGGAGACTTGCATACTTTCATGTAGTACTGAAAGCACTAAAATGTCTTCTTGTGAGCGTGACAAGGAGGATGTGAACAAAGGAAATTCAGATGTAAGAAGTGCTTTGCATTGAACTCGTATGAGACAAAAATGTGACTCCGGGGCTGTCATGCTTTCATGCTGTCTTTTTGACATATTCCTCTTTCTTTTTCTTTCTTTTTCTTTTTGGCAGTTGTATACCTCTTGGTAATCTCTTGCGAATCTTCTCTGTTTTTCGGCATGATACGATAAGTTAGAAAACATCAGAGTTTGCATGAATTATATAAGATGGAATCCTGCTATATGTCAAAGTCCATCGAGAGAGCGTACCAGTGGATGCCAAAAGAGTCATAAGGGAGTCAAGATATGATATCATAATCACTTTTTTTTTTCCAGTTCTTAGCCTAGGCCAGCATTTTTGGTCAGGTGTTAGGGGCTTTTCATTAGGCTTTTGGGATGATGGTGTGTTTGTTTGTGCATCTGTTCTTCTTCTAACCCCCCCCCCCCCCCCATCCTCCTCCTCCTTCCTCGAAAGACCTTTTACCCTCTGGAAGATAATGATGTCTGCAGACTTGCCAGTTTGAGTTCCACGGAGAAAAAACGTGGCGAGTGTGTCTGATCACACTCCTGGCAACATCTCATCACAGATAGACTCCAGCATTAAACCAGCTGTAGCCATCACCTCTTGAACCCCTGCCAACTCCTATTCCATACATCTTTCACAGAACATCAGTGCCCTTGCCCCCCCCCCCCCCTTATAATTTTGTTTATCATTTCTGCCGTTATAATACTATATAAAAAAAAATTTCCTTCCCGTCATGCTGTATGAGTGAGTGTGTTAATCATTAAGTCTTGAGGACTCATCTCCAGATGCGTCCCTATGCCATGCAAGTGGCAGGGAGAGGGGAACAGGTGATAGTGGCTTAAAGCCGCTGCCCATTTCTTCCAGATCCTATTGTGGACCATGTGGGCACTGAGAGTGTAGTGTGTATCCCACATGGCTGTATGCCAGTAAACAAGCAGGATGTTTTCCTTCTTGAAGAAGTGGAAAGGAGGCCAATGCAGTATTAATTTGACTGCAACCCCCCCCCTTCCAAATCACCATGTTTAGTCCTTGCTCCATAAGCATATCTTGGTGCACTTCTTTGATGTTGTGTTGACTGCGATAAATATGATGATTACTATAACAGTTCCGTTTATCGTTTGCTTGCCTTTTTTTAATCGCTTGGAATGAGAGGTGAATACTATAGCATCATCTTGAAGTGGCCACGGATATACATTTCAAGGAATGAATGGTAGTATAGCCCCTTGTTAATGTTAGCACACCATCCCAATTTATACACTCATGCACCTGAAAGTGAACATTTGTAACTGTCTAATAAGTCAACAACCATCAGGTTTAGCAGATAAAAGGATGTAACAGAGATCTTTGATTCACTTCAAAAGTGTTTTATATATCGAGTAAATGTAAGGTTGTAGGCCTAATACCCTAATATCTTATGTGATTTTTTGACAATATGATATTTCATTATAAATCTATTATGAAACATTCATGCTGAGGTATAGGTTATTGGGTTTAGGACAAGTCCTATTTGAGGGTGAAAATTCTGCTCAATACTAATGGTCAAGAGGTGAAAACCTGCTGTTTTCTTAACCTACAATTATATTCGTGAACAGAGAAATGGCCACTGGTCATACCTGGTGTAACCTCAGTTCTCCCCCCCCCCCCCCTTGTACAAAATGGCATCATATTATAGCCTGATTAAACTTGGTGCTAATTGAATCCTGATAGCTGGTGATTCGTTTCTCAGGGGGGTAAGTTGACCTCAGAGGGGTCACACTTGCCGCACGACCTCAGCAGGTTGAGCAAACACCTTCCCTCTTGAATACAAACTGAGCAACCTGTTGGGGGCCCCTGTGTTCACACAGCCACCAGATGACCATGATTTTCCATTCCTTGGAGGTGCTCAAAAACCTGTAGATCTGTGAACCTTTGCTCTTTATACTGATATATATATTTTTTTATTTTTTTTTTTTTTTTTTGCAGTTCTATGGAAGGTGATGATCAAAGAAAACTACAGTTATATGTACCTGCTGATGTGATTTGTTGTTGTTGTTATTGTTTACACTTGCACATCCTACTGAAGTCAGTACTCACATATTTCTAGTTTCCCTCAACAGCAGGAAATAAAGAATATTAGGTTGAAGTTTATGATACTCTTTGCAATTTTTGTGGAATGGTAGTCATCTTTGCTGATAGATATAATTTTCTCTTGTGAATTTACCTTTCCTGATATTACTCTTTATATCCTGCTGTTCATATATCATTATTCATCTACGCTGATCACATTACATATCTTGGTATTCCTCATTACTTGATGTTCCTTCTCAGCACAGTTCCTTCCTCCACTGTTCTCAAATCATCTTCCTCTCTTCAATGTATATATTCCTATGTTTCTCTTCTCCACTTGCTGTGGATCATCCTCATCCCCCTGTGTCTGAACACCACCCCGCACTCCCTTCACCCCCACTCACCCAGCAGGGCTATTGAGTTACCATCACGCCTTTCATGGGCCCAAGTGTGCCCGCAGGAAATCAAGAAGTTTGCCAACTGGAAAAGAAAACAGGACAGCTTATAGAAACTTCATGGGGGTAGAATAGACAGTTTCTATGGGCGGCTGCATGAGCAAAAAAAAAAATTTCGTTCAGTGACTATGGAGTTGCACCGACAGGTCAAATTGCGATGCTGTCACCCGTTTCCACCTCTTGTATGAAGAAAGAAAGGAAAAAGAAATACTTCCACTGTCCTGTGCTGAAATGTGTTATCACTGCAATACTGTATTTATTCCATGTGTGGGTACATGCTCTCTTTGTTAGTTAGGGTATATTAGAAAGCAGAGCTTGACGCAAAGTACTCGTAACGAGAAATACTGCTAGCATTGAATACACTGATAACTATGAAGACTTATTTGTGCACCAGTGTATAAAGTCAGTGATTTTTACGGATTTTGAAATTTTAGAACAGTCAAGTTTGGAATTGCTCAAATTCATATTTATTATTACTGCTTGTGACATAGGAGAAATTGTTTATCATGAATTTGTGTAGGAGCACTGTTTGTTATGAATCTGTGCATGATAAGTACCCTCAGGAAGCCAAATGTTTGTAAATGTTCTCCCTTTATCTGAACTGAGAAAAGTTTGAATCATTTGCAAATGTACAAGAGAGAATACATCAGATGCTCTGATGAACCCACAACAGTACATTTCTTGGAAAAAAGGATGAGCTTTCTTGGAAAGTTCCCCTCCCCCCCCCCCCCCCCCCCCCCAGGGTCTTCAAAAAATTGCATGTAGCTTGTGGCCTAGTGCAAGGTCACACTATAGAACAATGGTTGGGAAAATGAGGATTTTAAACTGTACTTATGAAGATGAGTCAGAAGGTTCAGAAATTTGGCAAGTTTTGTAGCTCACTCGATGGGCAATTATCTCACAGACCTGGGGGGTACTCCTGTGTGTGTGAACAGTGTCGAGAAGGTCATAACAGTGCGTTTGCACTTTTTTGGCAGTGGAATAGCCTTGTTTACCAATTATGCTATTAAAAGTGCAAAATGTCTTTTGCAGGCAACTGGGACTGTTTTGCTGAGTGGGGGAATGTGCTCAATTAATTATGTTCAATTACTCTCATCACCTTCAGCAACAGGTCACATCAGTTACATTACTGGTATCTGGAACGGAACAGTCGCCCATCAAAGGTCTTCTTTGAATCTTATTGTTTTTTGTTTTTTATTTTATTCTAGGTGTAAGAGAAGTTTTACTAATCACCCTATTCTGCATGTTATTTCATATCTCGCCTCTGTGGAGAAGTCTCTCAAAAGTGAAAGCTTTAATTCACTGACAATTAACAGCAGCTTTTTTTCTAATCATGACGAAATATGTGAAGGTCCACGGTGTAATTGGGTATTTAGTGCCCTAAAAAAAAATGAAATAAGAAGAAAGAAAGAAGAGTGTATTGATAAAAATGGATGGTGTCTTTTTACTAATCTTTAAATGCATTGTGTTTGCAATGCATACTTTGGAGATTAATTTTGGAAAAGTGAAGGATATCCATGTTTGCTTCCTAACCAAATCGAGGGGCACTGTGAAAAATACCAAAGTGTACAGTAGTTGACTGTGATGCCAGAATAAGGATATACCTGTAGACTGCTTTCCACTCGGTCGCCTTCAGCCCCTTCTGTGAACTTTTATGCTTTACCTACCCCCACCCACTCCACTACACTCACTCTCAGGGACCTACCGGTCAACCTCATTTTGCTGGCCATAATCATGTCCAAATGAATTAGGCTATGAGAAGAAACACCCCAAACACAGTAATTTTAGTACAAGAGAACCTCGTAATTTACAAGGGCCTAAAAACCATGACTAGTTACTTGTTGTACTGTATACGCATATATTTCGCATGTCTAAATTTTCGCGAATCGGGGATTCCCGACAGTTTCGCGAGTGGTTAAATTCGCGATCGTGGAGTCCTGTACTGAACAGAGAAATGTACACGCGATCAGAGTCAATATTTTCGCGTGTCTTTAATTTCACGAATAGCACCCGACTCGTGAAATTTGCGAAAATAAAAACCTTGCAAAATATTCGGCATATACAGTATTAGGTTTCTCACTATATCAGGGTACAAATATGGAGAAACAAAAGAGTTGGGACCTTGTTATCTACAAATGTATTAAGAGGATTTTATCATATCAACCTCTTTAGAACGAGGTTCCACTGTGCAGGGTAGGCAGGCCATTACAGAAAATATTCCTCCCAATTGCATGGATAGCCATTTTAGAAGGACAAGTTCACCCAAATATACGTATGGATTGACTGAATACGGCAATATTAGTAGAACACATTGATCAGTGAAAGTTTGAGGAAAATCAGACAATCCAAGGGTATGACTTCATGTGTGAACAACGATATAAAGAAAATATAAAGGGTATTCCACAAAAACTCATTTTTCATGAAAATTACACATCTGATCAACTTGATACTGACATATGTTAAGGGTAGCAATTATTCCCCCTGCTTTCTGAAAGCGTTTAGTCAGGTGCTCTTTCATTATTCTAGAAAAGTGAATTTTTGTGGAATTCCCTTTATATTTTCTTTATATTGTTGTCCACACATGACCTCATAACTTCTAGTAGTCTCCTCATGCAGCGGTTCCAACACCAAAACTTTAAAAATTCATAACTTCTGCATCAATTGTCCGATTTTCCTCAAACTTTCATTGATGTGTTCTACTAATGTTGCTGTTGTCACTCAATCCACATTTCTTTTTGGGGTTTGGGTTTCCATTAGAGGATCACAAGCATCCATAGCAAACTGGCAGGCAAACATGTGAAACTAGTGATGTCATACTGTTTACTATGTTATTAATTTCCTTAAAGGACAAGTTTACCTTAATGTATGTGTGGATTGAGTGAATACAGCAATATTAGTAGAACGCTCAGTGAATGTTTGAGGAAAATTTGACAGTCTGTTCAAAAGTTATGAATTTTTGAAGTTTCTGTGCCGCCATCGCTGGATGCAAAGACTATTACAGCTTGTGATGTCACATGCATAGAACAATATAAAGAAAAAAATACACATTTAGTGATTGATTATTGATGTATGTTAAGGGTAATATTATTCTCCTTCTTCCTGAAAGAGGCAAGTTAAGTGCTCTTTGCAAGAAAAGTGAAATATGTTGAATTTTCTTCTTACTATTTTCATAATATCGTTCTAGGTATGTGGAATCATAAACTGTATTAGTCTTTTCATCCAGCAATGGCAGCACTGAAACTTTACAGATTCCTAACTTTTGAACTGCTTGTATGGATTTCCTCAAACTTTCACTAATATTGCTACAGTCACTCAATTTACACATATATCCAGGTGAATTTGTCCTTTAATGTATTTTTTAGAAGGTTTTTGTCCTCTGAGTCTGGAGGCTCAGCCTAAGTTGTAGTGCAGCCTGGCCATGACCCTTTGCAGAGTAGTATTATAGAATATGGAGAGCCAGAAATTGACCCGTGAAATACTGGTACCTCCTCTGCCAGCCTCTCTGCCTCTTGGAATAGTCTTCTTTTTTTTTTTTTCTTTTTTTCATGACTGACTTCTGTGGCATCTCTTAATCAAGTTTGAACTCATGCACATGAAATGAAAGTGAGTAAAAGTCAATTGTAACTTGACTCATCTGTGACAGTCCATACATGTATCTTTACTTGTTGATTACGTCGTGTATGTAGTGAGTCTAAATTTTTGCTGACTTTCCAACATCGTGAGTGGTTAAATTGCGATCTTAGAATACAGCATTATCTTTACACCTTGTTCGTGTACTGTGTTCTGCGTAATAGTACATGTATGTGCGCACGTCATATTCATGTCAAGATCAGAGTGTATATTCTCTTGTGCTCATGAGTTCGTGAATAGCACTCGGCATGTGAAAAACATGAGAATAAAAACCTGCAGAATATAATGGCATATCCAGTATTCTTGGCAACTAGTGGGCACCGGAGAGGGCTAAAAGGTAAGGCACTGTCATGCCACACCAGAGGCGAACTTGACCGTTTGCCCGATGTGTGGGTTTCTGTAGGCAGGATTCCCCTGTTGATCATCCCAGCCACCCTGGTTTATGTTCATCATTGAGCTGTTTTCCTTCAGTCTCGTGTCCTTGGTCATGTGCCAGAGGGACATAGAACAGACCTCTCTGTTTACTTGTCAGCTGAATGTAAAAAGAGCAATTGAGGGGGACGACGTGCAGAGACCATGTGTTAGCATCATCATTGCTTGTTTTGCACACCACACAATTTCTACACGGAGATACCAGTAACAGTCTGTCTCCTCTTGAACAGCACAGGTGCCCAGATATTTGCATTCCCTTCGGAAGCTAGACGTACTTTTTACTTCTTTCTTTCTTTTCTTGTTTCATGGGGACAGTTTCCACAAAGATGAGAGAGAGGTCAGGAAGAGAGAGTACCTGAACCAGAAATATGCCTCCCGGAACTATTTTTCCTGGATTGGGGAAAAGACGTTCCTCCACTTGCCGGCCTCTGGCCTATGTTTCAGACCCTACTGTGCTCTTGCGTCAACTCATTGATTGAAGTAGTCACAGACATACAGAGATGAAGTGAATGCAACCTTGGTTTTCAGTTGCCTGGCATTCCTCTTGTTTCTGTTAGTTGATTCAGATCAAAGGGAAAGGTTTTGAGAGAGGCTACTTGCGTTGGAAAAATCGGGTGATGAGATCAGAACAGTGTGGGGAGTCTGGAACCCACACTAGCTCTGGCACCTTTCTGCCTCTGTGGGGTAGCCCTCTATAAACAAGCTCATGCAACCTCATTGCTTATGCGCACCTGTCAGGCGCACGACCAAGAGCCACATTGCCATTGGCCAATAGAGTTAGCATCATGCATTATTCATTTGTTAGCTTTGTTCAGCTCACTGATTTTATGTCTTCTTCTCTCCCTTTCTTTCTCTCCTTTGTGTGCATGTCTTTATATTAGTGCATGTGTATGTGTGTGTATCTCTCTCCCTCTCTCTCCCCCCTGTGAATGTCCTTATTTCCCACTCTGCTCCCTCCTACTTATCAAGGTTTGTGTGTGTGTGTGTGTGTGTGTGTGTGTGTGTGTGTGTGTATGTGTGTATGTGTGTGTGTGTGTGAGACATCATGCCTGCATTAGTTTGTGTTCCCCCTATCTCTTGTAGGCAAGGGTATTGGAATGTGAAGGTAAAGTTTAGGAGCACAGTGGCACCTGCTCTCAGCTGCCAACAATTTGGGAAGTGGTCTGGGGGTCGGAGGTCGGGCTGTTTAAACCCAAACTTAGGACTTTGTGTGCGTACCCACACGGTGTGTCTCTCTTGCAGTATGGCTTGGGTTTGGGTTTCTTTTTGTGTGATGGAAGCCGTTATTTTTGAGCTGGGATGGGGAATTTCAAACACTAGTTCAAGGCATTGTTAGGTGGAAATTGCTGTATGCACATGGGGCCCATGTTTCTTTCAGTCTGGTTAGGAGCTAGAGAAACCAAGGGTAGATAGGCAAGAGAAATGATACAGTACTTTATGCATGCTGTTTTGATGGAAGCAGAACACATGCAGCATTGTCTTGGAGAAATGCAAGATGCAGTCTTGCTCAGAGATTGCGCCTGCATCATTTTGATTTTGTGGATATTTAAAGATCAAAAACAACATTGTAGAAACTTTGCGAAGGACTCTATTTGCCAACATGTGTACTTTCATAGGATGTAGATTTACAAGAATAATGTGATTGCAATTTTTAGTCATGGGGGAAGGAAGCTATGTTGTTAGTTTGATGAACAATCTTTAAGTTCCACATACAAGAATTGTAGTTTGTTTGTTTTTTAATCTAAACCTCACTGCCTTTATGGTAGAGATTAAATCATATCTAGAAAATTGATGTATTGCTCATTCAGTTTTTAAAATTTCAAATTTAGAAGCAAGTTCTAATGGACAACAAAGGGGAATAATGTAATATCCATACTGTGTTGGCTTGTTTCTTAAAACTCGTCAAGGACTTTGACACACCTCTAATCTATCACACAATCTTCAGATATGAGCTGCGTCTATATAGGCCTGATACTAAATATTTGAACTGCAAGACAAGCCAAAAACTCCCACAGCATTCTAGCTTTCCAAATCTCCTGCAATTTCCTAGCATCATTTCTTGATTTTGTCCATGAAGTTTTGCCAGCTGGCTTGTGCATGATGCTGAACAGGTAGATGGAAACCAGCCTGGACCACCAGGCATAGGCCTCTGATGAGGGGGTTGGAGTATGCACCCCATCAGTGGACACTGGGCAAACAAGACAGAAAACTGGGCGTCCCTGTATGAAGCGTGGAGCTGTGCACTATTTGCACAGAGCATCAAAGGGGTGATATGCTTGCTTCTTCGTGTTGTCTTTTGGAAGGAGCCCCCTATGCCACTATTTGCTCAGTTCTCTCCATCACAATAGTCTCATGTATGCGTTTAAGGTACTGGCTGTGTGAGGAAGGAGGAAAAGGAATATAGCACCCCTTTACTCCCTTCCCATAAAGACTTCGGTGTGCTCTTGTCTTTGCCAGATGTGGAGCAATTTGTTTGTTTTTTATTTGTTTATTTATCAGACTGGTGCTGTAAGACATACACGTATCTACGTCATCTTGCTTTATTCATAAAATATGTACCTATCCATTTACCATTTACCATTCTGATTCTAAGTCAGAATCCAAGTGGTGAATGAGTATGGAAGCAAAGCTCACTTGTAGCTAAAATGTTAGATACCAAACATACATTTTGCCTCCCAAGTCCTGTTTTATCAGTGAAATGTGATTTCATGCTCCCAAAGTCTGATTGAACTGGTATACACAAAAGACACAGCACTGAAATTGTTCTCATAAATAGGGGAAAGAGGAATTCATGACTGACTGGGTTAGAACTGTTGGGAAAGCTGGTATACAGATACATGTGCCGAGAATCCCACAATGACGACGTTCGTCCAATTTGAGTTGTCCCAATAACTCATCAGTGGGCAAGTTGTTTCAGAGCATCATGAAGTTAATCTATTTACCTGCACTACTGTATGGATGGATCACATATTGTGGTTGGAATTTGATGATTTTCGGGTGGGTTTTCATGGATCATTTTTATCTGAAAAAAGATTTATGAAAATAAAAACAAACAAATACCTCAGAGTATTGCCTTCCAATTTTTCATGTAAGTTCCCATAATTTGAGGGGAAAGCAACGCAGAAATCATTCAAAATGACATATTTTCCTCTCTTCTCAGTTGAAGGTTAGAGAAAATCTGTTGTTTAGTGCTGCACTAGATGATATTGATTTTTGCAGTGAATGCTTCCAAAGGAGATGATGGATAAGATCACTCATAATAAGTGATAGATGGTACTGATGGCACATATAGAGAAGACATTGGAGTTTAGAAAATACCTTTCAAATTGAGGCAGTGAATTAATTGAGTTGAATTTGCATGTTGACACACACAGAAAAGGATTTTTTTTTTTTTTTGGGGGGGGGGGGGGCATGGAGAGAGAATAAAGCTGTTTTGTTTCCATGAGACTTTAGCTCTATTGTCCAGCATTGCCTGCCAGTGTGTAGATGCTGGAGATGCAGATCGTATTCTCATCATTGAGAGAGCATAATACTCCAGCTGTGATTGTCTGTCTGTCTGTCTGTCTGTCTGTCTGTACATCCATCTGTCCATCCATCCATCCATCTTACTGTCCAGTTTGTCATCTGTATTCTTTCTGTCCCAGCTACAACTTGTATGCAGGTCGTGTCTTTATTTACTCTGATGAGTTCTGTTGATCAAGAAATGGAAATTTAGGATCTTTCCTTTCAGTGATCTGCACTCTGCGAATGTCTGTGATCAAAATGCTACTGCTGTGGCAACAATAGTACAAATTCTACTGTTCGCTCACATTCAGACAAAACCTCAGTGAAAATGAAAATGAAAGTTTTAAAAGCAAATATAATGGCTTTATTTTGTTTTAAAAAGATGGGATTATGTAATTGCTGTATATCTCTGATCATTGCATGTATGCATACTAAAAATGATACAAAGTAAATGTTAAGATAGTGTATAGACTTTCGGAAACTGGAAGAAAAAAACAATGTCAAGCAATTTGAATCTGGATACATTGACATAGTTTTCCCATTGCATACTTGTATACAATTTTGCAATATGATTTTGATCCATACTGAAGGGATGAAAAATTCTGCAGTACATGTTTGATGGTTTTGCTCAGTTTATATGAGTCATGACATTCATTGTTTCAGTAATTGAAATTGTGAGTATGTCAATGAATAAATGAACCAATATTTATGCTGAATGGCAATTCATTTATCAATCAAATTAATTCTGAGTGATTTGAACCATCTAAATTTTATAAAATCCCTTTGCAATATAGCTAAAACTGTTCATTATTTTACCATCTCTTTCCAGGTGCGACGAATCTCGTATTGGTGACCGGTGCCAGTACGACAACCCCTGTGACCCCAACGGCTGCTTGAACGGCGGCACGTGCCAAGTGGAATGGGAGGCGGACGGCTCAGCGCCAGGCTTCTCATGCGCCTGCCCACTGGGCTTCCAAAACAGCCTCTGTGAGGGGGTGCAGCCAAGCATATGCACCCGCGAGCAGCCCTGCCAACACGGCGGAACGTGTCGTCTAACCACGTCACTGGAGGACTACGAGTGCCAGTGCACTCCATCCAAGACTGGTAAGACTTGAAGATGTTTTGCATCATTGCAGATTTTGAAAGAAATAGTAGAGACTTTTTTGATTTCAAGTCCTGGACATGGACGGCGAGGTAATGACGTTTACGTATGCTTCAGGTTCTCTAGCACGTCCAATGTCGGAATCGAGAACGCGTCTTCTTAAGATTTCACGTCCTCCTAGATTCAGGATGGGAATGATGTCATCACTTGGCGCGCAAATTTCCAGCCCCTTTGGAGGGGGCGGGGCCATGACATCATAAAAGTATGTTGTGAATGGAGTGCACTGAAAATTGAAATGGGTGATAAAACTGCGGTCATATCGAATGGGCTACAGCCATTTTGAACCACTTTAGTACGAGAACGGCATCAACGTCCACACAATTGAAAAGCCCCATGTAACTCCATTGAAACACAAGAAGCCGAGAAATGTTCACTGATTCTGGAGTCAGTTAATGGCTATCATAACGTCCAGATAACGGAATTGATTCTTGTCTTGGGAGGCAAGATTTGTGCTTTGTCAGAATCATCTAGCAGACTATAAATGTACAGTACATGCATGTACATTGTATTTGTCTCTTTTCTTTGTGTGTTTGTGTGTGATGCAGGTGTTAACTGTACAGAGGACAACTACTGTTACAGCAATCCTTGTCAAAATGGAGCCGTGTGCATATCCTCCAGCACTGGCTACACCTGCAATTGCGCTGAAGGTGAGTTTTAACTAGGCAGTCTTGAAATCAGTTGGCCACATTTAGAATTACCTGAAATTTGGTGCCGTTATGTAGGCAACTTTTTTTCCTTTTCTTGATATTTGTTTGTTTGTTTGTTTGTTTGTTTGTTTGAATACCCTTATAGAGCGTGCATTTTTGACACGTGCTCAGGATCATTACATACATTTGGAGTGAGCTAGACGATATACCCAGGAGAAGTTTTGAGTAATAATTGATGTGATAATCATTGTGGGATGGTGGTGTAAATGAATAGGAGCTAGGTACCACATTGCTGACAACATTACAAGTACATCCTTTAAAGCTTATTTTGAATAAATCATGTTCTGTATATGCTTCATATCACCAAGGGATATTAAGAATGGCTATGAATGTGTATGCATGCCCTCAATATTTTGGCCCCCTTTTTAAGTGCTCATCAATCCCTAATTTCCGGCCTCTCTTGTTGTGGTAGGTTTTGAGGGTGCAACCTGTACTGAGGACATCGATGAGTGCACGCGGCCAGGCGAGGCAGTCTGCTCCAATGGCGGCACCTGTGTGAACCAGTATGGGGGCTTTCGGTGCCTCTGCACACAGGCCTTTCAAGGGCCCCAGTGCCGCTCGCCGTTTCTGCCCTGCGTGCACGACCCCTGTCTGAATGGGGGAGAGTGCATTTCTACGGGACCGTACACGAGAAGGTGTGACTGCCCTGAAGGTAAGTTCAGTTTTAGGAATGATGCACCCAGATTTTTGGGTCTCTTCTGGCTATCTTCTCGCGGATCCTTACAACTGTGTCAGAATGCTGCAGTAAAAAGATAAATTTTCATGTATTTCCCATGAACAGAAGCTTGTGCAAAAATAAAAGCAAATTTTACTCCTTAGATATTACACTATTTAGTGTTTTGAATATATGCGGAATTAAACATGCATGTTTATCTTTCCCAGCCATCCACTTTTGCATTAGTACTTACAAGCCTCTTTTTGCATATCAGAATTGTTTGCAACCAAAGTGAGCATTCTACTATTTGTCATATATCCATTTTCCAAATCTCCTGTTATGCTACATGAGTGGAGTTATATGAGTAATGAAATAAAAAAGTAGTTGCCAGAATTGAATATGAAGGTAGGGTCAACTGCATAATTGCAACTCCAGTTGATGTAATATATGAAGTTATGTTGATACCAAGGTATAATCTCAAATCTGGAATATGATGCTTAAAATAATTTCCGATGACTTCCATTGATATTGAGCAAAAAAGAGCTTGCAGTGAAAGATGCATGTACATGTATACCACTTGAAAACGGTGTCTTCACCTAGCAGCTTGAGTACCACTGACTGTATCCCCACCCATCTGATTACGTGTAGGGTTCAGTGGTTCGGCCTGTGAAAACAACCTCAATGACTGTACGCAACATGGATGTCTTCATGGTGGAGTCTGTATAGATGGCGTCAATGAATACACCTGCGACTGCCCCGATGAATACACGGGTAAGCTTCATATCTTTGAATGTTCCCGTGAAGTGAAGAGAAGAATGTAGTAAATCTTTATTTAGGTTATAAATATGTATACAGAAGAAGCCCTTGTTCAGATGTCACTTGCCTCATAAGGTTCAAGCAATCCACATAGCTTATAAATTTCCATTCTGAGTAACCTCATTTCTCTTAAGATGGTTTCGCTGCAGATTGTCCCTAAAAAGCCACTAGAATGTATACTTCAGAGAAATCACGTGCAAGAGAGAAAAAAAAAATCAGATCTTGTTTTCTTTTCATGAAGCGAAACCAGACACTGGATGACATCTGTCCGCATGGTTTTGATGACTATATTTTAGGCTCCCCATCACTAATACATCACTGACAGAAGAGCTTATGAAACTTAAAAGAATGGAGCTATTCAAACACAGCCATGACTATGTAGGCATGCTTTAGTGTCATTCAACTCAAGTAGTTTCTGTGGGATTTCATATCAATTTTTCACATTAGAAATGCATGGAAGTTTGGCCAAATTTTCTATTCAAAGGAGTGTGTCATAGACAGTGTCATTGGAAGTATGTTGGTGTCGTGGAAACTAACATGAGTTTGGCTTCCTCATGTCCCCTCCAATCACCTCTAGGAATGTACTGTGAGGAGGACGTGGACGAGTGCAACACCCCACTCAACCCCTGTGCCAACGGAGCAACCTGTCAGAACCTGCCGGGGAACTTCACCTGCCTGTGCGTGCAGGGCTGGACGGGCCGCTACTGCGACGTCAACGAGGACGACTGCGACCCAAACCCGTGCTTCAGCGGGGCGACCTGCGTGGACGGGATTTCACGGTTCACCTGCCAGTGCCCCCCAGGGGTGACAGGTTGGTCCAAGTGCCTCCTCGAAGTAATCTCGTCATTAGACAGTTAACGAATGCGATTTGATAGAGCAGTGTACATAGCGTTAGATTACAGGCCCCCGGAAACTGATGAAAAGTGGCTGATAATTGCCAGAGTTCAATTCTGAATTAACTGAGCACTCTTAGGCAGTCATTAAAGAACTTTGTATGAAGTAATTTAAATCAAGCTTCTGGACCGATGAAGATGCACTGGTTGATTAGATTGGACTTTGGCATTATACGGAGTTCAAGGGCCTAGCCAATATTTGATTTATCGCTGATTTTGCTGTAGCAAAATAACAAAACTAAAACCCTGAGTCAAACATAGAGCATTGATATAGTGATAAACAGCTTAGAACTATATGGATTTTACCCAAAAAAAAATATTGTGAAAGTGATAACAGAAACGAGACACCACAAAGTATTGGTCAAGGGGTGTGGGTTGATGCCGTATTTCAAATCAAGTTCTTACATACATTGGTGTTGATTGACTCCCAGGTCTCCTGTGCCACTTACTCGATGGCTGTGCCAGCAACCCTTGCCATGCCACCGCTGAGTGTCACACCATCAGGATAGATGGAGGCTACGAGTGTGACTGTGCAGCGGGGTACACGGGACACAACTGCTCAGAGGACATTAATGAGTGCGAAAGTGAGTACCACTGGAAGAAATAAATGTAATGAATCATTGTAAATCTCCTAGTTTCTTTTTTTTTTCTTCTTCTTTGGTTTCTTTGCCACATCATTGATGGAAGACAGAGGGCTAAAAAAAGATATGTTTGACTTGGTCTGTGGCTTTAACTTGGAGCTTTTCCTAATGTTTTTTCCTGTGTAATCGAGCAATTTGGCAAAGTGTAACTGGATCAAACTTATAATTATCCACATCAAACAGCTCCACAGGGTGTCTGCATGAGAGGGACTTGTGTGAACTTGGAAGGGGGCTTTGAGTGTCAGTGCCCGTCGGGAATCACCGGGGAACGCTGCGAGAACGACATCGACGAATGCCAAGATGATCCGTGCGACAATGGCGGGACGTGCTTCAACAGAGTCGGGAGCTTCGTCTGCGTCTGTTTGCTGGGTGAGTGAAAGCCTCTCTGGTTTAGTTGTGGCAAAGCGGGCATGTTTTGAATTCTGCAAATCTGACAAGGGCATGTTTAACATGAGATTCCTCCCTCTCACCACACACAACCCCACCTCCCCTCCCCTTCCCCCCCCCCCCAAAAAAAAAAGACCCATCAAGTTTGATGCACTGAGAATATTAATGTGTGTTAAGTTTACTGCAAGATTTCAGTATGCATGCAGTTTTTGTCAATAACGAATCACTGACTGGAATTCACGAAGGTATATTGAATCTAGCTAGTCCATGGATCATCCATAAATGCATGTGATGTGCCACATACCCTGACAGGCAGTCGACAATGAAATCATGCTGAAATATTGACATACGAGGCACTTTGGGCTTTTTGACTGTGTCTTAAAAGTTGAATTTGATTTGAACTTCCTTGGTGTATTCAGGTCATTGTGTCTGCATACGTTTGTGTAGTAATTGCTGTATGAGAAGATCTGAAAGCTATTAAAGAAGGCTAACAAACTTTTGTTTGCGACATTTTCAGCGTACACCGGGAACAGCTGTGAGATAGAGGTGAACGAGTGCAACTCCAACCCTTGCCAGAACGGCGCGACCTGCCATGACCAGATCGGCCAGTACATGTGCGAGTGCCCCCTGGGATACAGCGGGAGGCGCTGCGAGACTGAGACGGACGAATGTGCTTCTGCGCCCTGCCACAACGGAGCCATCTGTCTGGACGGCATAAACGAGTATTCGTGCCTCTGTGAAGATGGTGGGTGAATCCTTAAGAGACTGCATCGTAGGCCTATAGATCATTACTCAGCAACAGCAGCTATATATCTGCATTTTACTCACTACATAGGGGATCACATCATGATGCAATGCCTCATTTAAAACTGTATATGTTTTGACTGTCATTTTACTGATAGTTCTGATCATTTGTTTGCCATGGAATAGGGTACATATGCCAAATGTGAATTCAAAAGTAACTTATTATAAGAAGACAAGTATGACTTACATTTAATGATTTTAAGGTTCTTTCTCGTAAAGATAACATTATATGAGATTCTCAGGACACCCAAATGGATGCATGACCAATTGTTTCCTACCATTCTTACGCTGTAGGTTTTACTGGCTTAAGCTGCGATAGAGACATTGATGACTGCGAGAATTCAGCCTGTGTGTATGGCAATTGTGTGGATGAGGTGAATGGGTACCGGTGTGAGTGCCACACAGGCTTTGGGGGCGTCAACTGCGACCAGGACGTGGACGAGTGTGCGCCCCAGCCCTGCATGTACAATGGCACCTGCCTCGACTTGGTTGGAAAGTACGAGTGCCAGTGCCGCGCAGGAACCTCAGGTACGTCGCAACTCCTATTTAGTTTAGGGCAGATTGTCCTTCAAGTGGTTGATGCATAACTACCTGAGCTTTCTTCTGCCATAATGATAATTAAGAGGCCTTTTCTTTGCGCTGTAGTGATATCTAAAAAGTCAATCTTTACATGTTACCATGCAGCAAATGCATTGAATGATATTGCCTCAGGGATTATGTCATATGGAGATGGGCTATCATTCAAAGAGGAAATCTTTTTCTTGCTCTTTCTCCTGCAGGTGAAAACTGTGAGATAAATGCCAATGAGTGCGCCTCCAATCCCTGCTCCAATGGGGCGACGTGTGTGGACCAAGTGAACGGGTATCATTGTCAGTGCAGAGGTGGCTACGATGGGGAACACTGTGACAACAATATCAACGAATGTGCCAGCGAGCCATGTTTCAACGGTGGCTTGTGTATTGATGGCATTGACGGGTTCAGCTGCGACTGTCCAGAAGGATACTACGACCTCTTCTGTAAGTCAGACATCTACGAGTGCTCCAGCTTGCCTTGCGAGAATGGTGGCACGTGCCGTGACGGAGTGAATGAGTACACTTGCGACTGCAGTGCGGGATATACGGGCAGCCAGTGCGAAGTGGACATTGACGAGTGCGCATCCAATCCGTGTCAGCATGGCGGCCAGTGCACCAGCGATATAGATTTCTTCAGCTGCGCCTGCCAATCCGGCTATGCCGGCCTTACGTGTGAGGTTAACGTTGACGACTGCGCCAGCGATCCATGCATGAATGGTGGCATTTGCATCGATGGAGTGAACAACTTCACGTGCATCTGCACAGGATGGTACGATGGACGCACCTGCGAGGAGCAGATTTCACCGTGCGAGGATCACCAGTGCCGGAACGGGGCAACCTGTCGTGCAAATCCTTCTGCAGTGGGATTTGGCGGTGATCTGGATTACACCTGCCTCTGCACATTAGGATTTCAAGGTGAGCTATGAATGTTTTCTTCTGATTGGTTTGACAAAAGACCAATGCCTTTCCTAGTTTTGTTGTTTCTGTTTTGTTTTTTATGGAAGATTCTCATTGCTTGAGCTGGCAGCCCACAGCTTAGCAGAGTCAAATGAAAATATCCTGTTCTAGGACATTGGTCTCACTCTTGAATTTAAGTCCTATCAGTAGTTCTGTGGCTCGCTGTCTTTACCTTCCCCAATGAGTTTTGCCACTGAATATCTGTACAATAGCTTAGTTATGGAAACTGATTTTCTTTCTCTTTTCGCTGCGTGACTGCAGAATGTTAGCTTGTTGAGGATGTGGGCTTATATTGCTACAACATGCACTTCCCGTAGACACCTGCCCTAATATACTTGGGATTTTGCTTCAGTGGGGTAATGTGAAATGGCCTGAATTCTAAAATTAATTCCTGTTCTTAAAGTAGAACATATATACCATCGTAGCAGTGCAGGGACGCAAACATTAGTACTGTTCTCCTCTAGCATGAGCACAAAGTATAGAGAGGGTAGAAAGTGGCAGCTGATTTGCCTTGACTGTAGGGAGAGCTTCATTGTGTTTGAACAGAGAAACGGAATCATGATTAATGCTGGTCCGTCCTCTCACATACTTGCAGGAACCTTCTGTGATGAAGACCGCAATGAGTGCATCTACTCGCCGTGCAGGAATGGTGGACAGTGCATCAACACAGAGGGGAGCTACCGCTGCGAATGTCCACTTGGGTTTGAGGGAGATTACTGCGAAATCAACACGGATGAGTGTGCATCAGGTTTGTGGAGAACCACCTTCCAGTTTTAGCAGTTATAGCTTCCCTTCCTCTGACCAAAAAAAAAGAAATAATAATAAGAATGGGAAAAAAAAAAATAAAAATGGATGAATACAGATTTTAATCTTGTGATTTTGTTTCTTAGTCAATTTCTCTGCATTTAATTGATTAAGTTTTAGTCTTGTGAGAAGATATACTGGTAGGGAGTTATTGTTCAAGAAATTATTGAGTTTCAATGTCATGCTTAAGTCATCTTATGTGGTATTGTGTGTCTAAAAAACAAGTAATATCTCGCCATGTCTATTAAAACACTGGACAAAAATCAATTGGATGTGCATGTAGGTGTCCTTATTACAAGGAACAGTGATTCTCCTTTCACAGCAAATGTAATGGAAGATGTTTGGATTTATTAACCAATGCCAATAGACTTCTATGTTTGTATTGCTTTAGCCCTTGTTAATTTGCCTAGAGCAGATGGAACTTGTTAGGCTTTATCAAAGAGAGGTAATTATTTTTGATGACTGGTTTTTAACCATTTTGTATGCTTTGAGTGTCAGTCAGCACACAAACCCTGAAGTGATATTCACACTGTCCAAAGCCCGTAGCACAGAAAGAGTTACTTTTGGGAAATGAAACTACAAGTATTGTACCCGGTACTGTTACTGATCGCGTGAACACTTCCTCCTCTCCAGCTCCGTGCAGCAACGGGGGCTCCTGCATCGATGGCATCGGGGACTACGCCTGCTCCTGCCTGCGCGGCTTCACCGGTGAGAGCTGCCAGCACGACAGGGATGAGTGCCTGTCGGCGCCGTGCCAAAACGGCGCCACCTGTCACGAGTATGTGGACAGTTACACCTGCTCCTGCCTGCTCGGTTTCAGCGGCATGAACTGCGAGGTCAACGACCAGGATTGCACAGCAAGGTATAGCCACGAGGCTCTCACATTCTGTCATCATCGATGAGGCCAGATGTGTAGCTTCTTTTTTTTTGTTCTTCAGTCACACAAAATTTGCAGTCTGAATCACACTGATTACAAAAAAAAAAATTAATAAAAAATGAAAGCTTGGAATTATAGTAACTTCAGTATGCCACACTTTGATAATTTTACATGGCTTGAAGTAAATTGTATTCATTTTGCCCCCTCCCATCAGATTATTTTAGTGGAACCAAATCTTGGGTCATGATTTCTGTGTTCCCGTTTCATACAAGCTACATTGCTGTTTGGTTTGGCCTATCTAGAAGATTTTGCCCTTTGCCTTCAAACTGACAAAATGATGGCAACGATCTATTTATCACTTTCATGCAGTTCATGCTTGTTCGGAGGCACGTGCATTGATGGCATTAACAGCTACACCTGCCAGTGTGCACCAGGCTACACTGGATCCAACTGTCAGTTTCCAGTCAATGAATGCGAGTCAAACCCCTGCACGAATGGTGCCACATGTATCGACCTCTACAATGCCTACTCTTGCAACTGCATGCCGGGATTCCACGGAATCAACTGTGAGGTAGGTCAAAGTTTTCACAGAAGTTCAAAGTTTTCTTCGAACTGTGGCGGATGCGGGCTTCCGTCAAGATTGATCACTTCATCACCACAAATGTGTTTGAAACAGAACTGATATGATTACAACTCCCGCAAAACTTCCAAAATATTACTTACCCCTTCCCCCTCCCAACAAAAAAAGATGCAATTCAATTTTAGCTCTTTAAATCCCACTCCAAAATTCTGTACTTCATATGCACAAAAGCAAAAGAGAAAACAAAAATAAATGAACACGATGTACACATTGAATATCAGTCATCCTATAAAGGAGTGTTTCAGCCAGCATGTTGCCAGCAAGTGACCAAGTGATTGTACGTGTGTCTTTAACTTAATATCCAACGTCGTTCACTCCCCTCACACTTTTCCCTGCAGTATCACATCAACTGGTGCGACAGTGCCCACAACCCATGCTACAATGGGGCCACCTGCATCACGCTGACGGACCAAGTCTACGAGTGCCGTTGCACGGCGGGCTGGATCGGCGCCCTCTGCGACATCCCCCAGGTGTCCTGCCAGGCCGCAGCCGCAAGCAAGAGTACGTCTTTCTCGAAATCCAGACTTTTGTTGTTGTTTTTTTATCTTGGTGATTGCCATCTCAGCAAGAGTCTTCCTGCTATAATGACATCAGAGGTTCTTGGCTATGGTAGTTATTAAAATGAAAGTTTGTTGTGAGTCAAGAGATAGTGACCGTAAGTTATGTTGGTTAGAGAGTTTACAACTGTTACCGTAGTGTAGGTTCTTCTGAAATCACACTGCTGATCTGTTGGTTTTTGTGTTGAATGTGAAATTAGTACTCCTAGATGAATGTTGTCAGAAGTTGTTTCCATAATGACCAGATGCTCATATGATTGCAGTAAGAGAAGGATTTCAAGCATATATGTCTAGGTAGCCGCTCATTAAGTGTCTTGCATTTCATTGGCTTTGGTGAAAACATGGCTTTTGCATATTTGTTCCGCAGACATGACCCGCGATACTCTTTGCCAGAATGGAGGGACATGTATCGATACCCTCAGCAGCCACAGGTGCCTGTGCCAGGATGGTTACAAGGGTTCGTACTGCGAGAGGAACATCGACGAATGTGCCTCCACGCCATGTCAGAACGGTAAGTACTGTTGACAGTCATACCAATGTGATATGTAAGTCTTGATGCCAGTGGGGACACGGGTGTCATTTGGGCGTAAGATGAGCAGATGACCGTTGGAGGCTGGTATGCCATAATACCTGGCAACCAGAGGCTTCCACGGGCCCTGAGTGGAAACGGTCTGCCCCCAAAATACACTGCACACTCGTTTGAATTTTAACCTTTTAATATCACCATCTCAGAAATGCCTGTGACATAATGTAACAAACGGTTTGATGAATGTAATGACAGAGTTAACACAAGTCTCATAAGGAACATATAGTGCCATGAGTGACCCCAACCATATGTCGTCCCCGATGTGTTGCGTGGACTGGCAATAAGTCCTTTGGTTGTTCTCGCATGCTCATATTCTTGCGTGGGACCGTTTTTTTCTACACAGGGGGAACCTGCACCGACGGCATCAATGCCTACACCTGTTCCTGCCTGGTCGGATTTGAGGGCGCAGACTGCGAGGTCAACGTGAACGAGTGCAGCTCCAATCCCTGCCAGAATGGTGGGATGTGCCACGACATGGTCAATGGCTACAGCTGCTCCTGTCCCGCGGGGACACAGGGTGAGTACCGGTTGTGGATGTCCCTCGTCATTTTGGTCAAGTTTAGCCCATTTTCAGCATGGACCCTGCTGTGTCACGTCCATGGTTTTAAACAAAATCAAGTTCTTTTATTGTTTAGGCTGTATATAAGACAGACATGAAAGACATAAAGGACTCAGTGACTAGAAGTCAAGTGATCCTTTGACGGACAAACGTAGGTGTGACAAACGTTGCAACAGATGCAAAGCAAACTTTGCAAACAGGTGCAAGCCTTAAAACGACCGAATTGTTTTGTTTGTTTGTTTGTTTGTTTGACTGTTTTGTTTTTGTGGAGGGTAGACTTCAGTAAAGAGACAAATTAATGAGTCCCCCCCCCCCCCCCCCCTTTTTCTCTTTGTTTGTATATCTCTTCTCTAGGCTCGGACTGCTCCGTTAACCTGGATGACTGCTACGCCAACGCCTGCTACCACGGCGGTGTCTGCGTGGACCAGGTGGGCACCTTCACCTGCGACTGCCCGCCAGGCTACATCGGCCAGCACTGCGAGGGGGACGTCAACGAGTGTCTGTCCAACCCGTGCGACTCGGACGGGAGCCAAGACTGCGTCCAGCTGGTCAATGACTTTCAGTGTGTCTGCAAGGCTTACTACACCGGTAAGAAAAAGAACAAAACACACAAAAATCACTCCAGACATCCATAGAGCTCTGGGCCCTCGTCTTGCAAACACTATGAATGTTTTTGTGATGTCTTACGTGGAAGGCATTTAGCCATTTGCTGCATCTCTTTCAAAGATTACAACTGTTATTTTTTATACAAAAGGGGAGCATAGTCTACAGTAACACGAGGTTAGTTTTTCATATC
Source organism: Diadema antillarum (assembly GCF_040938485.1). Taxonomy (NCBI): domain Eukaryota; kingdom Metazoa; phylum Echinodermata; class Echinoidea; order Diadematoida; family Diadematidae; genus Diadema; species Diadema antillarum. Next base: position 2,520,744 of record NW_027270913.1, read on the forward strand.
TTTTTTTTTTCTTCAACTCGAGTTAATATTACTGCAAGATTTCATACACGATGATGAAAGACATTATTTATGTAAAATCTTGTGATCTGCTTTCAAAGAGATAAACAACCTTTAAAGCCACAGAATACATAGAGATATTTGAATTGTCCTTTCTTCGTGCAAGTGACACAGCCCAGTACAAATTGGTAGTTAGTTAACTTGATTTGACATATCTCTTCCCTCCCAAAGGTCGCACATGTGAAGAGCGGGTTCCTGTATGTCAAGAGGGAACTTGTCAAAATGGCGGCACATGCAAGAATGCCACTGACGGATACTCCTGTCTCTGTATGCCGGTGAGTCTAGTTTCTTGTCAGATGTAGTTTTCTGTTCGAAGACCATTCCTTATATGTTATAACAACAATTTTTTTAAAAATTACAAAATCTGGTTCTGTTTCTTTACTTTTTACTTCTGTACTGTAAGAGCATATGCCATTTTGAGGTTCCCAAGATCAATTTTCTTTGTTGGAAATCTGTTTCTGGTGCAAGTAGCTCTTGAAAGTGCAAATACAAGATGATCACTGTCCCCTTTTGACACTCCCTTCAGGGCTACACTGGATTCAACTGTGAGTCTCTGGTGCCGCCGTGTGCGTCCCACCCCTGCCAGCATCATGGAACGTGCCAGGAAGTTGGCGACTCGTACTTGTGCCTCTGCCCAACTGGCGTCTCCGGCGACAACTGCGAGCACGACTTCGACGAGTGCGCCTCATCGCCATGCGTGAATGGCGGCACGTGCCAGAACATGTACGGCCACTATCTCTGCGACTGCCCGCGAGAGTGGACAGGCCGCAACTGCCAGACCTTCGACCCCACGTTCGCAGGGGGTGTGGGCACAGATGCCAGTACAGACCCCACCCCGACTGCGCCCGCCACCACCACCGCTGACTGGAGAGTTGCGCGCCCAACCACTCTGACTCCGCAGTGTTCTACGGACTGCTTGGAAAGGGTTGGAAATGGCATCTGTGATGTAAGTATCATACTGGTACTCACATTATACCCTATTCACCCTGAAATTGAATTCACATATACATACACATACCATCCACTGCTTTTCATCTTGTAATGGAAGAAGTTGTGTCTGCAGCTTTTAAATCTGCTATGTCAAGAATTTGACAGATATATTATCAAACCCTTCTTCAGTATTAGGTAAGATTAATGTAATTAGCAGTAATGTGTTGGTGCCCCAAATTGCTGATCACAACTACAGTACTGTAGATCTTGTGTCGTGGTCCACACAGAGCCCCACAGATGTGGAGAAGGGAACAGTTTCATTGGGACATGTGCAGAGAAAGCAACTTCTGAGCATGGGAAAAAGAAAATTCCCTCTTCCAAATTGATAACGTGAACTGATCTGCTGTTGTGAACGTACTTGTCGATCATTGTAAACATTAACAGCTCCTTAGCATTGTGTCGTTACCTTTGTATCCTGTTTACAATCTACAGGAGGAATGCAACACGCACCTTTGCAACTGGGACGGCACAGACTGTTCCCTGAACATTGACCCATGGGAGAACTGCACCGCTGTGGAGGCACAGTGCTGGGAACGCTTTCAGGATGGGATTTGTGACACCCCCTGTGACAACCCCGGCTGCCTCTTTGATGGTTGGGACTGTGCGGGTCAGCTGCCAGATTGTCCGTAAGTTTGACTTGCCACTGGTGGCTTCTATCTGATCAAAGCTTGTGGACTTCTCAGTTTTTAATTTTTTGTTTTGTTTGTTTCTTGGGTTTTTTTTTTTTGGGGGGGGGGGGTGTATGGAGAGAGATAATTTGTTTGATGCCTGTGATTAGGAGAATGTCAATGCTCTTACTATGAGCATAAAGCTCAACTGACCTCAGATGGTTTATCAAGAAATGATTTGATACGTTTGTTAATAAAGTCCGGCACTAAATTCTTTTTGATTTACCAGGTACAACGACTACTGTGTGGAGCGCTACGCCGACGGCCACTGCGACGACATCTGCAACAATGTGGGCTGCCTGCATGACGGCATGGACTGTTACGAGGAGCCGGTGTACGCGGAGGGCGTGCTCATCGTCACCATCCTGATCCCGTACCAGGAGCTGGTAACGCCCAACCGCTCCAATATTTTTCTCCGTGACATGAGCTCGCTCCTCCAAACGGTGGTCATCTTCGCCCGCACGCAGGACAACAAGAACATGATCGAGCCCGTCGCCGAGGACAACGGCGTGCTGTTGAGGTCGCGCCGTCACGACACAGGCAACGTCCACTCTAGGCAGGAGAGGGCGTTGGGAGAAGAAATGTAAGTCAGTCAGGCTTGCTGTGTGTCAGTAAAGTCTTCAAAGATCATTCCCCCCCCCCTGCCATAATCCAAAACTTGGGTTGTTTATGCCTTAAGAGTCACATTAGTTCACTAAATATGTTTGCATTGGTGCTCTCTGATGAGAGATGTAAAGCGTGTAATGAGGAAAAAAAACCTGACTTCCATTGTCGCATGTAGTGCATTCAAATAATGATTTTTGATTGGTCAAATTACCATCACATGATATTTATTTTTTTCCTTAAAGTACACAGGCATGTGCATTTTACTTTCGCAAATCTTGGCTCCTCGCAAATTTCGCTTAAGTTTAATTCTTAAGGAAATTTCTGGTTTAACAGTATTTCAAAACACTGCATTTCTTGGAACACATTGTCCCTGTCACACACTAATTCAGACTATTATGCATTCCCACTTTTGTGTGATTATACTTCAGTTAAGCCAATGTAAAATGACAATGAACCTGGAAGAATTATGCATGTGTCATGCAGAAGGCGCATTTGTCATTATACTACATGTGTGTAACATTCCGCTTTTATTTCAATCTGCCTCTCAGGAGCAAGGTGTATCTCATCCTGGACAACACAAAGTGCCTCCAGGTGCGAAGCAAGGAGTGCTTCAACAAGACCTCGGAGGCTGCAGCTTTCCTGGTGTGGCATGTGTCCCGCGGCCTTCTTCCCACCTCTCTGCCCATAGTCTCAGTCGATTGTGAGTGAACAATGGAATTAATGGATCTAAGTATAATTTGAATTTGTATTTTCATCTCTCTCTCTCTCTCTCTGTGTCTCACCATGTATCTATGTATATGTATTATGTATATGTATTGAAGAGTTTGTTCGCAAAAACCGATAAGTCCATTTTTGAAGATTTTGAAGTACGGTCTCTGTCATAAAGTACAAAATAATATCTTTGAAATGATATATTGGTCACTACATATAAAGGTACATTTTTGAAGTTACGGTCAAAAGAAGCAAAAATTTTCTTATTATTCTCTTTATTTTTCTTGACCTTTAATCGCAAATATCTCCATTTGGCAAATATGGACTTATCGGTTTTTGCGAACAAACTCTTCATATATACATTTTATATCTAAAGATACAGATAGATAGAAAGATAGATGTATATATACATATATATATATGCTTGCATATATACAGCTGTATGTACTGATTTCTCATCTCTATATCTGTGGCAGACTTTCGGCAAAGTCCAATTTCCTTTCCCTACATGCTTTTGTGTTATGTTTTGTTAGCATTGTATGTTACCTAGACAACAGAAAAAAAAAGATCTCGAGTTTACGAACCTTGCTCTCTTTTTGATTTTAGCGGGAGATCTGCCCAAGGAGCGCGCGCCACAAACTTCGCTCCAGCTGATCATTGCGATTGCCATCATCATCGGAGTTTTGGTTATAGCCGTCTGTGTGATCAAGCGAAAGCGAATCCGCGTTACCGGCACGTGGTTACCCGACAAACTCCGGAAGCCTTCGATGAGCGAGAACCCCAAGCCAAGGTACGAGTTGTCGTAAACAGAAATTCAGTCTGGTTGGCAATCTGGTTCTCACTGCAGGTTCTGGTCAATTACATCCATTCCGTCATCATCATTTGGCTGTGTTCTTAACAAATATTCCAAATGTGTGAGAATTTGTTGCTGCAAGAACGTATTACATGTACTTAACAAATTTTTATATGCAGGAAGATGTACCTTCTCAACCACATACATGTAGCAACAAAAACGATATCACTGCAAGCTTACCTCATGGACTTGAGATAAAAGAATTAACCTGTTCATGAAAAGAATGAATATTAAGGCTCATGTCAGGTAAATTGTAACTATGCTCCCTCTCCCATGTATTTAATGTGATAGGTAGAGTCATCATCTCCCACACCGAGAATTTCATCCTCGATGATTTTATAACCTGCTCACTAGTGGCAAACAGTTATACACATGTTAAGACAGGATATGTGCTGCACCTAACTGGAGCATTATTCATATTATGTCAACGTACTCTCGCTCTGTATTTTTTCTGCAGGGAATGCCGACTTGGAAACGAGTCTCCCCCGTCGACCATCTGCTCAAACATTGGCCCCGATCCAAGCATCGACCAGACTGCTGAGGATGCCTTAGACTTTGGCAGACCGATGCCAAAAAGACAAAGAGTAAGGTTTTGATCAAGAAATAGAAGGCACTTATCATTGCACGCAGTTGACTGTCCGACTCCAGTACTGCTCAACTATACATCCACTTATATTGCTAACAAATATCATTTCTGTAAGATTTACTGTGATTGCTGGTCTCAGACCTGATTACTGACCTTTTTGCCAAGGATGTCATTCAAAGAAGTTGAATTTGTCTCGCTGCAAATGCCACAGTTTCATCGCCACAAATATTCAAGTAATATATCATCAGTGACGCTTCTATGTCTAAATGCAGCTGTGGTTGCATCTTGTGTGAATACAATAAAGAGTGATGATTACTGTGCATCATTAAGGGGTGGTAATTACTGTTTATCAGTAAGGGGTTCTGGTTGAAGTTGCAAAGTGTGTTTTGGAACTTTTCACACCATTTGTAAATGGGACTTGCGCTGGCATTTCGTTATATGAGATGTGTATTTTCTGTCGTAAGTGGAACTAGGATTCTCATCAGAAGTTTATTTTTGATTCATTGTGATGACTTGAGATTATGTTAAGACACGTTTCTCTCCACTACAATGCATCCACGTACAGATCAGCCCACCATGCACCATGCTCGATCAGCAGCACACTGCTTTCTACCTGGAGGATGAGCTGAACTGGCGGCATTCCGGCATGGCGCTGACGCCGCCGCGGGACTCGGAATCCTCGCACGTCACGGCGACGGGTCCCGAGGGTATGACCCCTCTCATGCTGGCCGTGATGCACTCCAAGACGCTGCGCACGGACCAGGAGGAGGAGGCCAATGCCCACCTGATCGAGAGCCTCATCAGCAACGGGGCGGACGTCACCGAGCGCACCCTGTCTCGTGGCGAGACGGCGCTGCACCTCGCTGCCCGCTACTGCCTGCCCGTGGCGGCCCGCAAGCTGCTGGAGCACCAGAGCGTGACCAACATGGAGAACAACTCGGGCGAGACGCCCCTCCACACTGCTGTCAGGGCCGATGCCATCGAGGTCTTCAGGGTAAGGATTGTCTTCCTTCCTTTCTAGGCTGGTGTGAATGTTGTTTAGCAATCAAGTAGGAAATACTGGTGTGATTTGATGTCATGACCGAGTAATTGCTTTCAAAAAGCCTGCAGAAGGGCCCTGCTTGCTTCAGTTCCGACAGCTTTGAGGGCATTCATTCCGAAAGCCATGGGTCCATTTGTATGAGTTGCGTTTAGTTGGTAATCTGATGGGTCACTTTGGACATCTTACCACACAGTATAGCTGCTCAGGGAATGGTGAATGGTCTTTTTTAAGTCATAGACCATCCTTCCATCTGTTTTACAGTGAAGACCAGAAAATTTCAAAGAACCATGGCAGCCAACCTTCGCTTTTCCTATCAAATCTGACTTCTATGGTTTGGTTTTTGTGATCAACACCTAATATTGACATGCCGTTTTTGTTTGTTGTTGTTGTTGTTTTTTTTTGGGGGGGGGGGGAGGATTGGGAGATATAGCCACAAGCCAACATTGCCGGTAGCACTGTCTGTCTGATCCTAACCACCTTTGCTCATTTTTGCCTCTCTGTCCATATTCTTTCTACAGCTCCTCATCCAGAACAGATCAACCAAGATTGATGCCAAGACCCACGCCGGCTCCACACCCATGATCATCGCGGCCAATCTCCCACGGAAAAACATGGTGGAAGAACTGGAGCAAGCAAACGCGGACATATCGCTCGTCGATAACGATGGTGAGTTATCTGCCGTATCAAGTGCAGATTTCTTAAAAGCTGATCTGTTTGGCATCCTTGGATTTTTTTCTTTATACCATAATGTTATAACATTCAAAAAGAATTCAGACCTTAGCTTATGTATGCCGTGTGTTTCAGGTTTGCTGGACTTCCTGTGACCCAATGATTGATGTGTGCTTATTATGTGTTACTTAAATTGAGGTATTTTAGTGAGGGTGTTATCAATTCATCAATCAATTCATACATTTATTCAGTAATATGTGGCAGGAAGAGGCTCCGAGGTTATATTGGTTGTTGCTCTTTGTAGAAGTCTGATATTATTACTTCTGTGAACTTAGTGGACCATTTTTTTTTCTTGTTGTTTAATAAAGATTATTCACTGAAGATGAGTAAACATGTGGAAAGTAATGAAAACTGCAAGTATTACAAAAGAAGGAAGGAGTAAAATAAAAAAAAACCAACTAAAACACTTGGTGCTATTCCAATATCATCATAATAAGTAATCGTCTCGGTCTCTGTCCTATCTTAACTCCACAGGGAAGTCTGCTCTTCACTGGGCAACAGCCTCAAATAACATACCAGTGGTGGAGTTTCTGCTGAGCAAAGGAGCTGACAAAGATCTGCAAGACAATCAGGTGTGTATGCCTTGGCTTTGATGTGAATATCTTGTGTCACCAGCGGCTGTAAATGTATGTACGTATTCAGTGAAGTATCTATCGAAGTATGTCAAAGATAAAGTTTGTTATCCAGGGTAATGTGCACAAAGTTTCAGCTAAATTGAAAACTCGTGCAGAGATGTGGGAAATGAAAGTGTTCCTCTAAATTTACCTCTCACTACCGTGATTGCAGGCAACAACAACAAGGACAGCTTCTGTCAGATGAAAAGTATTGATAGTGTTGTTATTGTAACTGATTGTATCTCGAGTCTCAGTGCCTCAACTTCTCTCTTATTTCTTCCTCACTCTGTAGGAGCAAACGCCCCTCTTCTTGGCAGCGAAGGAAGGCCTGGAGGAGATGGTGCAGATATTGCTGGAGCACGGAGCCAACCGCGAAATCACCGACCACCTCGATATGTCGCCCCGGGACATCGCCCAGCGGATGTGCTATGTGAAAGTCGTGCACCTCCTCAAGACGTACAGTGTGATGAGCCCCGAAATGGGGGCCGGTAACCACGTCAACGGGCAGCTGGACCTCCATCGGGACCTGGTGCCCAACGGTTACATCTCGGGCGGGTCCAAGCCCAAGAAGAAGGGGCGCGCCCACAAGAACCACCACCAGGCGAATGGTGAGCTTGGAGCGAAGGATTCCGCCAAGGAGAAGAAGCGGAAGAGTAAAAAGAGGCCCAGCTCGGACGAGCTGCCACCGCCGGTGCTGTCACCGCCGGAGTCGGTGGATTCGCCCCACGGCTACACGCGGACGCCGCCGCCGGGCAACATGTACTCGTTGCCAGTGACAACGCAAAACATGATGGGACCAGGGCATGGGGACCATTTTCAGACCACAGTGGTGGGCGTGCACACACAGGGACCGAGGGTGGTGGAGATGCACAACAGAAATGGACTCGTTAATGGCAGACATTATAGCCAAATGAATGGGTTAAGTCCAGATAAGGGCTCACTTGGGGGAGAAATGAGTATGGACATTGTAGGGGCTGCAGCCATGGCCCCCATCACCTCGACCAATGGCTGGCCAGGGTCAAACACGCAGCACAACTGCATGGCTGTGCACAGACCGGACCAGCAGGTCCTCGTCCAAGCAAGCAACTCCCAGCCCAACATCCCGGCCATCATGCGGCAGGCGCCCAGCACACAGTCCCTGCTGCACAGCCCAGAGGCGCCCGAGGCCAGCCCCCAGCCCTGCCCCATGGCCACCAGCCCCGCCGTGGCCAGCCAGTGTGTCTATGCTTCCAGCCCCAACCAGCCAGCCGCCACCACCAGCCAGCACGCAACTCAGTACGCCATGGCTAAGATGCAGTCCATGCACGCCAGCCCGCACCGTGGCAACGTACCTCAGCAGATGGAGATGCACCTCCTGCTCTCGAATCACCACAGCCAAAACGGCATGTACCCAAGCACACCAGCCATCAGTGAACTGCCCAATGGCTACCCCAACTCGCCTGAAAATTGTATGCAAGAGCACAGCCACAGAGACAATGGACTGATAGGGCATGTGAAGCAAAGCGTACACCTCATGCCCAGTGACATGACGAGCAGCCAGCTCCAAGCGGCGGGAATCATGGACAAATACCCAACTCCGCCCTCCCAGCACAGCCAGAATGGGGGCTCCATGGACCCCGCGTCGTACGCCATGACAACGCTCTTGCCTGAGCACTCGTACCTGACGCCGTCGCCGGAGTCGCCGGGCAAGTGGTCGAGCTCGTCGCCGATCTCTGCCCAGTCGGACTGGTCGGGGTCGGAGGGCATCTGCAGCCCGCCCGCTCCGGCCCCTGCCCAAGCCCAGGGGGGGCTCCCGCAAATGAATGGACACGACCTCATGGCGCGGTGTCACCCCAGTCAAGTGAACAATCTGAGGATTGCCCTAGCAGACCACAGTGGAGAAGGGACGTACATCTGAGTGGGATGTAATTTGGTGTCCTACATGTAGGAACATTTGACATTTTACCAAACTGAATTTGTGGTGTTTTTGAGACAATGAACAAGTAAAACAGTTCAAACGTGAATGTGTTCGCCTGGAGAATGCCGTAGAGTATCTGCATCACCGTTGTCAATATATACCAGTACTGTTTCCTCATGCAAGTCTGTACTCTACTACGAAACTACATGTAATATTTGTAGTTCCATGCTTTTTTTAAAATACGTAATTGCTAAGATTGTGTACCTTCATTACCTGTATGATGAAAGACAAATGTAGAAAGAGAAAGAGTTACATTCATCATTTTCCGCTGAGGCTTGATGAACATTCCCAACAGGGTGTGACCAAAGGAACTTGACACGCATTCCAAAAGTTTGTTTTTTCCATGATTGTTGGACCAAATATCTACATGCACTGGAAAGAAAAGCAGATGTGAGATCCAAAATTGGTCACTGGGGTTATCATCCTGCACTCCCCCAAGACTGACCAGAGATCTGGAAATGGCGAAAAAGGCCAATTAATTCAGAAGAACCATCTGTCACTGATAATGTAAATGATGACGACCTGTCTAGGAAAATGATCATTCTATATTGTCGTTTTTTGATGCACCATGGTATGCAAAGATTGGTTTAACACTGTCATGTTAAATTGTGTAATGAAATGATGTATTGTACTTAGTGTTTTTTGAGGCTGTCACATGACTACAAAATGAGTACTAGTGAAGCAACCTCACCTCCTTGCATTGTACTTAAAAATCTTCCGATACCATATCTACTGTGTGTAACTGTTTTAAGATGTCGTAAATTATGTGCATATTTACAAGACTGCCATGTACACTTTTGCTTCATAGGGGAATCTGCTTCTTCCTTCTTCTTTTTTTTCCTCATTTTATGTAGCGTATGATGGTAATATAAAACAAATACACTGTAGGCTCATGGAACACTGCGGATATGTAGGCTAGAAATTGCATGCACATACAAATCTGACAATCCATGCTTTTGTAATGAAATGTCTTTTTACGTGCACGAGTTGCGAAGCACCCCAATTTTATTGTGGTACAAGTTTTGTATTTTATAACTACCTTGAACATGATATGTAGGTTCATGAACTGTGCCTTGTTAGAAATGACTGAGCAGCGGCTGCACTCTTTTTGTACAAATGAGGAGCAATACATGAGTGTAAGTAAGTGTAGGTGATTTTTCTCTTCTTTTTTTTTGTTTTTTGGTTGTATCTAAACATAGTGACTGTAATCATTCATTAAGCCTTGATGTACATTTGCTTGAGAAGTTTCCAATAAGAGGAAATGAGATTTGTTTCCATAGGTGTGAATTGTCACATTTTTATCAAAATATTTTACTTTATTTATTCTACTCTTTCTTTTTTTTTTCTTTTTTTTTCGAAGCACTTATGGAGACTCATCAGAATAGCCCCTTGCCCGTATGTTAGCTGCATTCAGCTGCTGATACTTGTGACATTGTTTTATTCTTTTTTGTAACAATTTTCTTGGTTTTTTTTAATCTGGTTCTTATGTGAAAGTGCCTCTTTGTAAATACATGTATGCTTGTACTATACACCTGACGGGATGATGGGTGAAAAGAAAGACAACTCGAGTTAATTTTGACAAATATTTTCCTGTGATATTTTTGATGAAAGCATGCAAGCTCCAAGCACACTTTTGACGACTCCCCGTGGCTTCACTCTGCATCACAAGAACACAGTTATGTTGTATTCACACAATTTTTTCATGTGTAGGAGAAATTCTTGAAATTCTTGAAGTCTTTTAAAGAATGGAGCAGCGTCATGATCATTTCATACTAATTTTTGTTTCTTTGTAAGGAGGCATTTGCCAGAACTTTTGTGACAGGGGCTGTTGTCCATTGTAAATTTGTATATGTAAATTATGTTATATTATATATAGTATCTTTTTGTAACAATGTATTTTAAGTGTATGTACATCTAGTAGAGGAAAAGTGTTTGTAACTTGTGTAGGATGCAAAAAAAAAAGAACTCTATTTATCTGAAGATAGGCTTTTATATTGTGATAATGAATTCTAGAATGTAAGTCGAATGTTGGCAGTGACTGACTGTTTTTTTAAAATGTGAATTTCTCCCTTCTAAATGCCCTCCTCCCCCCCCCCCCCCCCAAGAGATAGACAGAAAAAAACAAACACTGTATATTTGTAGAAATTCCCTTCACATTTAAAATTCTTTCCACTGTTTCTGTAAAACAGTCTGTGACATTTCCCAAGCATGGATATTTCTTAATAGACTCTTGTGCGCATGAATATGCATGATTCACATTATTTCATATATGTTATTTCAGAGAGAATGTGGGCAGGACATTATTAAAACAGAGACTTGAATGTCAGAAACAAAGCAAAATAATAAACAAAAACCAAAACAGGCAACTCGAGTATGAAGTTCATTTTAAGCCGAACCAGAGAGGCTATGATGAGGTTATATGGTAGCAGTAGGAGTTCAATTCGTGACATAAATATGCATCCATCCACTTGAATTTTTACTATGCATGCCCATGCCATTGGTGAATTTATTGTTGAGTGTTTAAGAAAGACTGAACCACAGGTTTAATGTGGTTGATGTTAAGATTAGGAATTTTTTATTCTTTAAAAATCTTGTCTGAATTTTGTCGAGGCTTTTCCTTGGGAAGAAAAAAAAAGTGACACCAAGTATCATTAAAGTTTCTCCTACTTTTTTTGTTTTGTTTAAAGGCAAAATTATGACTTAACTATGACAAGTTTTTGTGTAAGGAGATTTCCTTACTGTGCGTGACATGACGTTTAGGAGGTGGAGAGTTATGATGTTCTGTATGATTGTTTGATTTACTCAAGAAAAAAAAAATTACTTTCATTTATATGTGCCTTCACTGCCAAGGGATGGATTCGTTTGTGTATATTCCCATCCCCGTTCTGTCGCATTAGAAATGCCCGTTGATTAGATCAGTGTCTGTCTGTCTGTCTGTCTGTCT